>NC_139992.1:71295905-71616945 GCF_964263955.1 Coregonus lavaretus | reverse complement strand
CGACTTACAGTTAGTGAGTGCACACATTAAAAAAAAATCATACTAGGCTGTTATTCAAATTGCTGACTAAGATTTGCATGGGGCCTAAGACTATGTGGAGACAAATACTGAAATAGTCGTTGCTGTCTGTGTCTGTATGGTAACACAATGACCAGTTAAATGACTGCTGTGTGCTTATGAGTGTGTGCATGAGTGTGTCCTGTCCTGTCCAGCTCTAGTCTCTGTGCAGCAGTTATCTGGTCCTTGTGACTGGTCCTAGTGTTGTCAGACACAGCCTGCCCCAGGTTTAGAATGACTCACTGTATGACACAGGCTTAAAGAGCCACACACACCCAGCTCTGAAAATAGCTCATGAGAGAAAAATTACCCTAAAGCCTAAAACAGTACCTATAGCATTGTATGTCCAAGGTCAATATATGTAAAATATGCATACAGTATGTAAAAAAGTGTTTCTTAAATGTGTCAGTATATTTGCATTGTTTTTGTAGTTGTAATGTGGTCATGCCCACAAACACTGAGTATACAAAAGTACCATAGGGCGGCGCACAATTGGCCCAGCATCAAGTTTGGCCTACCGTCATTGTAAATAAGATTTTGTTCTTAACTGACTTGCCTGGTTAAATAAAATACAAAGTGTGGGAATGAAGGATATAGAAGTCTGTTCAGGGACAGTTCGGGTTTGACCTATGAGCTTTGGCCTTACTTTCACCTGCAACTCCATTGATATACACTGCTCAAAAAAATTAAGGGAACACTTAAACAACACAATGTAACTCCAAGTCAATCACACTTCTGTGAAATCAAACTGTCCACTTAGGAAGCAACACTGATTGACAATAAATTTCACATGCTGTTGTGCAAATGGAATAGACACCTCCAACAAAGGACTGGTTTTGCAGGTGGTGACCACAGACCACTTCTCAGTTCCTATGCTTCCTGGCTGATGTTTTGGTCACTTTTGAATGCTGGCGGTGCTTTCACTCTAGTGGTAGCATGAGACGGAGTCTACAACCCACACAAGTGGCTCAGGTAGTGCAGCTCATCCAGGATGGCACATCAATGCGAGCTGTGGCAAGAAGGTTTGCTGTGTCTGTCAGCGTAGTGTCCAGAGCATGGAGGCGCTACCAGGAGACAGGCCAGTACATCAGGAGACGTGGAGGAGGCCGTAGGAGGGCAACAACCCAGCAGCAGGACTGCTACCTCCGCCTTTGTGCAAGGAGGAGCAGGGGGAGCACTGCCAATGCCCTGCAAAATGACCTCCAGCAGGCCACAAATGTGCATGTGTCTGCTCAAACGGTCAGAAACAGACTCCATGAGGGTGGTATGAGGGCCCGACGTCCACAGGTGGGGGTTGTGCTTACAGCCCAACACCGTGCAGGATGTTTGGCATTTGCCAGAGAACACCAAGATTGGCAAATTCGCCACTGGCGCCCTGTGCTCTTCACAGATGAAAGCAGGTTCACACTGAGCACGTGACAGACGTGACAGAGTCTGGAGACGCCGTGGAGAACGTTCTGCTGCCTGCAACATCCTCCAGCATGACCGGTTTGGCGGTGGGTCAGTCATGGTGTGGGGTGGCATTTCTTTGGGGGGCCGCACAGCCTTCCATGTGCTCGCCAGAGGTAGCCTGACTGCCATTAGGTACCGAGATGAGATCCTCAGACCCCTTGTGAGACCATATGCTGGTGTGGTTGGCCCTGGTTTCCTCCTAATGCAAGACAATGCTAGACCTCATGTAGCTGGAGTGTGTCAGCAGTTCCTGCAAGAGGAAGGCATTGATGCTATGGACTGGCCCGCCCGTTCCCCAGACCTGAATCCAATTGAGCACATCTGGGACATCATGTCTCGCTCCATCCACCAACGCCACGTTGCACCACAGACTGTCCAGGAGTTGGCGGATGCTTTAGTCCAGGTCTGGGAGGAGACCATCCGCCACCTCATCAGGAGCATGCCCAGGCGTTGTAGGGAGGTCATACAGGCACGTGGAGGCCACACACACTACTGAGCCTCATTTTGACTTGTTTTAAGGAAATTACATCAAAGTTGGATCAGCCTGTAGTGTGGTTTTCCACTTTAATTTTGAGGGTGACTCCAAATCCAGAACTCCATGGGTTGATACATTTGATTTCCATTGATCATTTTTGTGTGGTTTTGTTGTCAGCACATTCAACTATGTAAAGAAAAAGATTATTTCATTCATTCAGATCTAGGATGTGTTATTTTAGTGTTCCCTTAATTTTTTTGAGCAGTGTATAATAACTTGCTATAGGGTTAGTTAATCAAAGTAGTGAAAGTTCAACATCTATAAACCGTCTGTAGTGGACTATTGAAATAAAGTGTTACCTGACCTTCTCTTCCTCCCCAGGGTGCTGTACATCGGGCTGGCCTGCAACACGGCCCGCTACCTCTACATCTCCTACCTGGAGAACGCCTGGGTCGTCCTGCCCATGGAGGTCCTTCAAGGTGAGGCTACACCGGGTGTCATGGGCCTCATGGCACGGCCACGCATGGCGGCATCTGTTGACTTAGCTTAGCATAAGTGTTGACATTAGATAGAAAGGAGGAGGAAGTAGTGTTTGGACTGGCTGCCCACAGTGCACTTACATTGTTGCCATGTTGGCTCTCAGAGTTCATTTCAGGAAAGGAACTCTCCCCTCAATGACAAGAAAAGCTTGTCCTTCGCCTGGAAAACGCCCCTTTCCTCCGTATCTAGACTACCCTGAAAGCCACATTTAAGCCATGAATTACAACGTTGCAGCTATACACGAATAAGTAACATTGAAGGACGCTTATGATTGTAGTCATTCACTAGAAACATAACAACACCAAATAACGATGTTTAGAGACACACTTAGAGACACACAAAATCTAATTTCAAAATCTCCACAATTCTAAAGGAAGTGGTATGACAAGACAAACAAGTGATGGCCGTAGCTCTGGTCTGGGAGGTTAGTGACGATATGGGCTAGCTAAAGAGCTGTATAGGGGGCGAGGCAAGCCAGACGGGCCTAAGGAGGGTATGGTAGCAGGTTTGATGGCTTTGTTTTATTATTGGTAGCTACACAATGAGAAAATTAGGCGTGTTGGATGTAAACTGGCTAGTTGAGCCAGTTCAAACATGACACACCCAAGCGAGTGTTAATGACTAGGGTTAAGTCCACTCTCTCTCTCGCCTGTCACCTGCCACAAACACACACAGGACATGTCCTCCCTTTGAGATCAATTAGAAAATGCCTCCCAAAATGTATTTATTTTCCCTCCCAAAAAGTATAGTGTTGTGTACAACTTTTAATGAAAACAAATTACAGCTTACCTGGCCTGTTTGTTTGTTTCTGCTTATATGTTAAATGTGAAAAGGACTTCATTTAAATGTTTGTTTGTTCTACTGATGTTTATTTTCATTACCTACTACTGTATATCTCTTCCCTAGTAGGGAGGTTTAATTATATTAAATTAACAAGCCAATAACTCGGCCTAATTGTATTACTCCCTGCCCCGACCTAGTGTAATGATGTATGTGTATTTGTGGATGTGCCTGAGTGTGTGTGTCTCTCTTTCACTCACTCTCTCTGTATCTCTGTGTATCTAGGTGTGAGCCATGCCTTAGTGTGGGCAGCGTGTATCTCCTACCTGAGTGCTGCTGTGCCTCCAGAGCTGAGGACCTCTGCCCAGGGTATCCTCCAGGGCCTGCACCTGGGGCTGGGCCGGGGCTGTGGGGCCATGGTGGGGGGAGTGTTGGTCAACTTCTTTGGTAAGAGCCACTGTGATGAAAAACCCCCAGCTGGATTGTATTGAAGTTATATTGAATTGAATTGCGTGTCCCCAGTTCAACCAACGAGAGATATTGGTGTCACTCGTTAAAGGTACAATTTGCAATATAAACTGCTGTTCAATGGTCATTTTGTTGTTAAATGTTCATTAATTGAAATGACCATTGAGAACAGTAGTAATTATTGCAGATTCCAGATTGTACCTTTAACAGTGACTCCTACATGACCAGCTAATTGTATTCACAGTCACAGTGGTCCCACATGCCTTTGAAAATGTTTTACAACGCCTCCCCTCTTTATAAGGATGCCCTGTCCTCCATGGTTTTCATAAAATAATCCAGGTCTTAACTCTTAATAAACTACCACCAGCCCCATCTTAAATCATTAGGATAGGAATTCTATGGTCTGGAACGCATTTGGCTGCACTCCCAGAATAACAACTCTGTGTGTCTCTTTCTGTGCCCTGAAACATGTTTTTTTTGGGGTAAAATATATCCCTTACAGTGCTGAAATGGACATTGATTTTCAGTTTCTGTGTTATATGAAAAGCAATGAGTGAAATACATAAATGTATTTGAAGATTTTGTTTCCAATGCCTAGGGCCCTCAAACTCAACTCTGGACCTCGAAGCCAGTTCCACTGCATTTTTTCATTGTTCCCCTCTAATCAGGGACTGATGTGGTCCTCTGTAGCTCAATTGGTAGAGCATGGCGCTTGTAACGCCAGGGTAGTGGGTTCGATCCCCGGGACCACCCATACGTAAAAATGTATACACACGACTGTAAGTCGCTTTGGATAAAAAATAGAAATACAAAAAACTAAAACAAAAATGTAGGGGAATTGGGACACCAGATATGTGCAATTAATTATCAGGTAGAACAGAAAACCAGCAGGCTCCGGCCCTCGTAGGGTAAGAGTTGAGTACCCCTGGCCTAAGGAGTAGGGGCTGATTTGGAATTAAGAAATACTGTGCTGTGAACACGTTTGTCTATTTGGGTTATGGTTTAGGAGCAGCCCACACCTTCAGAGGGATAGGAATGGCATCCCTCGTCATCCTCCTCCTCTTCGCTCTCATCCAATGGCTGGCTGTGCAGAGTGGGGAGAAAAGTATGTGTTAATAAAGTTGATCTTATCCTACCCTGTCTGCTTCAGGCCGTGCCTCTGCATGGGCTTACAGAAAAACAGCATTTGCTGCACCTATTATGCCCCTTAATGGAGAAGTGACTGGCTCCCAATGTGGCAAGCATAACATGTACTACCACTAACTTTAAATCCAGTTTTTCAATCAGCAACTGAGATATTTATAGACATTAGAATGCTGCATGAATCATGTTTAGGATGTTAATAATAGGGGTAGTTGTTAGGCCAGACACCTTAGCAGAATAAGCATGTGTAATCGTTATGAAAAATGTAGCTTACGTTGTTTTCCAGACACCAAAATGCTGGCTGAGAACATTCCCGTCCCCTCCAGTCCTGTTCCCATAGCGACCATCGACGTTATCCAATCAGATAACGCCGCCACAACGCCACCACCAAGGAAGACCAAGCACCAGGAGGAGCAGGAGGACCTGAGCAAGCCCCCCTGGGTGGTGTCTGCCTCGCCCTGGGTCACCCTGGCTTTCGCCCTGCACCAGATCAGAGAGATGGCTGTCCTGGCCAGGAGCAGCCCTGCCAACAACCATCAGCCGCTGCAGGTAGGTAGACAGGGTGGCAGCTCGTGCGGTTCAGGCATATACTTATAGGTTCAGGCTGTGATTTGAGGCTGGGCCCAAAGGCGCATGTCACTGGGCAGAGAATGAAACAGTAGGTAGTTTATGTGGAACACAGGTGGTTTATCTAGGGATTTGTGCATGTTCCAGCCAAGGTTCCATGTTGTATAATGTCCTCCTGAGAACTGTCTTTTTTATTTAATGCGTCCCATTTTGAAGAAAGGTGAGAATATAATACCTGCCTTTAGAACTGTATTTTATGAGGGTATTTTTGCATATCTGTGCCAAGTACTATACTTACAGTATTAAAAAGAACTATGACGCAACACTTTACTTTTGCTCTGTTTGGTAGGAGATAAATGAGATTAGCACAGATGAACCAACAGAGGAAACCTCCCAGTCCTCATCCCAAGACCCCCCAAGCAGGTCCCCACAAACTGGACCCTCTCAGGGGGGAACCCCCCTACCTGACCAGGATCCCCCTACGCCTGCTGACCAACCACCCCTCCCCACTGCCCACACACAGTAAGGGGGTGGGAAGGGGAGACACATTGCACATTTTGAGGAACTGTCCCAAAATGTTTTCCAAGCAACACCACCAACCCACATGGAGTCAAGGGCTGGCGGAAGTTATAAAAAGAGTGGAGAGTATGTTTTTACAGACTGGACGGAAGAAAAATACAGCCCAAAATGAGAGGTTGTATTTGTCCTCTTAGCAGAGAGGACTTAACCAGTGCCTTTAGGGATCTGAGGAAAAGCTATTGCCTTGAAGCAGCTACTGTTGCACTTTCAAATGGATGTAAAAATTGTAAGCAATTTTTTAAAACTTGTCCTGGAAATCTGGATATTAGGTTAGATTGAATAGGGCTCTATTTGTCTCAATGACCCTCAAACTGCACAAGTGCCTGAGCCTCGTCATCGGTTGGCGAATCACACTCATGCAGAAGTGACACACTCAATCTAAATAGCTGTGTGTGTAATGGCTGCTTTGTGGGATGTGGACGGCAGAGATTTCTCTTACATAGAGTTTAGGGGCACGTTCAATAGGAAAACGTTGTGGAATGATGCAGATAGAAATGTTATGATTAGAACTGACAGGAATCCTTATTTTTTAAGTCAGAGAGACATGTTTGTTCTACATACTAGGCTATATCTGAAACAAGTTGCTCTCCTGAACGTGGCCCTGCTTTTACATGTAAATGTTTACTGTGTCTAGTCTGACTATCAACCACTGATGCCGTGGAAAAATATACTTATTTAAAAAAGGTTTATGAAGTGATTGTGTCAGATCTGATATCCACCAGGCTTTCAGGGTCTATAATGTCTATTTAACTATAACTCCATTAGTTCTGGAGATCCCCCTCTGTGAATGTATTTTCACATGCATATTTGTCAAATGAAAAATGTAGTCCAATGCCTGGCCAAAATGTCACAAACATCAAATATTTAACTACAGTCCTATTTAGACAGAAATTGCAAATATGTCAAACTGCTTTCCTCCAGCACCATCTAAAACTGTTCAGACATGTAATGACCCTTTTACATGACATGGATTGTCTGCTACATAGCCTAAGCATCTTAAATCAGGCAACTTCTCTCAGTGCACTGTGGCCTTTTTGTATCTCTTCAAGGTGAAACATCAGTTCACAATACAATGTCACTGGAAAAGGATGGGCTTATTTATTAATTAAAACAAACCTTTAAAAGAATCATCCTTGTAATTTAATTTAACATGAAAAATATGCCCCAAATACAAAAACACTTAAAAATGTGGTTTGATATAAAATTACAATTTTAAAAAATCTGGACTGGGGGAGAAAAACATTGCTTTTGACAGATATGGTCCAATCAAAATCATGTGATCGGCTGTTCTGGCTGTCCCTGAGGCTGCAGTTTCCTAAGCAGCCAGGTGGGGGTGGTAGATAGTAGTTCACTGGATTCCACAGCCAAGAAGAGAGTACATGAGAGTTCGTTACAGTGAGCCAGCAGGGAAGCTGGTCTCATAACCCCAGGCACTTACCACACACAGGAGGGGGGAAAAACAATGTACTCATGATTGTTGCCGGTTTACCTGAGAGCTGTAAACATGAGTTCAAAGTCATCCTGGTGATTCCTGCGATTTTGATACAGAGTTTTTGAATCTAGATGGAGAATTCTGCTTTGAGATGATTTGCAGTGTAGAGTGGGAACCCCAAAGTCAGATTAACTCAAGGCCCCCCCTTAAAATATACATATATCTCTGAGCCACGATAGGATAGGCACACCAAGTCCCCCCCGTCTCCTCTTAGGTGGAATTATGATTCACAATCATTCTGACTACATCTCTAGTGGAATTCTATGTGGGGACATATGATGAAGCTTAATTGATACACCTAGCTGTTAATGTGTTTTATGTCGATTCATTCTGTATGAAGATGTTGATCAATCATGGACCCCAAAGATCAACCTGAGTGGTATTGCCCCCTAGTGTTATTAACTGGCCATATTAGGAACCAACCTGTCAACTACAGAGGTTTAAACTCTGATCTTAGAACAGCTCCATGTCCTCATCCTCAACGTCCTCGATGACGTGGGGCTCTGAAGGCGGGATGAAGGTGGCAGCGGCGGGAGGATAGGGAGGGTAGAAAGGGGCGCTGTAGGGGGGGGGCTGCCATGGGGTGCAGCTGTCCGGACGGGGCATGGTGGTGGGAGTGGTCGGGGTGTAGAGGGGGAGGGGGCTAGGTGTAGGCGGAGCCCTGGCGGAGCTGTCCATCTCATCTTCGCTGAGGTCTTCGTCGGCGCCCTGCCCCAGCACCCTGTGGTAGGCGGCGGGGAAGAGCATGTCCTCATAGTTGGCTCCTCCCGGGCCGTACTGCTGCCCGTGACTCTGCTGCTCCCCCGGGGTCACGTGGCCGCCGCCGCCCTTCAGGAAGGCTGCAAACCTAGAAAAGAGAAACAGTTAGCAGAGAGTTGAGTCATTCACCAGCACTCTGTTCAGTCAAGCTCTCATCCGCTGGGTGCTTTTAGAGCAGAAAGTTCAGAATATTTGTGTGTGGAGGTCTCATACTGTTGTGATGTTTTAAATGCAGGGAGCTGATCCTGAGGACTGTGAATAAGGTACCTCCTACTGTAGTTAGGATGTGAGTAGTGTAGTTTGTCCCATACCGTTGTGGGGAGCGTAGTCGAAGGACCGTTTCCCAGGCAGGGAAGCCAGGCGTAGTGCAGAGCTCCCTGAGCTCCTCAAGGGAGGCCTTGGTGTGTACCTCCCCCTGCTCCCTGTACTCCTCATCTGAGAGGAGGCGCACCTTGGGCTTCCTGCTACACCTAAACACACCCAGGAGAGAGGCCAGGAGACGCCCTGTTAGCCTGGGGGAGAGAGGGAGGGACAGCCACTAATCAAACACACACCTTTGTATCGAAAGCATCTGCTAAAAAGCCTCTATTATTAGTCTCCATTACCCAAATCCACCTTAGTAGTATATCTAATGTCAAACTACAAATTGACTGTGTACCTGCATGTCCCCAGCAGCAGTCTGTAAGTGTAGGGCAGAGCCTTGAGCACCAGCAGGATGCCCAGGAATAGGTAGGAAGCCTGGGGGTAGGTCACCCCGTAGTACATGAGGCCCATGGCCACGCACTGGAGCCCCCAGGTCAGTAGGGACAGGGTGCGCTCGCTGCTGATGGGCCCGTGCTTGTAGCAGACCGCCCAGCTGATCAGGCCTGTTACCACCAGGTAGCCTGGAAAGAGAAAATTATGACGTGATGGAAAGAGGGAGAGAGAAATGGAGATATATTGGTTCAATGCGATTATAATATTTTATAGAGAAAGCAACATAAGCAAAGACGCAGAAACAAAAACGTAACCCGTTACATGAAATACTCCAATTGAAAGCCCTGTGTAATTGGAACAGTGGAACCCAGTGGATTTGAGGCATGCCAGTAAGGGTGAAAAGAACACATTTGAATGCTAATCCCCCCAAAGCCCTTTTGTTTCCAAGCACAGAAATCAATGTTCCAGCAGCATTGCCGCGCTCTCTTAATCCTAACGTGCCTGCGGATTCAACCATTTTCAACCCAGTGTGTGCATAGAGTGAGGGCAAATTGATTTGGCAGCAAATACACTGCATTGAGGAGTGTGAAGAGGCAGTCAGTAACTGTAGGCTACTTCACCACTCCACATCCACTTGGCCCTCTTATTATGACAGCCTCCTGGGAGTGAATGACTCAGAGTGGACACTGACCCATCCTCATTAGTCATGAATATATTACGGTATCATGTCTAGTGAAAACATACAATTTATCAGGAGCTTTCATTTAAACAGTGTTCATACTGGGTTCAAATGTGCAAGGCCTCACACAGACAGAATTTCAATGTAGGCTAAATGCTTCCTACTGCTAACTGAACAACTCAAGTCCTAGTTCTTACCTTATTTTAAGCAACAATCTCTTAACTAAACCAACTCACCCAAGGCATGTCTCCAGTAGAGCGTCGTGATTTCTTCCCAGTGGCTGAACAACTTCTGGTATCCCAGGTAGGACAGGCCGGAGCCAGCACCAAACAGCGTGATGAACAGGCCCCTCTGGAGGTGACACAGGCAGGTAGTATAACAGGGTAAGCCTAATTCAGCTGAGCCACCCAGAAGACTCTTTCTCTATCGAATAACTCTCTCCAAATGTTGGGTTCTGTAGTTAAAGACACCTCTCTTTAGGACAGGCCAGAGTGACACGTTTGGGCTCTTGCCGTCTGGTTTTACAGGCCTGGTGGAGGCTACGTCCAAAAGGGCAAGTTCTGAGGGGGCTAGATCAGAGTGGGCTGGGGTGGTAGGCTAACCCTTCGTTATAGAGGGCTGGTGGAGGGTATAGCTCCTAGCTAAGAATAAGTGGCTGTTCGGTCCAGGAAAGGGTGTCTCCCATCACTTTAAACTAAAATGAATTTCGATCAATCACCCTGATTAATCATTTTGATGAAGTCTTTAGGCAGTGCAATGGCCTTTGATATAGACTGAGCTCCAAAAGTATTGGGACAGTGACACATTTTTTGTTGTTTTGGCTCTGTACGCCAGCACTTTGGATTTGAAATAATACAATGACTATGAGGTTAAAGTGCAGACTGTCATTAATGTGGAAGTGTTTAGCAACATATTCTATTCTTATTTACAATAAAAGTGTCTCCAAAATGACACAATGCATTATTTACCATTCATTTGTATTGGGCAAAACAAACAGCAAATGCATCCAACAAGTTTGTAGTCACAAGCTTGATGTAATCATTAAGTGCTATGAATATGGGACCAAATACTAAACAACTTTTTACTACTTTAATAGACATAAGTGAATTTGTCCCAATACTTTTGGTCCCCTAAAATGGGGGGACTACGTACAAAAAGTGCTGTAAACGCTTCACCCAATATGGATGAAAATACGCTCAAATTAAAGCTGCCAGTCTGCACTTTAATCTCATAGTATTCTATCATTTAAGTACAGAGCCCCCCAAAAATTGTATTGTCACTGTCCCAATACTTTTGGAGCTTGTCACACATGACAACAGGACTCTCTTGGGGGCGGCAGGAAGCCTAGCGGTTAGAGCGTTGGGGAAGTAACCGAAATGTCGCTAGTTCGAATCCCCGAGCCAACAAGGTAAAAAATATGTCGATGTGCTCTTGAGCATGACTAGCTAAATTATAAGGCAATTCAGAGAAGCACTCATGACTCCATTCTAAGCGCACCAAAATTACGATCTGCTTCTCTGAATTGCCTTGTGATAGCCTAACACTGTAAGATCATATTTTATAATTTAGCTAGACATGTTGGCAATATAAAAAGCGTTCAAATTATGCCCACCTGACCCAGATGCGTGGTCCACGGCAAACGTTCTTCACAATACAACATACATAGGCTCATTCTGTTCAGGACAACCCAGGGTATAACACCATGGCTACTTGTAACTGTACATCAAACATAGTGATCATAAACGTTGATACAGTATGTTACATGAGTTTTATGATATGGAAAAGTTACATGCACATTTGGACTCAAGGGTGTTTGGCTTGCTTGCATAATAAAAAGCATGAGCTGGTGCACACACAAAAAAGTTGGTAGAGGTGCTGAATAACGGCGAGTCGCACACTCTATATACAAGCTCCCAGTAATTTATTGGGTAAACCACAAACGTTTCAGCATCACTGTGCCTTCTTCAGGTTGTATATTACATTAGTTTTATGATATGGAAAAGTGAAGTGCACGGGCTTGCTTGCAAGACATCAAAGCGGTATTTATTATCATCCTTTACGTCTTTCAAATTACATTGAGTCCTTGTAATTTACAGCATTTGCCTCACTCAGACAACAAAAACGTTGCCAAATTAGCAGGAGGGATGGGGCAACTTCTGTCAAAACCCATACAGAGCTGTGAAGCGGAGACCCTGAACTCTGACGTTATGTATAGAATGTTACTGTACAGCCACTGCGTACTTGTGTAAAGAAAGGGCTATGGTAAACAATGCAGGAAAATTAAGTATTGAGTGCATTCACTGTACTGATTAGCAAAGCTTGTCAAATTGAAATGTGGGGCTCCTTTTATAATTAGCCTAAAGCAGTAACAGCCTAAAGGTGATTCTTACCGGTATAACGTTTTTCAGGATCAACAGCAGAAAGACAACAATGGAGAGGACTCCCATTGAGATTCCTAAGGAATAAAAAAACAAAGAACTCCTGCCAAAAAAGAAAAATATACATGATTGTTTTCTGTAATACCACTAATCAACCTAGAATAGCTCAATCACAGGGTCAATTCAGTTGTAGAACTATATGTGACCTACTGGATGGTTCTTCTTCTGCTACTGAAATATTCACATTTTAAAGGGGCAGTGCAGTCAAAAATGTGATTTTCCTATATTATATATATATTTCCACACTATGAGGTTGGAATAATACTGAAATTGTGAAAATTATGATAACTCACTTTTAATGAAAAGACCGCCTGAAATTTCAGCTTGTTTGGCTGGGTGGGGTTTTTGGTATAATTTAATAGACCAATAACTAAGAGAGTTTGCCCTCCTCTCTGCTAATAACAGCTAGTTTTCAGGTTGCGCATCCCTCCCATAAGGCTCCTCCAATTAGGCCCCTCTCTCAGACCACTCCCAGACAGTCCTAGCAAAATTATTGCTTGAGAAATTGCATTTTGCTAAGAAGCTATTTTTGTTTCTTTTTGACCATTTTAATTGAAAACAATCACAGTAAGGTAATTGTTCCCCAGAAATTATTTGATGTTGAGATAAAAACAGTTGCATTGGCTTTTGTTGCCAAAAGCAGTAGAAAAATCAATATCTTACACTGCATGTTTACCAGGACAATAGAATTGACAGAGCTACTAAATATAACTAACATACACCCAGCATGAGAATGGTAAAACCTTACCTACACAAAGCCCCAGCAAAGTAGAAGAGGGCGAGGCCACATGCAAAGAGTCCAAATCGTATTTTATTTAGCCCTGTAAGTAAGGAGTATGGCTGTTAATAATCATTCTGAACTTCAGACCAAACCGGTAGGTTAACTGCAATTACCAACAACAACAACAATAAAATAATCTCACGTTTGCCCCTGACATGTAGAGAGTGCTCAGAGTTGGCCCTCGGGGTCTTCACCATGAAGCACACATCCTCCTGCTCCAGTGGGATGTCCAGGCTCTTCTCCCTGGCCACACTGGGGCTGGGAGGCCAATAGTGGTCGACCAGGCACCAGGACAGCGTGAGGACGTGGTCTGGCTCGTAGCAGTTCCTGGTCCCCTCCATGGGGTACACGATGTAGACCCCTTCTTCACCTGTCACACGCACCTTGAAGAAGAGTCAGATAGATGCAATTTAGGAGCAAAGTTTGGTTTGTTGCTGTTACAACATAGTAAGGACAACTATTGGGTCATTGCAGTAACTTGCCTAATTTCATACCAACAAGTTATTGTTTGTATGGGAGCATATAGACACACACAAAAAGTGTCTTGTGTTTCGTATCAACAATTAATCATGAGCTGTTGTGAAGCAGCACCCATGGTATACCTACAGGACAGGTGTAACTTTCTTACCTGAAAGGTGGACCAGATGTCTTTCCATTTGATCACTGTGCCAGAACTGTAGCAGAAACATCTTGTTCCAAAATGGGTGGTGTTTTGATTTTCTTTCAGATATGTGCAGTCTGAAAGAATACAACAATAGCTTGTTAGTCAGATATAGTAGCTATATTTAATGTGAAATTAGTTAACTAGTTAGTTTACTAATGGCTAGTAACTAGCTAAGTAAATTCACAAGAGTATTGCTCTTCGTGGACTAGCTAACGCTAGCTAGCTAATGTTAATGGTTCATTTAGCTAATTTATTTAGTTAGCTAACGTTACTACTAACAAGCGTTGCTCTGAATTAATTAATAGACCATTCACACAGTAATATTGATGTTATACAAAATAAACAGACTAGTTAGCTAAATAGCCAACTAGCTAGCTACCTAACAACAATAGTGGATAGGAAGAAGATATATACTGTCGTTAGCAAGATAGGCTAGCTAGCTAACGTTACAGTCATTACTTAGCTACAACATTCACCTGCGTCTGAAAAGCCAAGGCTTCCTTCAACTTGTACACATAAGACATTTACTAGTACCGATAAAATTGATAACATTGTTATATCGGAGCAAGGATTCATCATTCCTAGTTGTTGTTGTTAGCAAGCAAGCTATTGTTGTTGACTCCACTTTCAAACTCGGTGGTTAGGAATTAGACCAAAAGAAACGATATTGATAAACAGATCACATTTTTCTCTGGCGAACAAAAATCTACATTTATGTGATTTTAATATGTATTCATTCGTTTTGATATCGTTTTTCAATAAAATAGTTCACGCTTCCGTGATTGATTGCTTTAGCCTTGATCAGCATCTGAATTGAAACTGAAAGTATGAGCGTGTTTAGGCAATTTCTGGCTAAATAATACGTGTTGCAAGCAAGAATCAAGTTATTATTTTATCAATAATAACGCCATTGCCTGGGATAGTTGGATGCTTCATTCGAAAATGTGTGTGATTATAACAAAACAAAAGTATTTCCGAGTACCTTTGGGGATGTGTCCATGTGGTGCCCCCTCGTGGATCCTTAAGGAAGATGTGAAATACATTGCAATCAAGGCTTGGATGCAACGTTCACCAGTGGCTGTGCTGTGGACCTGAATCTACCTGAATTTACAGTAAGTGTTTAATTGTTGCACTAAAACAATACTTCCTATAAATCCTTTGAACCAACAACAAAGGGGTAGAATAATGTAAAATTGCAGTTAATAGGCTACCACACTGCACAGTACCATGTTGGATCGATCTCATTTCATAGAGTCCCCTTTGTTTTGCATGAATGAAAAGAAGAGTTCTATCAGAGACTCATTGATTGATTAGGTTTATTATTGCCCTATTACTGTTGAAAATTAGAGCTTAGCTATGATAGATATATGCACAAAAGGCTTGGCAGGGAACAGGAGGCACACACACACACATATATATATATATATATATATATATATATATATATATATATATATATATATATATATATATATATATATATATATATATATATATTGTGATGACCTGACTAGATCATAAAAGAACAACTGTCCAGACAGAGGATTGAGTTTACGAATGGACGGTTTATTAAACCAACTTTACACAGGCTACTGTTTGGCCGTAGCCCACGCCAAATAAATGAAAGATAACCCACAAGCCAATCGTGACCTTCTCTTGTGAAGCCCAGACATAAAAAGAGAGAGAACAAAGGCTAAACCTGGTCTTAACTTCCAATGCTCCATCCCCCTGCCCAACCCCCCTCCACGCCACTCCGCCAACCACCAGGATGCCCGGCCTCAGAACATTCCAGGCATTCCCGTGATTGGCAGATAGCAGGTTGATTGACATGTCGGACCCCGCGAACACTGGGTACTGGTAGGTACAACACAACCATCTACTAGCCTAACACATAACACACAGCTGTCTGTGCGGGTCGCTACAATATATATATATATATATTTTAAATACTTATTGAAAGTTGACTTGATGACCACTTGTCAGGTTAGTGTTAACACATCCTAAATGGAATAAAATCCTATCAAGGTGGGTCTGGAAGAGAGCTGAGTAGCCTATAGGTCAGGGATCATCAACTAGATTCAGCCGCGGGCCGATCTTTTTCTTGAGCGAATGGTCGGGAGGCCGTAACATAATTACAAATAATTTGTAGACTGCAAATTCACCACAAGAAGGCCAAACAGATATACTGTTTGACTAAAACATAATCATTTCGAACCTTGCTTACGTTTGTATATGATTACGTGTCTCTCTATGTGTGACAATACTTGAGAACAGATTTCTTAAATTAAAATGTCGATTGTATTGGGTTGCACAAAAACAGGCCATGGGAAGCCAGAAGTTAAATACAATTGCATTTCAACTCACTGTGCCAGGGGGCCAGATGGTTGGTCATTATGATAAGAAATTTGAGACAAAATTGTGTTATTAAACAGACTTTCCAAACGTGGGTCTCTTGGTTTATGTCATGTCAAAATAAAAGTCCTCCACAAGTTATAAATTTTTTGTCCACATATGCACCATATGTGGACAACAAATATAGAACTCATGCGGGACTTGTGCAGGACTTTTATTTTGACATGAGGTAAGTAAAGAGGAAGTGGGTCTACAATAGACCCACGTTTGGAAAGTCTGTTTAATAATACAATCCTTTAGATATTTTGTATAAAAATTACCCCTGTCATAATGACCAACCGTCCAGCTCACCGGCACATTAAATTGAAATGGAATTGTATTTAACGTCTTCCTTCCCACGGGCTGTTTTTGTGCAACGCTAGTGTATTTAAATACACCCATGTTACTAAAAGCACCTAAGTAGCCTACTATGGTTCACAACACTGAAATATAAGCTGCTGGAGATGGAAAGTCTCTCCACCTCCCACCTCCCACATACTCAAGGATGGGCACAGACAGACAAGGAAAGAGGGAAAATGCAACAAAAAAAGCTAAAAAACTTAAAAGCGGCCAGATGAGAATGTCATTTTTGTTGCTGTTTCTGCGCCCTTTGAAAATGGAAGGGGGATTTTTGTAGTGGGCGGACGCACACAGCAGGCAGCACGCGGCGGCTTTTTCATTTCTCTAGGATGCTGAGGCGACGGCGGCGGCTTTTCCTGACAGGCACGCCCACGCTGGGCTGAGGGCTTACTGTCACATATGCTGCCTGGCTCGCTGCTGCCTGCTGCCTGCCTCCCCAAGTTATGCTAATACCACTGTTTGGTTTTTAGACACTCATCCCCCCTTCCTCTTCCTCCTCCTCCTCCCCTCAGTCTCCAAGTAAACATTCTTAGTTACCCACCCCTCTCCACCCCCAAAATATTATTTCTGCATTCACTATGGTCTGAAAACTGATCAGTTTGCTCTGAGATTGTACTGTACCATTTCCCCTAGTGAAGAAGTAGGCCTGTTAGCAGTCTCATTGTGCTGATGTTCCTCTATCTCAAATAACATCAAAGTTGATTGGTCATGTGCACACGTTACAGTGAAATGCTTGCTTGTCGTCTTGGTTAGCAACGCCAGTGTATATTTTGCCTTGTGTTTTAGGTTATTGTCCTGCTGAAAAGGAAAGCAGACTGAACCAGGTTTTCCTCTAGAATTTTGCCTGTGCTTAGCTCTATTCTGTTTATTTTTATCCTAAAAAACTCCATAGTCCTTGCCGATGAAAAGTATGCCCAGAACATGATGCAGTCACCACCATGCTTAAAAATATGTGGTAATCAGTGATGTGTTGTGTTGGATTTTCCCCAAACATAACGCTTTGTATTCTGGACATAAAGTTCATTTCTTTGCCACATTTTTTGTAGTTTTACTTTAGTGCCTTATTGCAAACAGAATGCATATTTTGGAATAGTTTTATTCTGTACAGGCTTCCTTCTTTTCACTCTGTCATTTAGTTTAGTATTGTGGAGTAACTACAATGTTGTTGATCCATCCTCAGTTTTCTCCTATCACAGCCATTAAACTCTGTAACTGTTTTAAAGTCACCATTGGCCTCATGGTGAAATCCCTGAGCGGTTTCCTCCCTCTCCGGCAACTGAGTTAGGAAGGACGCCTGTATCTTTGTAGTGACTCGGTGTATTGATACACCATCCAAAATTTAATTAATAACTTCACCATGCTCAAAGAGATATTCAATATCTGCATTGTTTTATTTTTACCCATCTACCAATAGGTGCCCTTCTTTGAGAGGCATTGAAAAACCTCCCTGATCTTTCTGGTTGAATCTGTTTTTGAAATTCACTGCTCGACTGAGGGACCTTACAGATAATTGTATGTGTGCGGTACAGAGATGAGGTAGTCATTCAAAAATCATGTTAAATACTATTATTGCACACAGAGTGAGTTCATGGAACTTATTATAATAATAATAAATAATAATAAAATGCCATTAAGTAGACGCTTTTATCCAAAGCGACTTACAGTCATGTGTGCATACATTTTTACGTATGGGTGGTCCGGGGATCGAACCCACTACGCTGGCGTTACAAGCGCCATGCTCTACCAATTGAGCTACAGAGGACCACCAAGTTAAGATGTGGGATCTGTAGTTAGACAAGTACCTGCCAACCCGGGACACCTTGGTGAAAACCAGGAATCCAAACCGCTAGACCATATGGGAAGACACTATAGTAAAAAAACTTTACATGCACATTGATAAAGGTCAATAAAACGTTGGTTAGCATTATGTCTGTTGTTGTAATTAAAAGCTCCATCGTTGCCTGTGTGTGACTTGTGACTTATTATGTGACTTGTTAAACACATTTTTACTCCTGAACTTATTTAGGCTTGCCATAACAAAGGGGTTTAATACTTAGTTACTCAACATTTAAGCTTTTAGTCTTTAATTAATTTGTAAAAATGTCTAAAAAAATCATTCCACTTTGACATTATGGGGTATTGTGTGTATGCCAGTGACACAAAATCTCAATTTAATCAATTTTAAATTCAGGCTGTAACACAACACAATGTGGAAAGAGTCAAGGGGTGTGAATACTTTCTGAAAGCACTGTAAACAGGGATGTCAAACTATTTGATAATTTCTTGAAAACAAATTGTCGTTTTATTTTTTTACCTTTAATGTCAATGATCTAAAAACATGTAAACTCAGATTTTTTCATGTTAATTTCTGTTGTACCTTAGACCCTAGTTTACATGGTCAGAGGTGTTTGTCTTGTGCCTGCCCACCATCGGTTGAGACACACATGCTTTTGAATACAGGAAGGGTGTATTGAAATGTGAATAAAATAGACATTTCAACGTTCAAATGGCACCAGAAAGATGGTTGGACTTCCATACATCAAATAATGTTGACTTGAATGGGAATATAAAGCAGTCAATCTTAAATTGAACAGTCAATCTTGTTCCATAGGAAACCTATTGAAATCATACAAAAAAAAAAATATATACTGTGTATATATATATATATATATATATGTGCCCCCGCACATTGACTCTGCACCGGTACCCCCCTGTATATATAGCCTCCCTACTGTTATTTTATTTTACTTCTGCTCTTTTTTTCTCAACACTTTTTTTGTTGTTGTAAGTAAGCATTTCACTGTAATGTCTGCACCTGTTGTATTCGGCGCATGTGGCCAATAAAATTTGATTTGATTTGATTTAACTGATGATGCTGTTCAGATCAAGATAATGTAATGGTTTTAGAATATTTTTTGCCCCAGGTGCAAACGCTTAGTAAATCTATAGTTGAGTAACATATCTTGCATCATTGCATCCCCATGCATTTCATGTTAGGATTCGCCCAAGCAACAACTGAGCATGGTCTAAGGCAGGGTTCTTGAATTCCGGTCCTGGAGGGCCGAAACACCTCTATTTTTCATCCTCTCCTTCTAATCAGGGGCTAATTCAGACCTGGGACACCAGGTGAGTGCAATTAACTACCAGGTAGAAATAAAAAACAGAAGTGTTTCGGCCCTCCAGGACCGGAATTGAAGAACCCTGGTCTAAGGGCTTAGACACACCAATAGCATTTGCTGGCCGAGAGTAATTAGCACCTCTGAACCTAATTTGCAAACTAAGTAAGTGCACACCGATTTTACATGTAGAATCGTGTGAAAAATGTCTCCAGTCAGACGTCTACAGCAGGTGGTCCCTAAAACACAGCGCACTGAACAATCAGCAGACAAACACTAGATCCACATTCGGTGCGATATGTGCAAGCCTTAAAAGAGGTTGTGTCTGGAGTAGTAGAGGGGTTCTTTAGAAGCAGTGAGAGGCTTAGTGTTCGCTTTGATCAGTGGGCCCCACACCTACTCCTGCACCAGTTTGGAGGGGGAGGGGGGGGGGGGGGGTCTGGTGGGACTAATCTATCTGAGAGGGTGGAGGGTGTGTGTGTGTGTGTCTTCTTTAGTCTGTGGGAGGACTGTGCCCCATTACCCTTCCATTAATGAACTACATTCCCACTCCACCCTTAAACTAATACTCCATCGAATCTGCCTATCCCAAGAACAGTTGATTATTCCTTGTCTCAGTTCCAGGGGTCCTGAAAAAGGTTTATCAACATTATCAAATAGGCTACACAGCTAAGGGATGCGATAAGCCTAAGCGATAAGGATTTACAGTTTAGTAGGCATCCTCAGAGCCTGGCACCTATGCTCCTTGACTCTTTTTCCAACTTTCTATATTAGGCAAGAGCTTCCACAGTAAACGCTATAATGATAATCTCTCCTGGTTGGCTAAACCTCAGATTAAAAAAAAATCCCACCCCTACTAATGTTATAGTACAATAAACTGGGTTTACGTTCCTTTATTCCAGAAACTCAGATCCTTATTCAGTGTTAACTAACCAGATGCTAAAATCCTCTATCAATTAACCTAATTAAGAACCTTAAGTAAACAACATGCACTGATGACAAAGGGTCGGGACAACAAAACTGAGTTTTATTCAAAAATCCCAGACAAGCAGAATAGTTCTGTTTTTATCACAAAAATCACACAATCATGATGAATGTAGATATGTAACATACTTTGAGCCCCTTTAACTCCAATACACACTTTTTTGTCTAGTACAATTATATGATAAGCACAATATTTTAATAACAAGAAAAAAGGTCTTACCTTCTAAAACTATGCAGTATTTCTCTTTCGACCCCTCAAAAGTGAAATGGATCTCCAACCTATTTTTAGCTACACTCTTTTAAAAAAAAGGGTTCCAAAAGGATTCTTCGGCTGTCCCCATAGGATAATCAATCAATCAATCAATTTTATTTTATATAGCCCTTCTTACATCAGCTAATATCTCGAAGTGCTGTACAGAAACCCAGCCTAAAACCCCAAACAGCTAGTAATGCAGGTGTAGAAGCACGGTGGCTAGGAAAAACTCCCTAGAAAGGCAAAAACCTAGGAAGAAACCTAGAGAGGAACCAGGCTATGAGGGGTGGCCAGTCCTCTTCTGGCTGTGCCGGGTGAAGATTATAACAGAACCATGCCAAGATGTTCAAAAATGTTCATAAGTGACAAGCATGGTCAAATAATAATCAGGAATAAATCTCAGTTGGCTTTTCATAGCCGATCATTAAGAGTTGAAAACAGCAGGTCTGGGACAGGTAGGGGTTCCATAACCGCAGGCAGAACAGTTGAAACTGGAATAGCAGCAAGGCCAGGCGGACTGGGGACAGCAAGGAGTCACCACGGCCGGTAGTCCCGACGTATGGTCCTAGGGCTCAGGTCTCTCAGTTGGCTTTTCATAGCCGATCATTAAGAGTTGAAAACAGCAGGTCTGGGACAGGTAGGGGTTTCGTAACCGCAGGCAGAACAGTTGAAACTGGAATAGCAGCAAGGCCAGGCGGACTGGGGACAGCAAGGTGTCATCATGCCCGGTAGTCCTGACGTATGGTCCTAGGGCTCAGGTTCTCAGAGAGAAAGAGAGAACGAGAGAATTAGAGAGAGCATACTTAAATTCACACAGGACACTGGATAAGACAGGAGAAGTACTCCAGGTATAACCAACTAACCCCAGCCCCCCGACACATAAACTACTGCAGCATAAATACTGGAGGCTGAGACAGGAGCGGTCCGGAGACACTGTGGCCCCATCCGAAGAAACCCCCGGACAGGGCCAAACAGGAAGGATATAACCCCACCCACTCTGCCAAAGCACAGCCCCCGCACCACTAGAGGGATATCCTCAACCACCAACTTACAATCCTGAGACAAGGCCGAGTATAGCCCACAGAGGTCTCCACCACAGCACAAACCAAGGGGGGGCGCCAACCCAGACAGGAAGATCACGTCAGTAACTCAACCCACTCAAGTGACGCACCCCTCCCAGGGACGGCATGAAAGAGCACCAGCAAGCCAGTGACTCAGCCCCTGCAACAGGGTTAGAGGCAGAGAACCCCAGTGGAGAGGGGAACCGGCCTGGCAGAGACAGCAAGGGCTGTTCGTTGCTCCAGAGCCTTTCCGTTCACCTTCACACTCCTGGGCCAGACTACACTCAATCATATGACCTACTGAAGAGATAAGTCTTCAGTAAAGACTTAAAGGTTGAGACCGAGTCTGCGTCTCTCACATGGGTAGGCAGACTGTTCCATAAAAATGGAGATCTATAGGAGAAAGCCCTGCCTCCCGCTGTTTGCTTAGAAATTCTAGGGACAATTAGGAGGCCTGCGTCTTGTGACCGTAGCGTACGTATTGGTATGTACGGCAGGACCAACTCGGAAAGATAGGTAGGAGCAAGCCCATGTAACGCTTTATAGGTTAACAGTAAAACCTTGAAATCAGCCCTTGCCTTAACAGGAAGCCAGTGTAGGGAAGCTAGCACTGGAGTAATATGATCAAATTTCTTGGTTCTAGTCAGGATTCTAGCAGCCGTATTTAGCACTAACTGAAGTTTATTTAGTGCTTTATCCGGGTAGCCGGAAAATAGAGCATTGCAGTAGACTAACCTAGAAGTAACAAATGCATGGATTAATTTTTCTGCATCATTTTTGGACAGAAAATTTCTGATTTTTGCAATGTTACGTAGATGGAAAAAAGCTGTCCTTGAAACAGTCTTGATATGTTCGTCAAAAGAGAGATCAGGGTCAAGAGTAACGCCGAGGTCCTTCACAGTTTTATTTGAGACGACTTTACAACCATCAAGATGAATTGTCAGATTTAACAGAAGATCTCTTTGTTTCTTGGGACCTAGAACAAGCATCTCTGTTTTGTCCGAGTTTAAAAGTAAAAAGTTTTCAGCCATCCACTTCCTTATGTCTGAAACACAGGCTTCTAGCGAGGGCAATTTTGGGGCTTCACCATGTTTCATTGAAATGTACAGCTGTGTGTCATCCGCATAGCAGTGAAAGTTAACATTATGTTTTCGAATAACATCCCCAAGAGGTAAAATATATAGTGAAAACAATAGTGGTCCTAAAACGGAACCTTGAGGAACACCGAAATGTACAGTTGATTTGTCGGAGGACAGACCATTCACAGAGACAAACTGATATCTTTCCGACAGGTAAGATCTAAACCAGGCCAGAACTTGTCCGTGTAGACCAATTTGGGTTTCCAGTCTCTCCAAAAGAATGTGGTGATCGATGGTGTCAAAGGCAGCACTAAGGTCTAGTAGCACGAGGACAGATGCAGAGCCTCGGTCTGACGCCATTAAAAGGTCATTTACCACCTTCACAAGTGCAGTCTCAGTGCTATGATGGGGTCTAAAACCAGACTGAAGCATTTCGTATACATTGTTTGTCTTCAGAAAGGCAGTGAGTTGCTGGATAACCCTTTTGGTTCCAGGGAGAACCCTTTTTGGTTCCACATAGAACCCTTTTGGGTTCCATGTAGAACCCTCTGTGGAAAGGGGACTACATGCAACCCAAAAGGGTTCTACCTGGAACCAAAGAGGATGCCCTTTAGGTTCTAGATAGCGCCTTTTGTTCTAAGAGTGTACATGTCACTTCTGGTCATTCAGGTATTTAATCGCTCAATCACTTGTTCATTAACCTGTCAGTATTGTGTCTTTTTTCTGTGTGTGTCTATTAGGTATATGTGTGCCTGAATGTGTGTGTGTGTACTTAGGCTCCGGAAATCCCTTATATGGTCTCCCCTGAGATGCCCTTTGTCTGTCCACATATAACCATTGTGTGTATTTGTATGAGTGTGTAAATGTTAGGCTTGGGCGGTATCCAGATTGTCATATTGTACCTTAATAACAACCTTGTGCCATCCTGGGATATTCGGTAATACCGGCACTGATAACAAAGGGTACTATTATCAAACCCCACTGAGCCTCTGTAATCCAAAGGTTAGCAATGTAAAATGTACTAAATATATTCACGTCACCAAATAATTGATTAAAACACACTGTTTGTCTTACTTAAACTGTGTGTTTCGATCAAGCTGAATCTGAGGGTGGGGTACGGAAGGGTTCTCTCCAGAAATGTAAGGACCAGATTTAGCAGAAGAAGCAGAGTTTTTGTTGGAATGAGGAATACGCATGCATGCAATTGATTGTTGATAAGTTAAATTCTACGGATACCGCTTTGGGGAGCTAAAATTAGCACCCCAGAGGACAGCTCGGGGGTAGGTGGCTAGCCAAACGTCCACCACGGATACCGCTCTAACGTGTTGATCAATGTTAGAGGCTGCTCGGGGGTAGGTTGGACATACATTAGTAAAACGGCCTACGGCTACCGCTCTAACGTGTTTATCATTGTTAGAGGCTGCTCAGGGGTAGGTGACGCATCAGCCTGGGTGAGGTGATGCACAAATTAGACAGCAAATCGGGTAAAAATTAAGTCATCCTGAGAAGGTGACAGCATAAATTGGATGTCGCGCTTTTCATCCCTAGTAGGTGAACGGTTGTGAACACCGCTAGGGCTTCAAAGTATAGAGAAATAATAAGATAGAGTAGGTCTGCTCATCTTGTGCGGGGGAATGTTTCGTTTGAGCGGCTGTGGTTCATTCAATTGTGATTAAGTTGTCATTTGGTCAGCTTCGTTCAATCGTCTGACACTATTGTTCGTCCTGCTTGTCATTCTGTCTGACTCATTTAAGCACGAGTGGCAGCTTATCTGTGTGGGTGATCGGACAACAAAAAGAAATCCTGTAAAAAATAGCCTTGTCTTTGTGGAGAAATTGTAAGGAAAGGGACTATATTTAAGGTCATTTGAAGCTTATAAAAGCTGGTGGAGAAAGGGAAAGCCCAATCTTGCATTAGGGAGAGAATAATTAATAGTAAGTGGATATTCATTTACTAACGTAAAGGAGAGAGAGAGAAATCCTGTTGAAGGAACAGGTCACGTGTACGGGGATGATCATATGACGTCGACACATTGAATTTCAGTCAAGCTTTTAGGGGGTAATTTAAAGTTGGGAAATTTAGAAGGGATATAGGATTATGGTAAAATTGACCTTAGTAAAGGAATATTCCTGTAGGTTATGCAAATAGTGATGAAGCATGTTTGAGAACAACGTTGTGTGAATGTGATATGATGAAGAGATAAAGAGATAAAGAGGTGTGTATGATAATGTTATATACAGTGGGGAAAAAAAGTATTTAGTCAGCCACCAATTGTGCAAGTTCTCCCACATAAAAAGATGAGAGAGGCCTGTAATTTTCATCATAGGTACACGTCAACTATGACAGACAAATTGAGATTTTTTTTCTCCAGAAAATCACATTGTAGGATTTTTAATGAATTTATTTGCAAATTATGGTGGAAAATAAGTATTTGGTCACCTACAAACAAGCAAGATTTCTGGCTCTCACAGACCTGTAACTTCTTCTTTAAGAGGCTCCTCTGTCCTCCACTCATTACCTGTATTAATGACACCTGTTTGAACTTGTTATCAGTATAAAAGACACCTGTCCACAACCTCAAACAGTCTCCACTGTGGCCAAGACCAAAGAGCTGTCAAAGGACACCAGAAACAAAATTGTAGACCTGCACCAGGCTGGGAAGACTGAATCTGCAATAGGTAAGCAGCTTGGTTTGAAGAAATCAACTGTGGGAGCAATTATTAGGAAATGGAAGACATACAAGACCACTGATAATCTCCCTCGATCTGGGGCTCCACGCAAGATCTCACCCCGTGGGGTCAAAATGATCACAAGAACGGTGAGCAAAAATCCCAGAACCACACGGGGGGACCTAGTGAATGACCTGCAGAGAGCTGGGACCAAAGTAACAAAGCCTACCATCAGTAACACACTACGCCGCCAGGGACTCAAATCCTGCAGTGCCAGACATGTCCCCCTGCTTAAGCCAGTACATGTCCAGGCCCGTCTGAAGTTTGCTAGAGTGCATTTGGATGATCCAGAAGAGGATTGGGAGAATGTCATATGGTCAGATGAAACCAAAATATAACTTTTTGGTAAAAACTCAACTCGTCGTGTTTGGAGGACAAAGAATGCTGAGTTGCATCCAAAGAACACCATACGTACTGTGAAGCATGGGGGTGGGAACATCATGCTTTGGGGCTGTTTTTCTGCAAAGGGACCAGGACAACTGATCTGTGTAAAGGAAAGAATGAATGGGGCCATGTATCGTGAGATTTTGAGTGAAAACCTCCTTCCATCAGCAAGGGCATTGAAGATGAAACGTGGCTGGTTCTTTCAGCATGACAATGATCCCAAACACACCGCCCGGACAACGAAGGAGTGGCTTCGTAAGAAGCATTTCAAGGTCCTGGAGTGGCCTAGCCAGTCTCCAGATCTCAACCCCATAGAAAATCTTTGGAGGGAGTTGAATGTCCGTGTTGCCCAGCGACAGCCCCAAAACATCACTGCTCTAGAGGAGATCTGCATGGAGGAATGGGCCAAAATACCAGCAACAGTGTGTGAAAACCTTGTGAAGACTTACAGAAAACGTTTGACCTGTGTCATTGCCAAGAAAGGGTATATAACAAAGTATTGAGAAACTTTTGTTATTGACCAAATACTTATTTTCCACCATAATTTGCAAATAAATTCATTACAAATCCTACAATGTGATTTTCTGGATTTTTTTTCTAATTTTGTCTGTCATAGTTGACGTGTACCTATGATGAAAATTACAGGCCTCTCTCATCTTTTTAAGTGGGAGAACTTGCACAATTGGTGGCTGACTAAATACTTTTTTTCCCCACTGTAGGTGTGGATAATAAGCTTTTTTTTAATATAATAATATCTTGGGGGGTGTACAATGCGGCCTGGCATAGAATACTGTAAGATCAGTGATCAGTCTATAGGATTCTGAGAGGATGCTATGACTGAGGGACGGGGGTCTAGGTTGTTAAATTGATGTTCCACTGGGACTAGGTTAGGGGAAATTAACATGTGGCAATAAAGAATCATTAGAAATACGAATGCAGTGGATGATATGAATAATATTGACATATGATGTATGTTATGTGTGGGAAATTGATTAATAGAGAGTGGATAAAAGTGGAATAATATATAGGTGCTGGCTTGCGCGCCCAAACACGTAGACGTACGTGGGGGATGGGAGACAGTACATAGAGCGTGTGGTAGAAAAGGTTAAGCATTATAATAGCTATCTATCATTTCAGAAGCAGAGGTGATATAGTCAAGGAATTGTTGTATATTAGGGGGAAAATATCATTCATTTGGTTAAGTCGTTAGATCTGTTGCCAAGTCAATGAATGTGGGTTTGACTCGTTGACTGCTAAGTTATACGTTGAGCGTGTGAGATCTGTGTCCTTCAAAGCTATTTTGTGATAAATGTGGTATGTGCAAGATACTAGAAATACAGACCATTTAGAGTTGGAATAACAGAGGATTTACTTGTCATTCCAATAAAGCATAGATTCTGCATTACTGACTAAAATCTAGATTTTCTGATTATAGTCCAATTATGGTTGTGGGTTGCTTAGATTGATAGAACAGTCAGTGTTCATTTTGTGTTATAAGACTGGACGATTTAGCAGCTTGCTGATTTAAAATTGAACGACGCCCGTATTCAACCGGAATAGGGGGGGGAGAAAGATAGTTAGTTATTTTCTGTGGCGCCGAATTACATTTTTGTCAGTTGGCAGACATTCTTGTCCAGAGCGACTTACGGGAGCGGTTAGGGTTGGGTGCCTTGCTCGGGGGCACATTGGCAGATTTTTCGCCTGGTCGGCTCTGGGATTGGAACCGCCGACCTTTCCGTTGCTGGCACGACGCTCTTGACCACTAAACCACCTGCCGCCCGAATGAGTTGATAATTTGAAAACTACTGAGAATATAATTGGAATTTGGAATAGTGAATTGAATATGGATGTGAATTAAATGTATGCTTGTCAACGATAGCAAGTATTTGTTTTATTAATTAGAGCGTAATCAGAAAGGACAGTTACAGAAATTGAATAGCGGACTGGCAATTGCGATAGAGCTGAGGCCGTGATTTGAATTTATAACAAAGGAAAGCAATTTAATAGGGAAGTTTGAATTTCAACGGTGAATTGTATGGGTAGACAGAGGAAAGTAAGGTCTTTTAATAATATGAATGTGAAAATACTATTAGGTATTGGTGGTTTGGGAATAGACTTTACTAATGCCATGTTTTAGTTCGCGTGTAAAAGAGAGACACTAGCGAGTACAAATCTAGCTGTAGGGGAGATTAATAATAGAAATCTAGATAGGAGAATTTAGAATAGGGAGTAGCAGTCCAGATATAATCAAGGAAAGGGGAGAGTTGAAAGCCAAGGTTTGGGAATAAATGCAGAGACGAAGATTAGAAAGAGAACCACGGGAAAACAGATACAAAAGTTCAGATACGGGGAAAATAGAGTTCGTTAGTACCATGGGAGGGTTTTTGAAAAATAGAGTAACGAGGATATTGATCGGGGAATGTAGCGTGTGGTCTAGCGACCTAGAACGAATAGGGTACTGGAAAAATAGCTAGGGACAGGAAAAGTCTCCAGTGCTGTTTTATAGGTTTGGGATAAGATAAGGGAACAAAGAATAAGAAGAAAGTTAGAAGAGAGAGAAAGAGAGAAAATGGAGAGAGGGAGTGAACCAAAAATAGTCTGGTTCAACTACACCACCACCATACACAGAAGGGGGGCAGTATTCTCAGGTCACAGGTTTAGTCGCAATAACAGGGAATGTAGAGATAGAAGAGGAAAAAGGAAGCAGCAGGTTTCCACACCAGGAAGAGGAAAACAATCACATTTAGATATAGACTGTTATGAAAGACTGAGGGGGATGTTGACGGAGCAGGAAAATTATGGGATAGATGAACAAGAGTATGATGGGCAAAGAGATGTGGGGAATACAAGTGATGAGGAAGGTGAAGAATTTAGACAGTATGCTGATTCTGATCAAGGACAGAGTGAGACAGAGGGACTAACGTCAGAATCACGCAAGGAATTCTGCGACCATATTATCCACGCAATGGAGAAATACAGGAGGGATGAACGGAAATTGGCTAAGCAGTAGAGAGAGATTCTGAGAAAACTGGGACAGTTGCAGCTGGAAGAGCTGACAAGAAAGGACAAAAAGAAAACACGAACTACACCTGTTCTCCAAGAAGGTCAACAGATACCGCTTCAGCAGCAAGGCCAAAGATCTACTACCTTACCAGTAGTGAATGTGTACACACAACAGTCTCCTGGACAGTAGCAAAACAAGAATAATGAAAATGGACCCAAGAATCAATGGTACCAACCCCAGCATCAGACACACCCGAATGGTGGACCAAGAAGACCAGGTGTCTGCTGGAGGTGCAATCAATCAGCACATATAAGAAGGAGTTGTCCCACCAAGCCGTGGTGGCCTAGGCAACCACAACAGGGTAATTGGCAAGGAAATGGGCACAGCCTAGCTGAATGGCAGCAGTCTCAGACACAGGCTCCACAGGGCCCAGTGAACCCATGGGGAGGACCAAATAATGGATTCTAGGGATGCCCAGGGAATCCTGAAGGGGAGGGTCAGCTAGTGGCAGTAACTATGCAGGCTGATGAAGAACCTATGCTAAAGGATCAGGTGAAGAATAGAGGCACCCCAATGATGATAGATACTGGAGCAACTTACTCATGTGTAAGTCCAAATTATGCCTCTCACCAACCCCATGTCAGGCAAAGATGCACAGACAGTAGAATTTTCATGACAAACGCAGTTAATACATATGACAGTTCCAGTAGAATAAAAAGCAGGAAAAAGCTACATGTGTACATATATTAGTGTCAGAACAAATTCCAGTTAATTTAGTAGGAAGAGATACACTGTGTAGAATGGGGGTCCGAATTAAATGTAGATCAGAGGGACTAAAAATAGTTAAGGAAGGGGTATGTCCACAGAAGATAATGGGGAAACCATCATCACATTAGTAAACTATTTTGGTAGGAGGGGGGCCACAGGGCATGTGGGAAAGTGCAACCAACGAGGCAAGAGATAGCATATTTGAGTTTTCGACATCACGAAGCATGTTGGGGGTTATTGAGTGGTAGCAGTGCGGCTAAGGAAAAGCCTAGGGGTTTAAATCTTATGGGATTTTATTTTGTTTTATGTGCGCAGGATTGTGGAATTCACCGGAGAATGGAGCAGTCACAAGTGATGTTCGTGAGGGTTGTCTGAAAGGAGGGATCAGGAGATGTGGCAAGAGAGTGAGAATTTCGAATTTAGATTGTGTGGACTGATTAAGAGGTATCAAAATGGAAACAAACTAAATGTGTACTTTTTCTTCCAGGAAAAAGGGGGGAGTGATTCTCTTTTCTTTGAAATATTTTCTGAGACTATAAATAAGGCCTGGCCATTTTTTGTTTGTTTATTGTTTTACTATATGGTGTTCAAATAACCACAAACAAACCACTTAGTATGAAATGTTAGCTGTATAGGATTTTTATTTGTATTTTAGTTTTTTTCACGGGATGGAAGTGAAATATCTTAAAGGGGCAAACATATGTAATTTGGGGCTTTTATTTACTGAGCAATAAGTAAATATGTGTGAGTTATTTTGAAAAGAGCTGTACTAAAGACATACTGTACACTTGGGATACAACATTTATGAAATGTTTTGACGGTTGTTAATAAGTAGTATACTATTTGATGGAACAATTAATTGAATGATTTCAATGACCTCTGCAATCTGTCCTGGCTTTATAGTGTGGCCTGATCACCCACACTGTAAATCTTGGAGGCATGCTGAATTGGGGGTTGATTATAATAAGGAATTGTGAAGAAATATATAATTTGGCATTCATCCTATATATCATTCCAAACAGGACATGGATGACGTGAGAGAGTTAGTCTTGAAGGAGAGATATCCTTGAATAATGTTATCAAATGCAATTGGGTTAAGATATCATCAAGGGTTGTCATTATAAGTTCAGTTATTATTTCTGGTTTAACAAGCAATATTGTTGTTGTTTTATTTTTGAACACATGAATCACGATGTGATGCATGTGTCCAAAGGGGGGAAGTTGTTAACGATTCTGTTTTTTGGGGCTTACAGGGGTTTTACAGGTGTTTTAATTATTTTTGGGCTTACAGGAGTTTTAATGGTTTTTAATGGTTTTAATATTTTTAATGTTTTTGTGGTAAGATATGCAAATTGTATTAAGGATATGAGCAGTAGTAATAATGTGTTATGGGTTAGGTTAAATCTTTTTTGTTTTTGTGATAGGAGGCAGGGTGTAGAGGTGGTCTGTCTATGAGATAAGTGGACTACAACAAGCTGGAAGCAGGTGTGCTTCATAATCTCAAGGCTTCTCCTGACGGATGAGAGGACATAAGTAGCACACTGTGTCTCACCTAACCTAACAATGTTCTTAAGATTTTTTTGTCATGGGTGAAGGGAACTCTGCCCAACGGAGTAGGAGAATCTGAGTATTTTCTGCGCCCTGGAGACTATGTGATGGTAAAAGACTACGGAAGAAAGAGTTGGAAAGACCCTATGTGGAGGGGCCTGTACCAGGTGTTGTTGGCTACCTCAATGATGGTAAAAGTGGCGGAGACAGATACTTAGATCCATGTTTCCCACTATAGGAGTGTTCCAACCCCAGGAGAGGAAGATGGCCCCACCATTGGGTAGCATTGTTGTCTTTTGTGTGTGTCTGTGCTTGTGTGTCCTTGCAGCAGTAACTCCGAGCTTCCTTATGGGTAGGCTGATAGAAGGACACTCTTCGCAGACCGATGTCGATAGATTGAGAGGGACTCTGGCTGATCCGGAGACCCTAGTGACGGGAGAAGGTTAACAGCTAAAGTGACCATACATCATCGTCCCGGTTACACCAACGGCGGTACGGATAGAGGGGAGCGCGATCGGGTATCATCTAAACCATTGTACCAGAGTGAGGGAACTGATGACTAAGAGACCTCCAAGAGATTCCAGACCTCCAAGAGATTCCAGACCTCCAAGACATTCCAGACCGCCAAGAGATTCCAGACCTCCAAGAACTTCGAGACCACAGAGAGATTCCAGACCTCCAAGATGCACCAGATATCCCCATCATTGATTTCTCTGCCCTTGACTAATTTCCCTGAGGATAAGGGGAATGACATACTGACAATAGTAAAGAGCAAAAGTCTGGGGCCCTGGGCTGCAGCTGCGCTGGGGAGGCCGTTGTGGATTCTGGAGAGGCAGAGGGAAGGTGTGGAGTGAGTTCCTCTGAGAGGACCAGGGTAGGAAGGGGGAGGCCTTCCGTCCACCCTGCAGCCAGGCCTGCCTCTGAGGGAGGGACTGGCAGGCTGTCCCATTCCGCCCCTTAGTGCAATGTCCTCTGAGTTGCAGCCCCCCGGTTGGCCCGGTGGTTGGAAATGTAATAACAGGTCTGTACCCTCCAATCTCTGCCCTCTCTTCGTCAGAGGGCTGCTGCTGCAGAGAGTCACTGGGGGGTGTGGCCTGCACTCAGGCACAACAATTGAGGTGTAAGTTTGTCTGACAGGCTGTTTGCTGTTGTTAACTTAGTGACCGTCGAATCCCTCCAATGAGCCACAAGAGCTGCATTCTGAAACGTCGCTATGGGAACCTGGGGGAAACCATTTACACATAATCAAAGTCTTATCTCCACATACAGTGCCTTGCAAAAGTATTCATCCCCCTTGGCGTTTTTCCAATTTTGTTGCATTACAACCTGTAATTTAAATGGATTTTTATATTTAAAAAAATCCAAAAAAGAAATAACGGAAAAGTGGTGCGTGCATATGTATTCACCCCCTTTGCTATGAAGCCCCTAAATAAGATCTGGTGCAACCAATTACCTTCAGAAGACACATAATTAGTTAAATAAAGTCCACCTGTGTGCAATCTAAGTGTCACATGATCTGTCACATGATCTCAGTATATATACACCTGTTCTGAAAGGCCCCAGAGTCTGCAACACCACTAAGTAAGGGGCACCACCAAGCAAGCGCCACCTTGAAGACCAAGGAGCTCTCCAAACAGGTCAGGGACAAAGTTGTGGAGAAGTACAGATCAGGGTTGGGTTATAAAACAATATCTGAAACGTTGAACATCCCACGGAGCACCATTAAATCCATTATTAAAAAATTGAAAGAATATGGCATCACAACAAACCTGCCAAGAGAGGGCCGCCCACCAAAACCCACGGACCAGGCAAGGAGGGCATTAATCAGAGGCAACAAAGAGACCAAAGATAACCCTGAAGGAGCTGCAAAGCTTGTAACCTGTTGTCCTGTTGCATCACCCAACTTATGTTGAGCTTCAATTGGCGGACAGATAGCCTTACATTCTCCTGCAAAATGTCTTGATGATGGCAAGCTGTCCAGGCCCTGAGTCAGCAAAGCAGCCCCAAACCATGATGCTTCCTCCACCATACTTTACTTTTTTTTTTCCACACAGTGTTGTGTGTTCCTTCCAAACAACTCAACTTTAGTTTAATCTGTCTACAGAATATTTTGCCAGTAGCGCTGTGGAACATCCAGGTGCTCTTTTGCGAGTATCAGATGTGCAGCAATGTTTTTTTTGGACAGCAGTGGCTTCTTCCGTGGTGTCCTCCCATGAACACCATTCTTGTTTAGTGTTTTACGTATCATAGACTCGTCAACAGAGATGTTAGCATGTTCCAGAGATTTCTGTAAGTCTTTAGCTGACACTCTAGGATTCTTCTTAACCTCATTATGCGCTGTGCTCTTGCAGTCATCTTTGCAGGAAGACCACTCCTAGAGAGAGTAGCAACAGTGCTGAACTTTCTCCATTTATACACAATTTGTCTTACCATGGGCTGATGAACATCAAGGCTTTTAGAGATAATTTTGTAACCCTTTCCAGCTTTATGCAAGTCAACAATTCTTAATCTTAGGTCTTCTGCGATCTCTTTTGTTCGAGGCATGGTTCACATCAGGCAATGCTTCTTGTGAATAGCAAACTCAAATGTTGTGAGTGTTTTTTAAAGGGCAGGGCAGCTCTAACCAACATCTCCAATCTCGTCTTATTGATTGGACTCTAGGTTGACTCCTGACTCCAATTAGCTTTTGAAGAAGTCATTAGCCTAAGGGTTCACATACTTTTTCCAACCTACACTGTGAATATTTTTTTTTTTTTTATATACTTTGTTTATTGAATTTTCAGTACCAGCATTTAGTAAATAATTGCACTTGGAAGTTATTTGGTATGAATATGGAACAACAATTTGAAGACAACGATACAGCAAGACATAGAGAGACAGACATGAAAGAAAAAATAGACATTAAATACATAAATAAGATAAAACAAAAACAAAAAACAAACAAAAAATAATAATAATAATAAAAAATAAAATAAATAAAATTTACAAAAAAAAGGAAAAATATATGTTTTGATCCAGTTGTTATAGGTCAGCTAGCACAGTTATTACCATCCTTAACATCCGAGATGTCGTATATGCACATACCAGGCTTCTTACATCACCAATATATAAATATACATCACTCTGGAACTGCAGGGAAATGTATTCTTTTAACATAAGAAAAGAAGGGAGCCCACTTTGCATAGAATTTGTCTACAGACCCATTGAGTGTCTGTTTTATTTTCTCCAACTTTATGCAATTCAAAATAGATTTAATCCAAAGAGCATGAGAAGGGGCTGCAGAGGATTTCCATCTAAGTAAAATTAATCGTCTCGCTAACAACGTGACAAAGGCAATTACATCCTTATTCATTTTGGTCAATTGTATTGTGGGTAAGGAAACTCCAAATAATGCAATGAGAGGGTCTGGCTCGATCTGTGTACCGCTTAATTCTGAGAGTGTGTTAAAGATGTCTTTCCAGAAACCAACAAGAGATGGGCAGCACCAAAACATGTGCACATGATTAGCAGGGGACTGGTTACATCGAACACAATTAGGGTTCACATCCTTGTAAATTTTTGATAGTCTTGCTTTGGTCCAGTGGGCCCTATGAATGAGTTTGCATTGGATGAGGCCGTGTCGAGCGCAAATAGAAGAGCTATGTACCCTTTTGAGTGCCCCTTCCCATAGTTCATCAGGTATTTCCTCACCCAGTTCCTCCTCCCAAGAGGATTTGATATTGTTTAATGAGATGGCTTGTAGTGAGCAAATTTGACTATAGATTATTGACAATGTGCCTTTCTGATTAGGAAGTGGGGTGAGAAATGTGTCGAACTGTGTTCCACTAGAAAGGTTGGGGAATCCTGGATCTATGCTGCGGACATAACTCCGGACTTGTAAGAACCTAAAAAAATGATGTCTGGGGAGACCAAATTTAGCTGATAATTGTTGAAACGTACTAAATGTATTGTTAGTATACAGATCTCTGAATCTTTTAATACCGAGATTAGACCATGTTGAGAAAGCACCATCAATCATAGATGGGGGAAAAGCTGGGTTTGAGGCTACCGGAGCCAAGGAAGAGGTTGTTTGAAACCCAAAGTGGCGCCTAAATTGATTCCAGATCTTCAATGTTGTTTTGACACATATATTATTGGTGAAGGAGGAGTAAGGGCCTGTAATAGAGGAGTGAGCGAGGGAAGACAATGATGCCGGTGTAGACGAGGCAGCCTCCATCTCCAGCCAAGTTGGGGGTGGGAGTATCGCTCTGCTCTGCAACCAGTACTGATTGATCCTAAGGTTAGCGGCCCAATAATAGAATCTGAAATCTGGTAGAGCTAGACCGCCGTCTGGTTTGGGCCTCTGCAAGAGCTGTTTTCGCATCCTAGGAGGCTTTTTGTCCCATATAAAGGGTAGAATTAGGCCGTCGATCTTTTTGAAAAATGCATTGGGTAGAAATATTGGAAGGCACTGATAGAGGTATAAGAATTTAGGGAGAGTATTCATTTTAATAGAGTTAATTCTAGCAACTAAGGAGAGGTGTAGCAAAGACCACCGTTCCAAATCGTCCTTAGTACGGGTTAAGAGAGGAGCAAAATTGGCTTGAAAAAGGTTTTCAAACCTAATTGTGACATGTACCCCGAGATAAATAAAACTACTGTGAGCTATTTTAAATGGCAAGTTATGTAGAGGGAATTTTTTTGCAGCCATGTTAAGTGGCATCAATTCACTTTTACTGAGATTTAGTTTATACCCTGATAAGTGACCGAAGGATGCGAAAGTGGCAAGGGCAGCAGGGACAGAGACAGAAAGATTGGATGTGTATATTAATAAATCATCTGCATATAAAGACAGTTTGTGTTCGTGCCCGTATCTGACTATGCCTTTGATGAGGGGGTTGGAGCGAAGTGCTATTGCAAGTGGCTCTATGGCGAGGGCAAACAGTAAGGGGCTTAAAGGGCAACCCTGACGTGTCGATCTTTGCAAAGGGAAGCGATCTGATTGAGTGTTATTAGTCCTGACAGAGGCTTGGGGGGATGAGTACAGAAGTTTTATCCAGGTCATGAATTTGGAGCCAAAGCCAAATTTATTTAGAGTGTAAAAAAGGTATTTCCATTCCACCCGATCAAACGCTTTCTCCGCGTCCAGGGATATAATGGCTTCAGAGGTATTGTCGACAGGAGGATTGTATATAATATTAAATAATCTTCGGAGATTGAAGAATGAGTGTCTATTTTTTATAAATCCTGTTTGATCCGGAGAGATAATTGATGGGAGGACTGTTTCTAGCCGCGTTGCCAGAATTTTGGCTAGAATTTTATAGTCCACATTTAGCAGGCTAATTGGACGGTATGATGCACAGTCAAGAGGGTCTTTGTTTTTTTTAAGAATAACACAAATGGTTGCTTGAGTGAGAGTATGTGGGAGAGCACCATTTACAAATGCATCATTGTACATTTCAATTAGAATAGGGGCTATTTTGGTGATAAACTTTTTATAAAACTCTGTCGGGTAGCCATCAGGCCCTGGGCTTCTCCCAGTTTGAAGGGATTTGACAGCGTTAGACAGTTCTTCAACAGTGATCGGCTGCTCTAATTTTTTAACCAAATCCCGGCCGACCGAAGGCACAGAAAGTGAGTGGAAGAAGTCATCCAATTCCAGTGTATCCGCTTTACTTTCAGAGGTATATAGAGACTGGTAAAATCTCTTGAACTCCTCATTGATCCCCCCAGGATCTAATGATATCCCAGATGATGTACGGATTTTTGTAATCTGAGATGATGATGATAGTTGACGTAACTTGTGAGCTAATAATTTACTGGCTTTATCTCCTTGTTCATAGTAAGTGCTCCTAGACTTGACAAGCATTTCAGTAACCTGGTCTGTTAATAGTGTGTCAAATTCTGCTTGCAGAGTTAAACGTTCCTTATACATATCCGGGGATGGTGAAACGGCATAAATGTCATCTAATTGGGCAATACAGCGTGTTAACATAGATAACCTATTCCTTTTCAATTTGTTCTCATGTGCGGCGTAGGAGATAATTTCACCTCTGATATAAGCTTTCAAAGTTTCCCAGAGAGTAGACGCAGAGATGTTTGGGGTTCTATTTGTAATCATGAAAAAGTCGATTTGACTCAAAACAAAATTGACAAAGTGTTCATTACTGAGCAGTTGAGTTTTTAGTCGCCAAGGCGGTCGCTGATTGTCAAGATTTTGAAAAGCTACTTCCATAGTAACAGGGGCGTGGTCAGATACTACAATTGGGTTATATGAACATGAAGATATGGAGTGGAGGAGCCGGTCATCAACAAGGAAGTAGTCTATGCGCGTAAAAGTGTGGTGAACCGATGAGAAAAAAGAGTATGCTTTCCCTGTTGGATTAACCATTCTCCAAGGGTCTGAGATTGCGAATTCAGACATAAAGGTTCGAACAACTCTAGCTGAGGTTGATAAGGTGGTAGGTTTAGTGGAGGATCGATCCAATTGTGGGTCTAACCAACAGTTAAAGTCACCTCCTAAAATCAACATATGGGTGGACATATCTGGGAGTGTAGCGAAAACCGATTTGAAAAAATCACCATTGTCCCAATTAGGAGCATAGATATTAACAAGAAGAACCTTTGTATTGAGCAGCCTACCACTGACAATTATATATCTACCGTGGGGATCTGCGATCACCTTAGAACATGTAAAAGGTACCGATCTGTGAAGTAAAATAGCCACCCCTCTCGCCTTACTCTGAAATGAGGAATGGAACACCTGACCCACCCATCTGCACCTAAGACTTGAGTGTTGTGATACCTTCAGATGAGTTTCTTGGAGAAAGATGATGTGAGCTTTCAAATGATGAAGATGGTGTAGCACCTTACTACGTTTAACTGGGTTATTTATGCCCCTGCAGTTCCAAGTAAGAAAATTAAAGCCATTCCCTCCAGCAGTATGGGCTACACTAGGCTGAGTCATATCTTAAGAAAAAGAGGGGATGTGTAAAGGACAAGGTACAATGTAAACTGAAGATCTTAGTTGAACCTAAAAGCGCAAATGTAAAAAACAAAAACAAGCAAAGAAGCACAAAAAACATATACAAACTATCTACAAATAGAGAGTGAACAAACCCTTCCCTCACACCCGCCCTTGCCGAAGCATCTCCCCAAATGAGATGCAAGCAAAACCCTAAATACAAAGAAAGTTTAGAGCTAAGCATGATAACTCTTACTCTGTGCTACCTAAGATTAGTGACCATTTAACTAGAGTAAGCCAAACATGAATAGAATGGTCCCCAACAGAGTCTAAGGAAAACTATCCTCGATTAAGAGAGGTTTAACCTATAATAATAATAATATATAATTGGTCATTTAGCAGGCGCAGATGGTAAATGATCAAACTGAAACAGCCATGCAGACCCCCAGATATTGGCATTAGAGGCGGCAAACCTGGGCTGGAAATAAAGAGATAAAAAAGAGAATGACATTAATATGTCGACGAACCCAGCAAAGATAGCTTCGTTAGTCACCCATTCGGCCTGCTAGCTAGCCTGTTAGGAAGACCAGCCAGCCAACCATTTGTTACACACCATGCGGTACAACAGCCGCTTTCACGTTCTTGTTGATGAAATCTGCCGCTATAGCCGGGTCCTCGAATCTGTGCATGGAGCCGTCCGGTAAAGTCAGTCTCAAAACCGCAGGGTAGATGAGGCCGAACTTCACGCCCGGGCAGGCGTGTAGTTGGCGTTTCACAGCTCCAAAGCTAGCCCGCCTCTTAGCCACAGCTGTTGTGTAGTCCGCAAATATCGAGACTCTTTTACCCTTATGTAGAAGAGGGGATGCTTCTCCCGATCTTCTCAGTATGTCGTTGCGGACGTGAAAGAAATGCACCCTGATGACAAATGGTCGTGGGGGTTCTCCATCCCTGGGTCGGCTACGCAGAGTGCGGTGAGCCCGGTCTAGCAATGGCTTCTCCTCTAGCCCGAGCAGCTCCTGAAGTAGCTGGGCCATGTACTCCGTGGGCCTTGGGCCCTCCACTCCCTCCGGTATTCCCAGTAGACGAATGTTGTTCCTCCGCATTCTACTTTCCATATCTTCGCATTTATTATCGAGGAATGCCACCCTAGTTGTCAATGAGCCGACGTTAGCCTCTAGCTCGCTAATGCGAGTGCTGTGGTCTGTAGCACCTCGCTCCAAATCCGATAAAGTCACCCCATGTGCGTCGAGCTTATTCTGTATACTCTCGATAGATTTTTTAAGCTCGTCTTTGATCGTTGATATCTCTGACCTGAGATTGGTAGAGAGACAGTCAATTTTTCCGAAAATGTCGGTTTTGAGGGTGCCTATCACGGATTGCAGCATCTCCACGGTCAGTGTTTCCGTGTGGCCGGCATTGGCAGCGTTCGGTGGCGGGGGTGAGTCGGGAGAAGTTGCAGGCTTGTTGCGGCCTGCTCTTGCAGACTCTGTTTTTGGCCGGGTTGACGTCATTACGAATTTAAATTTATTAAACTTGAACTGAGTTGTTTATGGGTCTCTTCAGACGCCTGCCAAACAGAAATGTATTCAATTTTGCAAAGTTAAATATATAAATTTGGTCACTAACTCAGGAGCGATAGGGATACGCGTGCTACATCCTTGGCTTCCAACAGCGCCCCCCCTACACTGTGAATATTTAAATGATGTATTCAATATAGACAAGAAAAATACAATAATGTGTGTGTTATTAGTTTAACCAGATCAAATTCTATGACCAATTTATGCAGAAATCCAGGTAATTCCGAAGGGTTCACAAACTTTTCCTTGCCACTGTATATACAAAGAGCAAAATGAGCATGCTGATTTGTTGTGGCTGCTATGGAAGTGAACTGTGTTTGTGTGTGATCAGGGATGTATTCATTCCGCTGTTGAAAAACATTTCTTAAATGGAAGCAAACGTAATGAAACGGGGATAAAAATACCAGAATTTGTCCAATAGAAATTCACATTTGCAACTGTTGATTAATGATTACTCCCTACATCAGCTAGATGCAGGCAAAAGTGTGCACGGCGGTATTGAATGTGTCACTGTCTGTCACCTTGATTACTCAAAATTTACATTGTAAACTTTCATTCATAGGCTAGGTTGTAGCAACCTCATGATGGGGACAGGGGAAATTTGAGTATCATGTGGTAGCCTAAACTTATCAATGTTACATTGAGCTGAGTGAATGGAATATGAATGACAGTCATCCAATATGTGGCCATTAGCCTGTGTAGGCGTTGTGTCAGCTGTAACCTTGAGTTTGTGTGTGCGTGGACATATCATTCTGTGTGTATGTACAATATCCTGTATGGGTGTGTGGCCATTAGCCTGTGTGGGCATTGTGTCAGCTGTGACCTTGAGTGTGTGTGTACTTACTGCGTGGGTGTGTGCATGTATGAGGATGCTTGAGGATTACAGCTAAATTCAGGTGTTAATGGGCAGCATGCTGATTTCTTGGGACTCAACCTCACTTGGGATTTGAACTCACACCCTCTTCATTACTAGCTACCTGAAGTTCCTGCTGTGCCACCAGGTCTGTGGACATAATGGAGATTGGCAATAATACATTTCTGCACTTTGCAGTAAAAATGAAGTAAACATATACAACAACTTGAAGGTGGTATTTCTGTAAAATGACAGTATGTTGTTGTATTCTGATTTCAATTAGTGTAAAGACATTTTTTACATCTTGTACTGTGACCACACTTGGGATTCAACCTTAAATGGGATTTGAACTCATAACCTCTTGGTCGCTAACAACCTGAAACGTTTGCTACAGTGCAGCTACACCACCAGATTTGTGAGAGTGAATGAGATCTAGCCACAGACATACTGGTAAGAATGCATTTCTGCACTTTGCTAAAAGCTGCCCAGAATCAAACAGATAATTGTCCAATTATCACCACCCTCCACAACTCATCCTAGGAGGATAGGAAGTACCAGTGGTAACAACAACCAAGTAGCTTTCTATTTTTTATTATTATTTTTTACTCCCATTTGGTAGTTAGTCTTGTCCCATCGCTGCAACTCCCCTACAGACTCAGGAGAGGCAAAGGTTGAGAGCCATGCATCCTCCGAAACATGACCCTGCCAACCCGCACTGCTCACTTAACCCGGAAGCCAGCCGCACCAATGTGTCGGAGGAAACACCATCCAGCTGGTAATTGAAGTCAGCTTGCAAGCACCAGGCCCAACACAAGGAGTCGCTAGAGCGCGATGGGACAAGGAAATCCTGGCCGGCCAAACCCTCCCCTAACCCGGACAATTGTGCGCCGCCTCATGTGTCTCCCGGTCACGGCCAGCTGTGACACAGCCTGGAATCCAGTGGAAGTCGGTGCCGTTTATGATGAGGGAGGACACTTTTTTTTTTTGTCATTCATATTCCATTCACCCAGTTCAATGTAACATTGACTACATGATATTCACATTTTCCCTATACCCATCATGAGGTTGCTAGAACCTAGCCTATGAATGAAAGTTTACAACGTAGGTGCACACAGGTCGAGAGAAAGGTTTGAGGTGACAGACAGTGACACATGAGCAGACAGTGACACATTCAATACTGCCTTGCACACGCTTGCCTGCATCTAGCTGATCTAGGGTGTAATCATTAGACCAACAGTTGCAAACAAGAGTTTCTATTGGACAAATTCCAGTATGTTTATCCCTGTTTTGTTTTCTTCCGTTTAAGAAATGTTTTTCAACAGAATCGGTGGAATGAATACACCCCTGATCACACGCAAACAGTTCACTTTCATAGCAAGATAAACACAGCTCGTTGTATTCCTTCTTGCATCTACGCACTCTCCTCCTCTCACCTTTTCCCTTTGCGTGTGGACTTCAATGCACCAGACATCAGCTGTATGTGACCAGGTGATAAAACCTTTCCAAGACAAACGTTCATATCATAACCGATACACACAGCCTACATCGTTGTCACCATATTAGCTAAAGGAACACCATACTCAACATAGCTAATAGAACTAACGCGTTAGTAAACCCGCTACAATCATGCAGTACAGTAAGCAGTTTAGCAGTTACAGTGCCTTCGGAAAGTATTCAGACCCCTTGACCTTTTCAACATTTTGTTACATTACAGCCTTATTCTAAAATTGATTAAATATGATTTTTTTCTCATCAATCTACACACAATACCCCATCATGACAAAGCGAAAACAGGTTTTTAGAAATGTTTGCAAATGTATACAAAATAAAAAAACAGAAATACCTTATTTACATAAGTATTCAGACCCTTTGCTATTAGACTCGAAATTGAGCTCAGGTGCATCCTGTTTCCATTGATCATCCTTGAGATGTTTCTACAACTTGATTGGAGTCCACCTGTGGTAAATTCAATTAATTGGACATGATTTGGAAAGGCACACACCTGTCTTTACAAGGTCCCATAGTTGACAGTGCATGTCAGAGAAAAAAACAAGCAATGAGGTCGAAGGAATTGTCCGTAGTGCTCCGAGACAGGATCGTGTCAAGGCACAGATCTGGGGAAGGGTACCAAAACATTTCTGCAGCATTGAAGGTCCCCAAGAACACAGTGGCCTCAATCATTCTTAAATGGAAGAAGTTTGGAACCACCAAGACTCTTCCTAGAGCCGGCCGCACAGCCAAACAGAGCAATCGGGGGAGAAGGGCCTTGGTCAGGGAAGTGACCAAGAACACAATGGTCACTCTGACAGAGCTCCAGAGTTCCTCTGTGGAGATGGGAGAAACTTACAGAAGGACAACCATCTCTGCAGCACTCCACCAATCAGGCCTTTATGGTAGAGTGGCCAGACTGAAGCCACTCCTCAGTAAAAGGCACATGACAGACAACTTGGAATTTGCCAAAAGGCACCTAAGGGACTCTCAGACCATGAGAAACAAGATTCTCTGATCCGATGAAACCAAGATTGAACTGTTTGGCCTGAATGACAAGCGTCACATCTGGAGGAAACCTGGCACCATCCCTACGGTGAAGCATGGTGGTGGCAGCATCATGATGTGGGGATGTTTTTCAGCGGCAGGGACTGGGAGACTGGTCAGGATTGAGGCAAAGATGAACGGAGCAAAGTACAGAGAGATCCTTGATGAAAACCTGCTCCAGAGCGCTCAGGACCTCAGACTGGGGTGAAAGTTCACCTTCCATCAGGACAACGACCCTGAGCACACAGCCAAGACAATGCAGGAGTGGCTTCGGGACAAGTCTCTGAATGACCTTGAGTGGCCCAGCCAGAGCACGGACTATGTGGTTTCCAGTTTGCATAAAGTCCAGTGAAGTTCTTTGAGGGCCGTCGTGTTACCGGCTTGAGGGGGGATATTCACTAGGCCGCCATCTTCGTCGGCGCCAGACTGGTGATCGAACATCTCTGGAGAGACCTGAAAATAGCTGAGCAGCAACGCTCCCCATCCAACCTGACAGACCTTGAGAGGATCTGCAGAGAAGAATGGGAGAAACTCCCCAAATACAGGTGTGCCAAGATTGTATCATCATACCCAAGAAGACTCAAGGCTGTAAACGCTGCAAAAGGTGCTTCAACAAAGTACTGAGTAAATTATACTTATGTAAATACTGAATACTAATGTAAATGTGATATTTCCTTTGTTAATTTTTTATAAATTAGCAACAACAAAAAAATAATCCTGTTTTTGCTTTGGTATTGTGTGTAGATTGATGAGGGAAAAAAACAATTGAATCAATTTTAGAATAAGGCTGTAACCTAAAAAAAATTGGAAAAAGTAAAGGGGTCTGAATACTTTCCGAAGGCACTGTATACACCATTTTTTTCAATGTTTTCTAATGAGGAGTTGACATGCAATATATTTCCAGTTAGGTTCATTTGGTCAAATTAAAGTGATAGTTCACCCAAATTACATATTGGTTTCCTTACCCTTAAGTAGTTGATGAACGATGGCATTGTCATTTTGTAATTTGGTTGAACTATCCCTTAAGGATGCCTTTTTATATGGAGGCAAAATTTGAATTCCACTGAGTATTGTTAATTCAATTATTCTGTATTGCTTTATAATTCTACAACATATGCCATTTAGCAGACACTTTTATCCAAAGCGATTTACAGTCATGCATACATTTTTTACATAAGGGTGGTCCCAGGAATTAAACCCTCTATCCTGGCGTTGCAAGAGCCATGCTCTACCAATTGAGCTACAGAGGACTACAACATGTTGTATTGCTTACTTTTACCTTGGAAAAATACATTTTAAATGGTGTCGGGGCTGATTAACATATTTCCCAGCATGCTGTTTTGCTGGTCCGTTTTTTGAATTATTTGTTTCTATGTCTGTGTTTTTGATTGTTTTTTATGTTATGCAGCACAGAGATAAATATAAACATATATTTTTTAAATCTACTTTAATCTGTTAGTCATTGGATTTATTGCACCCGTTATTGAGATGGTGGAGCCAGTTAATATGGTTTAGGTTGTCTTGCCAACTTTATACTCTCTACCTTGCAATCAGTCTGAATACAGAAGGTGGGTGAAGAATTATTCTAAATATTGCAAATCTGCCATTTGGATGGATTTTAATGGGAAGTAAACACCACTCTGAAGGTTATCATAATTTGATAAAATGGCTTGAGGTGGTGTGAAAGTCAAAGATATTGTATGGCTGTGCTAGGCAGTATACAGGTAATCAAAGATGTACCTTCTGGTATTTGAACACTTACAGTTACATATTATTTTATGTAGCACTTGATAGAGGCTGGACTTACAAGTGAATGCAATCAGTAAGTCTCTGTCACTAACAAACACAGTTATGGGTGATAATTCCAATGTTCACTCTAAAGGCACACTTGGATATATGCAAATATAAACGTCAGTAAGACCAAGGAGCTGATCATGGACTACAGGAAACGGGTGGCAAGCACGCCCCCATCCACATCGACAGACTGCAGTGGAGCGGGTCGAGAGCTTCAAGGTCCTCGTGTCCAAATCACTAAGGACTTAAAGGTCCCTAACAGTCATAATGATTCCCATGTAAAATAGCATTTTGAGTGACTAAAATATCACCCATAATATTTGTTTTGGATAGAAATGCTCAAAATGTGGGAAAAATTAATTTTTCTCTCATGGCTAACTACCAGGAAGTTTGAAAAGACAGGCTCAGTGGGCGGGGAGCTTATATTCATGAACTCGCCTTGACTGACAGCTCTTTGAAACGCCTATGTCAAGCAACTTGGATGCAGTGAGCAGTGTTGCAGTAAAATCATCTCAAGCTTATTTGGTGATACACAAAGTAACTCAAACAACATTGCAATTGCATCAATAATGCCATTTAAAATTTAAAAAATACAGCTCCCATTTTGCATGTCTTTTGTGATGCAGTTCACAGCAGCACTGATGGATGTGTTGATTTGACAACTGCGTCGGAGTTTTGAACGACCCTTCGCCCCCTTTTGTTCCATGCTCGATGAAGACCTAGCTAGAAACTAGTTAACACCAGACACAGATGAAAGGGGAAACATATAAGTATCTTTGCAATAGATGACTAGGGTAAACTTTTGATTATTGCTGCTGACACCCTACAGTAAAATGTTGGCACCAGTAGAGTAGCTATATAAACCACGCCCTCTCCAATGTTTATTACAAGGCAGTACTAATTTAAATTATGTAAGAGAAAATCATGTTACCATGGGTGTATTAAAATGAGAGTTGGGGTGATGTCACCCTATCCCCTTAATATTGAATCCAAGTGTTTGACATGGGGAGGGGACAAGTAACTTTATGATCAAACTTGGTCAATTTAGAAGCAACAGACATTTTTCATACTTTGGTCATCATACTTTGATCTGGTTTCATCCAAATATAAACCAATTTCATGAAAATCATGAGTTTGACTGTTCATGACGTTTAAAATGATACACTCCCAGTCGTGAAGAAGGCGCAACAGCGCCTCTTCCCCCTCAGGACGTTGAAAAGGTTTGGCATGGGCCCTCAAATCCTCCAACTTCTACAGCTGAATCATTGAGAGCATCTTGACTGGCTGCATCACTGCTTGGTATGGCAGCAGCACAGCCCTCGATCGCATGGCGCTACAGAGGGTGGTGGGGACAGCCCACTGGGGCCGAGCTCCCTGCCATCCAGGCAGTGTGAAAGGAAAGCCCGGAAAATCGTTAAAGACTCCAGCCACCCAAGCCTTAAACCAGGGGTGTCAAACTCATTCCATAGAAGGTTGAGTGTCTGCAGGTTTTCGTTTTTTCCTAAACAATCAGATGAGGGGAATTCCTTACTAATTAGTGACCTTAATTCATCAATCAAGTACAAGGGTGCAGCGAAAACCCGCAGACACTCGGCCCTCCATGGAATGAGTTTAACACGTGCCATAGACTGTTCTCTCTACTTCTGCACGGCAAGCGGTACTGGTGCATCAAGTCTGACACCAACAGGCTCCTGAACAGCTTCTATCCCCAAGCCATAAGACTTCTAAATAGCTAACAGAATGGCTACATGGACTATCTGAGTTGACCCTTGTATTTTACACTGAACAAAAATATAAACACAACATGTAAAGTGTTGGTCCCATGTTTCATGAGCTGAAATAAAAGATCCCAGAAATGTTCCATACACACAAAACCTTATTTCTCTCAAATGTTGTGCACAAATGTGTTTACATCCCTGTTAGTGAGCATTAATCCTTTGCCAAGATAATCCATTCACCTGACAGGTGTGGCATATCAAGAAGCTGATTAAACAGCATGATCATTACACAGATGCACCTTGTGCTGGGGACAATAAAAGGCCACTCAAAATGTGCAGTTTTGTCACACAACATGATGCCACAGATGTCTCAAGTTTTGATGGAGCGTGCAATTGGCATGCTGACTGCAGGAATGTCCACCAGAGCTGTTGCCAGAGAATGTAATGTTAATTTCTCTACCATAAGCTGCCTCCAACGTCATTTTAGATAATTTGTCAGCACGTCCAACTGGCCTCACAACCGCAGACCATGTGTATGGCATTGTGTGGGCAAGCGGATTGCTGATGTCAATGTTGTGAACAGAGTGCCCCATGATGGCGGTGGGGTTATGGTATGGGCCGGCAAACCTTTGGCAACAGTACTATCTATTGCCACTGGTGGCAAACAGTTTACCAGAAGCTGTTTCTGGTGAACACATGAGTTCCAAGACCAGTAATCATTGTTGACCAATCAGGGGGATTAGAAAAATGTGTTGGAAAATGGAAACCAAGCTATCTAGCTAGCTACCTACCAAAGTTGTCCGGTGAATGTCTAGCTTATTAATTAAACTTCCTAATAAACTTAATACTAATAAAAAATACCAGTTTCAATCTTTCCGTGCCACTGACTGGCTAGCGCTTAGCTAGCTATCGGTATCTATCTTATTTTTGCACAATGCATGTGATTAGGTAGCTAGCAAACTAATGATATGCCTAAACATATACACTACATTGCCAAAAGTATGTGGACACCTGCTCGTCGAACATCTCATTCCAAAATCAATGGCATTAATATGGAGTTGCTGCGATAACAGCCTCCACTCTTCTGGGAAGGCTTTCTACTAAATGTTGGACCATTGCTGCGGGGACTTGCTTCCATTCAGCCACAAGACCATTGGTGAGGTCGGGCACTGATGTTGAGCGATTAGGCCTGGCTCGTAGTCGGCGTTCCAATTCATCCCAAAGGTGTTGGATGGGGTTGAGGTCAGGGCTCTGAGCAGGCCAGTCAAGTTCTTAAACACCGATCTTGACAAACCATTTCTGTATGGACCTAGCTTTGTGCACAGGGGATAGTCATGCTAAAACAGGAATGGGTCTTCTCCAAACTGTTGCCACAAAGTTGGAAGCACAGAATCGTCTACAATGTCATTGTATGCTGTAGCGTTAAGATTTCCCTTCACTGGAACTAAGGGGCCTAGTCCGAACCATGAAAAACAGACCCAGACCATTATTCCTCCTCCACCAAACTTTACAGTTGGCACTATGCTTTGGGGCAGGTAGGGTTCTCCTGGCATCAGCCAAACCCAGATTAGTCCGTCAGACTGCCAGAAGTGTGATTCATCACTCCAGAGAACGCGTTTCCACTGCTCCAGACAATGGCGGCGAGCTTTCCATTACTCCAGTCGACAATTGGCATTGCACATGGGAATCTTAGGCTTGTGTGCGGCTGCTCAGCCATGGAAACCCATTTCATGAAGCTCCCGACGAACAGTTTTTGTGCTGACGTTGCTTCCAGAGGCAGTTTGGAACTCGGTAGTGAGTGTTGCAACCGAGGAAAGACGATTTTTACACACTACGCACTTCAGCACTCAACGGTCCCGTTCTGTGAGCTTGGGTGGCCTACCACTTTGCGGTTGAGCCGTTGTTGCTCCTAGACGTTTCCATTTCACAATAACAGCACTTACAGTTGACCGGGGCAGCTCTAGCAGGACAGAAATGTGACAAACTGACTTGTTGGAAAGGTGGCATCCTATGACGGTGCCACGTTGAAAGTCACTGAGCTCTTCAGTAAGGCCATTCTATGCAAATGTTTGTCTATGGAGATTGCATGGCGGTGTGGTCGATTTTAAACACCTGTCAGCAACGGGTGTGGCTGAAATAGCCAAATCCACTCATTTGAAGGGGTGTCCAGATATGTTTGGCCATTTAGTGTGTTTTTAGGTGAATACTTTGCTGTCTTTTAATACCAATATGCATGTCAAAATGCTAGTGTCACGGTTCAGTATCATGTTAGCTAGCACAACAGCTAAGGTAGCTAGCTAGCTAGGAACAATATGAGTTGATTTGACATCAAAGCAAAACTTCACTTTTGCAGATGGATACCCATCCCTTACCCGTGGTGTTGGTATAGGCTGTATTGGGAGGAGGATGCACCCTGGAAATATGTTTGTGGTGCACTCACTCATAACACTTTTTTTGAGTTATAAATGAGTGTATCGTCTTCAAGAATGATAAAGTAAGCAAATCCATTTATTATTCTCATAAATGTAGCCCATACATTCATTCTTTGTAACAATAAGATCTTTCATCGCTTTAACTGGTAGCTAGCTCATCTTGATCATGTGTTGTTCCTTCTCTCTTTCTAGAAGCAATCAGTTACAAGGCAAAAATACAGATTGAGGCCTTCAATAAAACTGAGGACAGAGAAATATGTGCACCAGACAGGTCAAGGCTTCTTGCATGCATGGCTTTGAGATGTAAGATACACTCTAAAGAATGTTGGGTTGTTTGGATGACCCAATTGCTGGGTTGCAAGCATTGGGTCAATAGTTGTGTTGTTTTCTGTAAAAACAGCAAGGTTGGGTTGTTGGTGTTGGGTTATTAAGGTTGGGCTATGGATATTTGACCCAGCGAATGGGTTAATTCTCCTGCGACCAGCACGTGAAGTCCGCCAGAACGTGAGCAAGTGTCAAGATGTGGAAACTTGCAAGTCTTCTAGTTCTAGTGCAACTGAGTGACTGACTGAGTGTCACGTGTAGCTCAGTTGGTAGAGCATGGCGTTTGCAATGCCAGGGTTGTGGGTTCATTTCCCACGGGAGGCCAGTATGAAAAATGTATGCAGTCACTCTGGATAAACACGTCTGCTAAATGACTCAAATGTAAAATGGCTAACGTTATTTAGACAGACTAAGGGTGTTTTGGCTGACTGAAAACCTTAAACGGTAAGTAACAAATGTTATACATTTGATGGTCATTCAGGTTAAATAGGTTGTCCTATCATAATTAGGTAGCTAGCTAACGTTAACTTGAGCGTTAGATAATGACTGTTGGCTAGCTAGCCATTTTATGTGCTAATATCTCTGGCTGTGGTAACGTTAGCTAGCTAGCTAACATTAGCCTCGCGGCCATGCTCACGTCGCTAGCTTACTTAAGTGTTGTCGCAGAATATATCTAGATGTTATTTGGCTGGCTAGTTAGCTTGCTAACTATGTCAGTGTCTTTAACGTTAGCCAGCTAGCTACCTTCCTTAGCTAGCTGAATCTGACACTTCTTCTGGACAGTCTCTGACACTTTTTCACTTGTTAGCTAATGTTAGCTAAGTTAACTGGCTAGCTAATTTGCCATTGCTAGATTTGACTTATTCTCCATCTGGGTTAATTTAACCAAGCTATTTGGCAGGCTTATCTGATGCTTGCATGTCTTTCTCAAAGCAGTAAGCTCTCAACGTAGACTTCAAAGTTTGATGAAATCTCTCAAGAGCACTTTGAGACTCTGGGTGGTAGGCACTAGAGGGGCAATGGGTAACACCCAATTGCTGTAGCACTTGCTGGAAGACATTGGACATGAAATTCTGACTTGGTCTGAAGTCCAAACTACCTGCGGATGTCCAAACGTTGAAAGGAATTTCACCCGGGCCTTAACAATATTGGGAGCCATGATTTTCCTCAGTGAAATGGCCTCAGAGAAATGAGTGGCAATGCACATAATGGCCAAGATAAATTGATTACCACTCTTTTCTTTGGGCAAAGGCCCAACACAATCCACCCGAACCCTGCTGAAAGGTTAGTCAAAAGCAGGAATAAGCTGCAAAGGTGCAACCGGTACAGGTTGGTTCGGTTTACCCGTCCGCTGACAAACGCAACAAGATTTACAGTAAGCCACAACATCGGTTTCAGACCAGGCTAGAAGAAGTTATGCATGATAAGGTCATACGTCTTGTTGACCCCAAGATGGCCTGCCATACTACCATCGTGAGCCAACCTCAGTATCTCTTGTCAAATTGTAACTGGAATGACAATTTGAGATACACTGGGCCAATAATCTTACACCGCTGAAAGTTGGCAAAGCCACTAGTAAGGGGTTCTAAAAGACACCCACCATGGATGCCCACTAGGTTTGCCTCTGAAAGACAAACTAAAAGAAAAACCCACAACAACTTAGGATAGGTGTTAAAAAGAATACGGAGCAAAGCAAACAGGGGAAATACCTCATCTCTGTCAAACTAACCCACACAAACTTCATCAAACTCCTTCTCTGGACTTATCTCAGCAGAAAAACAGGGGAGAGGGAAACATTTTTACTTTGTTCAGCAATCAGCTGCTTTCTAGACAACGAAGTGTAGGGACCCTCTCCTCCTTCAGTGGTCCTACAAACTCGCTCACCTTTGGGGTTTTCAAAGGAGAGGTCAACTCAGGAGGTTTAGCAAAATCAGGATCACCCATAAACATCTCAGACAGATCAACCATGGTGGGATTGCTGACATTGTCCACATACTTTTGTATATACAGTATAGTGTATGTAGGGCTTTGTGTCAATGTGCTATTTACAAAATGTATATATTATTGTACATTATGGACAATTCTCTGACTTGCTGTGATGTATGGTTCTGAAATACAGGCAAAACAAATTAATTATTTGAAATTCAACATTGTATCTTGATTCTGTGTGTAGGAGGGGGTGGGATGGTAGATAAGGTAAAAATATGCAAGCAAAATTGAAATTAGGATGACACTGAAAATAACCAAAGGATTACATAAAGAATTACCCAGCTGCTGGGTCAATCCCCCAACCCAATGTGCTGGGTTTATATCACAACCCAACCCGGATGGTTTGAATTAACCCAATGCTGAGTTTGTCCAATATTGACCCAGCGCTGGGTTGTCGAAATTACCCAAATTGGGTTATTTTTAACCAAGCATTTTTTAGAGTAGCAATAATTCATTTTGGAAAAATAATATGAATTGTCATATTAGGCATAACTCAATTTCTACCTTTTCTGATTGTTTCAGTGCATGCATTCAACAAGCTTTGGACCAAACTTCCATTGGTTGAAATCTATTGCTCAGTTATCACTTGGCTCATGTAAATAATTCTGTAGTTGCCCCTTTAAACATCCTAAGGTCAACATCCCCATAGTGTTCACATTTCTCTCATGTAAATGTTGTAGCTACATAAAAATATTAAACAATTTATTTGGGAAATATTCAGTCTTTGCTATTTTCTTCATTACCATGCTGTTGATTTCAAGATATTGGATTTACTTTTTATCTGTTAACAGAATGTTTGCCACAAGTTTACCAGAATTGTTTGCCAGAATTTCACAAGTTGCAGCAAATTTACCGTAACAGTTTGCCACAGATCTGTGGCAAATTAGCCAAAGGTTTGTCACAACTGTTTGCCAGGTAACTGTTTTTTTGGTAAGGGTTGCCAAATAGTGAGCCAATATTTACCTCCAGTTATTAACCATTTATAAATGCACTTACAAATGCTTATAAGATTAACCCTTATGTATCATCATGCAACCATATTTTCAATAGTTGCACAGTTGAACAATTGTCACTTTTGGGTGTGATGCTTTAGTGCTCTGTCCTAGGAACGAAAGAGGTTGGTTTTCATGATGTGTCTTGACCCACTTTTGAAACCCTGATGCCCTGGCCAAATTTACATCCAGGACATTATTCAATCATTATTCCTAACATATTACCCCTTACCAAATTATATCAACACACTTACCACTTCTCTGTGATAGTCCAAGTGTGGTCAACGCTCTGGTGTGAAATGGTAACCGTAATACCTTTGGTTGTTGAAACAGTGGAGGAGGTATCCTCTCACAACGTTGAATGTTTTTATCTTCATTCATTGACTGAACATGTTTAACAAAGTGTTGAATCTTCTCTCATGTACAGTGCATTCGGAAAGTATTCAGACCCCTTGACGTTTTCCACATTTTGTTACGTTACAGCCTTATTCTAAAATACACACAATACCCCATCATGACAAAGCGAAAACATTTTTTTGAAATGTTTGCTAATTTCTTAAAAATAAAAAACAGAAATACCTTATTTACATAAGTATTCAGACCCTTTGCTATGAGACTCGAAATTGAGCTCAGGTGCATCCTGTTTCCATTGATCATCCTTGAGATGTTTCTACAACTTGATTGGAGTCCACCTGTGGTAAATTCAATTGATTGGACATGATTTGGAAAGGCACACACCTGTCTATATAAGGTCCCACAGTTGACAGTGCATGTCAGAGCAAAAACCAAGACATGAGGTTCAAGGAATTGTCCATAGAGCTCCAAGACAGGATTGTGTCGAGGCACAGATCTGGGGAAGGGTACCAGAAAATGTTTGCAGCATTGAAGGTCCCCAAGAACACAGTGGCCTCCATCATTCTTAAATGGAAGAAGTTTGGAACCACCAAGACTCTTCCTAGAGCTGGCCCCTCGGCCAAACTGAGCAATCATGGGAGAAGGGCCTTGGTCAGGGAGGTGACCAAGAACCCGATGGTCACTCTGACAGAGCTCCAAAGTTCCTCTGTGGAGATGGGAGAACCTTCCAGACGGACAACCATCTCTGCAGCACTCCACCAATCATACCTTTATGGTAGAGTGGCCAGACGGAAGCCACTCCTCAGTAAAAGGCACGTGACAGCCCGCTTGGAGTTAGCCAAAAAACACCTCAAGGACTCTCAGACCATGAGAAACAAGATTCTCTGATCTGATGAAACCAAGATTGAACTGTTTGGCCTGAATGCCAAGCGTCACGTCTGGAGGAAACCTGGCACCATCCCTACGGTAAAGCATGGTGGTGGCAGCGTCATAATGTGGGGATGACTGCGAGACTAGTCAGGATCTATGGAAAGATGAACATAGCAAAGTACAGAGAGATCCTTGATGAAAACCTGCTCCAGAGTGCTCAGGACCTTAGACTGGGGCGAAGGTTTACCTTCCAACAGGAAAACGATCCTACGCACACAGCCAAGACATCGCAGGAGTGGCTTCGGGACAAGTCTCTGAATGTCCTTGAGTGGCCCAGACAGAGCCCGGACTTGATCCCGATTGAACAACCCTGGAGAGACCTGAAAAAAGCTGTGTAGCGATGCTCCCCATCCAACCTGACAGAGCTTGAGAGGATCTGCAGAGAAGAATGGGAGAAACTCCCCAAATACAGGTGTGCCAAGCTTGTAGCGTCATACCCAAGAAGACTTGAGGCTGTAATTGCTGCCAAAGGTGCTTCAACAAAGTACTGAGTAAAGGGTCTGAATACTTATGTAAATGTGATATATCAGTTTTTTATTTTTAATAAATTTGCAAAAATGTCTAAAAACCTGTTTTTGCTTTGTCATTATGGGGTATTGTGTGTAGATTGATGAGGGGAAAAAACAATTTAATCAATTTTAGAATAAGGTTGTAATGTAACAAAAAGTGGAAAAAGTCAAGGGTTCTGAATACTTTCTGTATGTAGTGATAAGTACCCAATACTGCCTCTCAAACCATATTTAAACTGCTAAAGGTATACCTTATTTTAAAGTGACAGACCTATAAATATTTATAACTTAGTTATCAACATGTATAACTGCTAAAACGATACCTTGTTTTAAAGTGGCAATCCACTGACCATTAACAAATGAGTTTCCAACATTTATAATTGCTGAAAATATCACTTAAAAGAAAGTGGAAACCTTTTGGCCATTTATTAATGGGTTGCAAACATTTATAACAGCATGTTATCTCCTCAAACAGCAATACATAGTAAGAACAAAATTTAATTTAATAGAAGGATACATTGGGGAAACTATTATAATTGCAGTGACTCAAATCTGTAGTCTATCATTGGTATAGTGAGTAGCCTAGCTAATTCAGATAAACAGGGGGTGTCAGTTTAATTATTTAAAATACAAAATACATCCTGGAGTCTGAGACCTTATTGGAATTTGTGGGAGAGAAGAGGAATTTGACAATTTAGCATAGACACCCTAGCTACACATAACTCTGATATCATCATTATCATGATTTATACAAGGGGTTCCAAAACTTTTTCACTCAGGCCCCCCTTCCAGCGTTGGTGAACATCCCGCACCGCACATCTATTGCTATGGGCACAAGCACTGTTCATGACACAAACTGTTCACAACTCTCTTATTGGCGGATAATTTTTTCCTGCAATTCTACACACTTTGTCATGGGGTGCAGAGAACATTCTAATATTACAACTTTCAAGAGTAAGTTGAAAGCCAGACTGAGTTCCGCTCGCGTCCCCCATAGTTTGGGAACCACTGATTTATACAATTTTAGGCTAGCTAGTTATGCTATCCACTGCTAGCTAATAATAATAATATTAATAATAATAGTTAGCTAGTGTTTAACATTAATTGCTAACACTAATATCTAGCTACCATAGATTAAAGGGGTTAGCTAGTTATCACAAGTTTACAGTGAGGGAAAAAAATATTTGATCCCCTGCTGATTTTGTATGTTTGCCCACTGACAAAGAAATTATCAGTCTATACTTTTTATGGTAGGTTTATTTGAACAGTGAGAGACAGAATAACAACAAAATAATCCAGAAAAACGCATGTCAAAAATGTTATAAATTCATTAGCATTTAATGAGGGAAATAAGTATTTGACCCCCCTCTCAATCAGAAAGATTTCTGGCTCCCAGGTGTCTTTTATACAGGTAACGAGCTGAGATTAGGAGCACACTCTTAAAGGGAGTGCTCCTAATCTCAGCTTGTTACCTGTATAAAAGACACCTGTCCACAGAAGCAATCAATCAATCAGATTCCAAACTCTCCACCATGGCCAAGACCAAAGAGCTCTCCAAGGATGTCAGGGACAAGATTATAGACCTACACGAGGCTGGAATGGGCTACAAGACCATCACCAAGCAGCTTGGTGAGAAGGTGACAACAGTTGGTGCGATTATTCGCAAATGGAAGAAACACAAAATAACTGTCAATCTCCCTCGGCCTGGGGCTCCATACTAGATCTCACCTCGTGGAGTTGCAATGATCATGAGAACGGTGAGGAATCAGCCCAGAACTACACGGGAGGATCTTGTCAATGATCTCAAGGCAGCTGGAACCATAGTCACCAAGAAAACAATTGGTAACACACTACGCCGTGAAGGACTGAAATCCTGCAGCGCCCGCAAGGTCCCCCTGCTCAAGAAAGCACATATACAGGCCCGTCTGAAGTTTGCCAATGAACATCTGAATGATTCAGAGGAGAACTGCGTGAAAGTTTTGTGGTCAGATGAGACCAAAATCGAGCTCTTTGGCATTAACTCAACTCGCTGTGTTTGGAGGAGGAGGAATGCTGCCTATGACCCCAAGAACACCATCCCCACCGTCAAACATGGAGATGGAAACATTATGCTTTGGGGGTGTTTTTCTGCTAAGGGGACAGGACAACTTCACCGCATCAAAGGGACGATGGACGGGGCCATGTACTGTCAAATCTTGTCGTGGATGGGTATTCCAGCATGACAATGACCCAAAACACACGGCCAAGGCAACAAAGGAGTGGCTCAAGAAGAAGCACATTAACGTCCTGGAGTGGCCTAGCCAGTCTCCAGACCTTAATCCCATAGAAAATCTGTGGAGGGAGCTGAAGGTTCGAGTTGCCAAACGTCAGCCTCGAAACCTTAATGACTTGGAGAAGATCTGCAAAGAGGAGAGGGACAAAATCCCTCCTGAGATGTGTGCAAACCTTGTGGCCAACGACAAGAAACGTCTGACCTCTGTGATTGCCAACAAGGGTTTTGCCACCAAGTACTAAGTCATGTTTTGCAGAGGGATCAAATATTTCCCTCATTAAAATGCAAATCAATTCATAACATTTTTGACATGCGTTTTTCTGGATTTTCTTTTTGTTATTCTGTCTCTCACTGTTCAAATAACCCTACCATTAAAATTATAGACTGATCATGTCTTTGTCAGTGGGCAAACGTACAAAATCAGCAGGGGATCAAATACTTTTTTCCCTCACTGTATCTAATACACTAGCTAAATATCTAGCTAGATAGTAAGTTAGTCTTAAAATTGGAACCACTACAGTAGTGTGCTGACAAAGGATGCTAGCTAGCTAACTTACCAGCTACCTAGCTAGATACAGTACCTGAGATCAAAGGTTAGATAACTAATCCAAAAAAAGCTAGCTAAACAAATTGAATGGAAATTCTGTAATGTTGATGTTAGCTAGCTAGCTGGCAGCTAACGTTTGCTAGCTAGCGAAGCTAACTAGTAAGCAAACGTGATCTACTTAGCTAGCTAACTATATCATTCCAAAGATTATCTTGTGCTAAATCGTCTAGCAGAATTTCTATAGTGAACACAAATATAAATGCAACATGTAAAGTGTGAAATGTGCAGTTTTGTCACACAACACAATGCCACAGATGTCTCGAGTTTTGAGGGAGCGTGCAATTGGCATGCTGACTGCAGGAATGTCCACCAGAGCTGTTGCTAGAGAATTTAATGTTAATTTCTCTACCATAAGCTGCCTCCAACGGCATTTTAGAGAATGTGGCAGTACGTCCAACTGGCCTCACAACCGCAGACCACGTGTAACCACGCCAGCCCAGGACCTCCACATCCGGCTTCTTCACCTGGGGGATGGTCTAAGGCGAGACACTCGGACAGCTGATGAAACTGTTGGTTTGCAAAACCAAAGAATTTCTGCACAAACGGTCAGAAACCGTCTCAGGGAAGCTTAACTGCATGCTCGTCATCCTTACCAGGGTCTTGACCTGACTGCAGTTCGGCATCGTAACCGACTTCATTGGGCAAATGCACACCTTCGATGGCCACTGGCACGCTGGAGAAGTGTGCTCTTCACAGATGAATCCCGGTTTCAACTGTACTGGGCAGATGGCAGACAGCATGTATGGTGGCTTGTAGGAGAGTGCCCCATGGTGGCGGTGGGGTTATGGTATGGGCAATGAACACATTTGCATTTTATAGATGGCAATTTTAATGCACAGACATACCGTGGCGAGATCATTAGGCCCATTGTCGTGCCATTCATCCGCCGCAATCACCTCATGTTTCAGCATGATAATACACAGCCAAATGTCGCAAGGATCTGTACACAATTCCTGGAAGCTGAAAATGTCCTAGTTCTTCCATGGCCTGCATACTCACCAGACATGTCACCCATTGAGCATATTTAAGATTCTCTGGATCAACGTGTACAACAGCGTGTTCCAGTTCCCGCCAATATCCAGCAACTTCGCATAGCCATTGAAGAGGACTGGAACAACATTTCACATGCCATAATCAATAGCCTCTTCAACTCTATGTGAAGGAGATGTGTTGTGCTGCATGAGACAAATGGTGGTCACCATTTGCCTTGTTTACAAGTTGGAACACTGGAATGTGATATGTAATCTACACCTGGATAAGGCTTATTGAAAATCATTAAAGAAAATAATGAGGATTTCTATTTGAATGTCATTATTTCTATATAGCCTACACATTGTCATTATGAACTTTTAACACGAGTAGGACGGGCGTGATTTGACAGCTCAAACGAAGTAACACCGCCAAAACACCAGCAATGCGGGTGTCGGCTATCGCGTGTTTATGCTTGATCAGATTGAATGTAGGTCTTAATGTCAAGTGTCCCTGAGCACTGCTACTTTTTAGTTGGTGTTGTCAGATAATCACACAATTATTGACTTGATTCCGGGGCACTTTTAGCAAAGTGCAGAATTTTTTGGGGCCCATTAAATCTGTGGCCGATCTCTGTCATGGCCACACCTGGTGGGGAAGCAGGACATTTAGGTTGCTATGATCTAAGAGGTTGTGAGTTCAAACCCCAGGTGTGGTTGCGTCCCAAGTGTGCTAACCAATGTTGAGGTCAATTTTATTTAAGTTCCAGTAAATTCAGAAAGTAAACCAAATTAATTACTTTTCTGGTATTGAAAATAATTGAATTAGAATTGGAATTTCTGTGTACTTCCTGAATACAGTTCGTTGTTGTATAGTTACTGACAAAATATAGTTCAGCTGTAGAAATAAACAAAAAGTTGTTTCCACTTTTATCACTGCAACACAGTAGCCGGTAAATTACTATAAAATGACAAAATAAATTTACAGTTTGTGCCACAAGCACATCTAAAGTATCCTATACGTTTAAATGCAATTGCAGGTGAGGCATACCAATTAATTTGCAGGACGGGCCAAAAAGTACCCAAGTGCATTGCGATTGACAGTAAATATATAGCAAAACACTAATACAGTATCATATTACTGTATCATATTTACTGTATAATGACTGTAAAATTGACCACAAAATGAACAGCAATGGCTAACATTATTTTCTGTGTAGTTGTAACAACAATGGCAATTTGAGGTTTTCTGTGTAGTTGTCTAACGTTGGTGAGGCATATTATTATGTTTTGCTGTTACTCTTGAATCACTATGATAAATACAATAGTTTTTCTTGAGTGAACTTTTAACAAAGCTGCGATTTACTTTGAAGTTCAAAGTGTACGAATACAGGTGACACAGACACAGTTACTGACACAGACATTGTGACGTAGCAGGATGATTGGGATGCCGTGAACCAAGTGGTTGTGAGTTTAAATCCCAGGTAAAGACATGTTGAATAATAATTACTGTATAAATAAACATACACAATGTAGTGTCAAAGTGTGTCAAATATGTACGTTGAAAACACCATGTTAAAAGCACTGTGTATCATAATGACAACGTTTCGTTTACACGGCATCACCTGTGAAATCTCATTTGAAAATGTTTATCCACATGTGAAAGTTTATGTGATCACGTGAAAATCCACACTTGAAACGTCATGTGAATTATCAACACGTGAAGTCCCCTGTAGCTCAGTTGGTAGAGCATGGCGCTTGCAACGCCAGGGTTGTGGGTTCGTTTCCCATGGGGGGCCAGTATGAAAAATGTATGCACTCACTAACTGTAAGTCGCTCTGGATAAGAGCGTCGACTAAAATGTGAAGCGTTCCAAAAAACACATGGTTTTACATTATTTCAAATAATGTGATTTTCCACATGTGAAATCATGTGGTTTTTCCATAAGGGTATATAATTCAATAAATGTTCCTTGTCCCCCAAGGGCAATTTGTTTGCAGTAGTCTCAATTCGTTGGGGCATGGACTCTACAAGGTTTCGAAAGTGTTCCACAGGGATACTTGCCCATGTTGACTCCAATGCTTCCCACGGTTGTGTCAAGTTGGCTGGATGTCCTTTGGGTGGTGGAACATTCTTGATACACACGGGAGACTGTTGAGTGTGAAAAACCCAGCAACGTTGCAGTTCTTGACACAAACCAGTGCGCCTGGCCCCTACTACCATATCCCGTTCAAAGGCACTTAAATATTTTGTCTTGCCCTTTCAACCTCTGAATGACACACATACACAATCCATGTCTCAATTGTCTCAAGGCTTAAAAATCCTTCTTTAACCTGTCTCCTCCCCTTAATCTACACTGATTGAAATGGATTTAACAAGTGACATCAATAAGGGATCATAGCTTTCACCTGGATTCACCTGATCACTCTGCCATGGAAAGAGCAGGTGTTTTTAATGTTTTGTACACTCAATGTACATCATACAAACACAAAAACTGTGGTGATATAAGGGAATCTGAGAATTCAAACAGGGCCTAGGGTTGCTCATTTTGGATAACAAATCTTCAAACGTAACCAGGTTGGCATATTAACTGGAAACTGGAGTTTTGTACCACTGTGCTGGTGTCTTTATCCCTGCAACAAGAGGAGAGGGATAAGGAGCATCCTCTGTTGAGGTGCCTGGTGGTGATATCCAAACAAAACTGCAGTTGTTGGAGACGCGTGAGGCCCACTAGCAGTGAACTTCCTACTGGGTTTAGAGCGGAGACTGAAGAGAGAGGGCTGGTGATTGACAGAAGGAGAAGGCTGAGAAGAACCAAGCTGAGGCTGAATCAGAGGCCAGGTGGGCGGATGAGTGGGGGGGACCAATCCTCAGCAGAGTTACTGTTTAATTGCTCTCTGGTTAACATCAAATACACCGAGACCTGATTTTATGCACAGATACAGCGAAGCGCGTCAGGGGAAAAAAATCTAAATGCTTGTTTTGAGCTTTTGTTCTCTTGTAGAATATTCCAGAAGGCGACAGAGTTTGCTGTTAAACATTTTCGATCACAGAACAGACACTCAGACACACTTGTTTGTTAGTTTGTTTTTGACTGAATCTTCTTTATGTATGAGACAAAGTGACATAGGCTATGTATAGTTGAAGCTAACAGTTACTTAAAACATTGCAGCTAATGTTAACGTGCAAAAGGAAAACCTGTGTAACCTGCTGTCTTGCCAAAGTACTACTTTATGAAAGATTTCCAACTGTCTGGAATATTGACCTGTCAATGCTTTCCTCTCAACTTTTTGGGGGGGGCATTGTGATACAGGATAGTTGCACTCCAGTCCAATGCACTCTGACAGGAACAAACATATAACACAGTGCTATTTCAATGCAGACAACATAGTTTGATCTATGCTGCTGGTTGTGTTATAGCACAGTATGTCAACAACATGCCAATACAGTATTTCAACTATACGCCTAGAGGGGCAGAATTTCAACTACATGCATGTGAAATATGTATTTCAATTACTTTGAATTTGTTGGCTCTCCGCTAGTCCACCAAGTTTGATCCGTTTTAACTACTTCATTGTAACTCATTTGCATGCAGTGATTGGCGGGAGCCTGGTCCATTAGCCGGGCTGAGAGCACATTTGCAGGAGATAGAGGGTGGGTGGATGTCCCGCCCCGTGGTCAGCTCTTCAGTATGTGGTGGAGCGCTATGGTGGAAGCCCTACAAGTCAGCCCTTTAGTATGCATACTAAGAATTAAAAAAATCCTTGTAGCTTCAGGGTAGCTTCTCTAATGTCGGTGAAATTATTTGGTAATGCGCACAAGGGCTTTCACTGCTCGAGCTCCGTGGCAAATAAAGGAATTAGGGTTGAATTTAATCACCCGCCTTTGCGCTAAATAATATGTCAACCCCCCCCCCCACACACACACACAAAGACACACATGCACACACTCCCGCACACACGCATACATACACACAACTTTTCTTATTTTCTTGCTCTTCTACAGAGAATATACAACCAAAGTCATATACAACATTCTACTTACTTTAGATTTCAAACCAGTGTTCTCTTGATGGTCAATTCTGCATCGCATGAGCTAGGGACATGCTTTTGATTGACATTTCATTTTAATGATGGCACTGCCTTGGAAGAGAAACACATATGGTCATGTTGTGTATAGTGTTGCTCAGCATCCTGTGTTGGTACATTGTAAGACATTTGATGGTATATTTGACATTATATTGACAGCAAAACGTTCTTCCCACGCAACAAGATCAGTTGGAATGTATGAGTTTCTTTCACTTTTTTTTCACACCATGAACTTTTTGATGATGAATCCAATATTCATTTCTGCAATGCAGAAAATTATTTTAATGTATTTAATGTATTGTTTTTTTCTATTTATCCTGGAAACCCAACGCTATGTTTATTGCAATTTATGCTAAATAGATTTTTTTACATTTTAGCAATTTAGCAGACGCTCTTATCCAGAGTGACTTCCAATTAGTGAGTGCATACATTTTTCATACTGATCCCCCCGTAGATCTAATACAACTGAAAGCAGCTGAAAATCTGAACAAAATAACAACGTCCTCGCAGCTGATTACTACAAAGCGTTGAATTACTATATAATAATATGCCATTTAGCAGACGCTTTTATCCAAAGCAACTTACAGTCATGCGTGCATACATTTTTGTGTATGGGGGGTCCCGGGGATCGAACCCACTACCCTGGTGTTACAAGCGCCGTGCTCTACCAGCTGAGCTACAGAGGACCACCAACCACCATATATATCATATACTTCTGAGTGAAATAATGTACCTCATTATAATAAAAGTCATGGTTGCGGTAAAAAATAAACATTTTAGAGGTGTGAAGTTAAAGTGCATTTCTATATTCTCATCATCAAAGTACTCATCTCTTCAAGCACAATCAGTTTTAAATTGGGCCAAAATAGAGTTTTACTGTAGGTGAGGTCCTGACCCCTGGCAGACAAGGACTGTGAAGAGCCCTTACCTTATCAATGCCACACTGCTGCTACTACTCCCACACTCTCTCTCGTTCTCTCTCATTCTCTCTCCTCTCTCTTTGTCTCCCACTTTCTTTGGGAGCTTCATGAAATGTGTTTCCATGGCCGAGCAGCCACACACAAGCCTAAGATCACCATGTGCAATGCCAAGTGTCGGCTGGAGTGGTGTAAAGCTCAACGTCATTGGAATCTGGAGCAGTGGAAACGCGTTCTCTGGAGTGATGAGTCTCGCTTCTCCATCTGACAGTCCGACGGACAAATCTGGGTTTGGCGGATGCCAGGAAAACGCTACCTGCCCGAATGCATAGTGCCAACTGTAAAGTTTGGTGGAGGAGGAATAATAGTCTCGGGCTGTTTTCCATGGTTTGGGCTAGGCCCCTTAGTTCCAGTGAAGGGAAATCTTAACGCTACAGCATACAATTACATTCTAGATGATTCTGTGCTTCCAACTTTGTGGCAACAGTTTGGGGAAGGCCCTTTCCTGTTTCAGCATGACAATGCCCCCGTGCACAAAGCGAGGTCCATACCGAAATGGTTTGTCGAGATCGGTGTGGAAGAACTTGACTGGCCTGCACAGAGCCCTGACCTCAACCCCATCGAACACCTTTGGGATGAATTGGAACGCCGACTGCGAGCCAGGCCTAATCACCCAACATCAGTGCCCGACCTCACTAATGCTCTTGTGGCTGAATGGAAGCAAGTCCCCTCAACAATGTTCCAACATCTAGAGGAAAGCCTTCCCAGAAGAGTGGAGGCTGTTATAGCAGCAAAGGGGGGACCAACTCCATATTAATGTCCTTGATTTTGGAATGAGATGTTCGACGAGCAGGTGTCCACATTGTGACGACCCTCCCACTCTGTCTGCCGAATTCTTTCTCTCTGCTCTTTTTTTCCTTAATAGGATGTCGGAGGGCGGAGCTGGGAGAGTTGTCAGCTAAACTCTGGTGTGTCCCTGGGACAAATACACCTTTCCCCCATACATGAAGGAGACTCTCTCCACGCAGACGCTATTGCTTTTTTTGTATATAGGTTACTTTATTTAATAAATACATATATTTTGTTATTCCTTGATCTCTGTGTTGTCTCCCTCTTTGTTACGGGCTACGAGCCGGTTCGTAGTGTATGTGTGTATTCCTGTCTGTGTATGTTTGTAATTCTTCTCTAACAGTGTCTCCAACCCACTCATAGCTTGGTTCAGGGACCACTTCATTTAGCCATCCACAGTCCCCACATAAATAAACACACACTGTAAACCCCAATGTGCTGTCATTACTCTTTGGAGGAAACCCGTTGCACTTAATATATCTAAGTACAGTTACCTGTAGGGGGTCCCGATTTGAGTTGTAGCAGTGTTACAACCCATGACTGTGGTCCTCTGTAGCTCAGCTGGTAGAGCACGGCGCTTGTAACGCCAAGGTAGTGGGTTCGATCCCCGGGACCACCCATACACAAAAATGTATGCACGCACGACTGTAAGTCGCTTTGGATAAAAGCGTCTGCTAAATGGCATATTATTATTATTATTATTTGCTAGTGACATGGTTGTTGACTTCATTCGTCTTCAGCCCTGTGGCCTTCACCAAGTGAGTTCCTAGGTGAATCTTATCATTATAATTAAACTCTTTATGACATTACATATATCATAAGGCCTTATTTTGAGGCCTAGTAAAATTCTGCTAACTTTCCCCAAATTCCCAGATTTTCAAAAAATCCTGGTTGAAGAATTTCCAGGAATCTTCCAACCGGGATTACTGCAAACCTGGAAAATGTACAACCATACCTGCAAGTCACATTATGCTGGCTTGCAAAGTGATGTGTAATTCCTATTGGACTCCAGACAGAGTTAGGATATCTAATAGCAGGAATTTTTATTCAACCACAACCTGAAGCCATTTAAACTGGAACAACTATTTCAGTACAGGTGCAAAAAAAATGGAAACATTTATGTTGTCTTTGTGTAGCATACGATTAATCAATCACTCAATGTACATGCAAAAACGCTGTAGAGCATGCTGGGGAAAAAGTTAATTTGTTATCATAACTTAAAAACATGTAAAGTGTTGGTCCCATGTTTCATGAGCTGAAATAAAAGATCCCAGAAATGTTTCATACGCACAAAAAGCTTATTTCTCTAAAATTGTGCACATATTTTTTACATCCCTGTTAGTGAGCATTAATCCTTCCACCTGACAGGTGTGGCATATCAAGAAGCTGATTAAACAGCATGATCATTACACAGGTGCACCTTGTGCTGGGGATAATAAAAGGCCACTCTAAAATGTGCAGTTTTGTCAAACAACACAATGCCACAGATGTCTCAAGTTTTTGATGGAGCGTGCAATTGGCATGCTGACTGCAGGAATGTCCACCTGAGCTGTTGCCAGAGAATGTAATGTTAATTTCTCTACCATAAGCTGCCTCCAACGTCGTTTTAGAGAATTTGGCAGGTATCTGTGGCCAACAGATGCATGTCTGTATTCCCAGTCATGTTAAATCCATAGATTAGGGCCTAATGAATTTATTTAAATTTACTGATTTCCTATTATGAACTGTAATTCAGTAAACTCTTTGAAATTGTTGCATGTTGAGTTTATGTTTTTGTTCAGTATATAATGCATCTAAAAACAAACACGACTTTGTAATGTGTGTGTGTGTATCTATGGCTGTTATGGTGACCTTATTACCGCCAAACCGGCATTCACAAGTCATGAAGGCAGTCAAATTCCACATGACTGTTTAGTCATGGTAATTAGGCTTCTCCAAGCTCTGATGCTGCTGATGGTCATTAGTAGCCTACCAAACTTGCTAACTGCCTGGTACTGACATCAATACAAATCTAATTGAACACTTCATGAGAGCCCATGAGCTCATGTTGCGCAATATTTCTATAGGTTATGCAATTGCGTGAGAAAAAAGAGTGATGGCCTCTATTAAAAAGAGGAGGATCCCATCAGCTTTCTATAGGCTTACTATATTTATTTCTCAACTTTCCTAATATTAAGCACATTGCTTCTCTTTACAACAGGAGTGGTGCAGTGGTCTAAGGCACTGCACCGCAGTGCTAGCTGTGCCACTAGATATCCTGGTTCGAATCCAGGCTCTGTCGTAGCCGGCCGTGACCGGGAGACCCATGGGGTGGCGCACAATTGGTCCAGGGTAGGAGAGGGAATGGCTGGCAGGGATGTAGCTCACTTGGTAGAGCATGGTATTTGCCACGCCATGGTTGTGGGTTTGATTTCCACGGGGGGCCAGTATAAAAAAAAATCAAATAATGTATGCACTCACTAACTGTAAGTCGCTCTGGATAAGAGCGTCTGCTAAATGACTAAAAAAAAAGAACAAAAATGGTATAGGCTGGCATGAACGTGAACCATGGGAAAAGCGTCCTCATTCGCTATTTAAGTGCATAGATTATGTATTTTTTCCCGCTGCCCCTGTTTCGAGACAGGTGCATGATAATGGTCCATTCTAAATCAAATCAAATTTCACACATATATATTATCTAGTATATGTAAAGACAAGATTAAATCAAGAATAGTCTGATGGGTGACAATATTAGTCTATCACTTGTGAATTATATATTATCACTTGTGAATAATGCTCAGCGTAAGGCAAGAAACAGTGCCTTATTTTTGTGACTTTTTCTAATTATAGTCTAACACCTCATGTAGCCTAGCCCATAGGCCTATATGTTTTGATAAGGTTTGTATCACAACTAAAACAGCCAAATAACTTCTTAAAATTAAGCACATTAACTTGCTTTACAAGGGGTGTAGAGCCTAACTGGTAAACATAAGCAGTGCATGAGTTTCATGTTCGCGGAAGATATAATAATAAAAGCATTACATGCGTAATCGCATTTGCGGTCACTTTTGATAATGGTGTTTTCCCGCTAATGGAACATTCACACTTATAGCCTACTGGCGTGTGCGCATTGCTGCGCTTATAATGTGAAGAAATAGCCTAATAGTTGATTAACATTTTAAGCTAAACGTTCTGATCTGTTGCGTCAGCCTCATTGTGTGAGAGAGAGAGAGAGAGACAGAGAGACAGAGAGAGAGAGAGAGAGAGAGAGAGAGAGAGAGAGAGAGAGAGAGAGAGAGAGAGAGAGAGAGAGAGAGAGAGCCCACTCACACACAGGATGTAAAACTGTTTATTTTGGGACATTTGCACATAGGACGTGTTGTCCCCACAGTCCTATCTAAGTTTAAACTCTATGAACTGTTAAACTGTTTTACAACTGTGTAACTGATCAATAACAGAATATAATTGAACACTTGCACAAATAAACTACATTTGGATATACCAGTAAGTACATCAACAGATTGGCAAGATTGGTCATCACATAAGCAGACAGGTTGGTTTTCCCAATTTTTTTACACAATGATCTTGTACCACCTTTCCACTAAGGTAATTAACCTCAGGACAAAGGACAACGAGGCAACAAGTTACTTGGTTAGTAAGTTCTTGTGAAAGTATTAATGGAAACTGATGAAGAGTATAGTCTTAAAGGGACAATTCGCAGTTGAAACATTAACAAAGTGAGCACTCCGCCTCCGTTTTGGTAAAAAGCTGAAGGAGGGGCATGGAGAAATGTAACCACTCTCAAATTCATAGACAGAGCAATAGATGCAAGGACTGAACATCCATGATATCAACATTATCGTTTTAACTATGTTTTGAGGCTAAATAATGTTTGTTTACATTGACAAAATGTATAAACAGAGTAAAACACGCTTATATTTTGGTTGTAACAGTTGAACTAAGCTCATTCTAAGGCGTTAAAAAGTTATAATCTTCAAGCATCAATGGGTATAAAAATGGATGTAGCAACTGCAGATTTCCCCTTTAAAGTGCAGTTCTTTCCCTGGTGGAAACTAGTATTCACCAGAGCAGATGAGAGCCCTCTGACCCTGACTGAGCGGCTATGGGAAAGTTAGCTGGGAGAGCTGGGAATGACACTTAGATTCTTCCAAGTCCCCAGCACTCTTATCTTTGGATGCCAGACACCCCCACCCGCACGCACACACACACACACACACACACAATACACACCCAGGCGCAAGGATCTGCCCACGCTTGCACATACATGCTCTCGCAAAGACATTCACACCCTTCACTAAACACCCATGTGAACCAGTCATCCACCCACACACACACACATAACAACACTTCTGTGTACGTACATACCTGCCCACGCTTGCACACATTACACACATAAACTGAGACCTACACACTCCCACAGATGTGCTACTTGCGAGCACAAAAATTCCCTACAATTCAGTCACATATATCACACTCATAGACATATGGTGCATATGCCCTCAGTCCCTTTTGCACCATGAACACACACGCATACACAAACACGCACACACACGCACGCACACACACAAAGATCCAATGCCCACTTTCAAACAAACTTAGTGTTTTCTCACTCAGTCACACCCAGTCACACACACTGCCGTTCACCTCCCGCTCATTGACACACACACACAGACCTTGCCTGTGTGTGTAGGTGTGTGTGCGGGGGTTTTGTAATAAGGAGGGCGAGGACGACTTGGCTGATGGGGAGACGGGCCAGTAGATTAACAGGGTCTTTGGCAGCTGGGAGAGAGAGGGAGGGAGAGAGAGAGATGGAGAGAGAGAGGGTGTGGGGCATGTCTACAGGCACGTGGGAGTATGAATGTGGATGTGTGTCTCTGTGTGCATATGTGTGAGTGACTGAGTGAGGGAGGGAGTGAGTAAGAGAGAGAAAGGCCTGTGGTTGTGTGTGCGTATGGTTAAGATACAGAGAGAGAGAGGCTTGACTTTGTGCTGTGTGGTTGTGTGTGTCTAAAAAGATGAGAGAAGCCCAGCTCAGAGGTGTGTATGTGTGTGTGCGCGTATGCATGTGCAAGGCATATAGGCACGTGGTTGTGTGTCTGCGTGCTTGCGTGTGTGTGTGTGTGTGTGAGTGAGGCCCGGCTCACTTGTGTTGTTGCGTGGGTGTGTTCATCCCAGTGTCGGGCTGGCTGGCCCTGCCCAGGCCTGGAGGAGGAGTCAGTCAGTCAGTGTAATTGGGGAAGGTTGCCGCCGCCCACCCAAGGCCAGAAATACTGCAGTACAGACCTAGGAGAGAGGAGGGAGGAGAGGAAGAGCTGGAATGGTGGAAGCTGTTCTAGACTATTGAAAAAAGAGCCAATTATCAATACACATATAGCTGCATTTTGCATTCCATGTGTTACATATCTACACTGAATGCTAGTACATAAACAAACATTGTTGGTTTTTGTCTGGGAGAGAGAGAGAGACAGAGAGAAACAGAGAGAGAGATCGAGAGCAGGCAGGGGAACTATGGGTAATTGACAGGCCTGCCCAGCAGTCTGTCTGCCTGGGAGACTGGGAGAGGGGGGTCAGGGAGAGGTGAGCCAGAAGCGTGGGGGACGGCCGGGGCTGCAGGCTGCAGTGTGGAGTGCATGGGCGTAGGGAGCGCAGGGTCTACCTGTCCCTGAGGAATAGTCATCGATACAGCCTGGCAGAGACGTCTCCGCCTGCAGCTGTTGCTGCTCTCTACTGCACCAGGCATCACCTCTGGCTGTGTGTGTGCATGTTTTACTATACTTGTGAGTACCAGAAGTCCTCATAAGAATAGTAAATCAACAAACATTATGAGAAGTGAGGACATTTTGCAGGTCCTCACTTTTAAAAAGGCTATTTTAGGCTTATGGGTTAGGTTTAGGGTTAGAGTTAGGGTTAAAATTAGGGTTAGGTGTATGTATGTGCGTGCGTGCATTTCTCTCTCTCGCTACAAAAGTTTTAATATTATATGAAAGTGTTAATTTACACTATTGTGACTTTCCCATAGGGCATTGAGGACAATCAGAGTGAAACAAATACGTCCTGAACTGATCCTTATCCTTATTAACAGCTGAACCAATACCTTTTTCCTTCCAGACACCAATTATCCCATTCACACAGGTGAGAAAATGAGAGCATGCTACAACTGCCTACAAGAGAGTTAAAATAACTCCTTCTTGAGTTCTTATTGAAGTCTTATATTGTATTCTATGACCACAATGTTTTTTTGTGTAGGCTTAATTTTTCCCAATTGGTACCTAATTTCCACCCAAAGTTGATTAAAAGGAGACTTGTCATTTATGTCATAGTGACATAGGAAGAAATAGATAAAGTCAAATTAAGACTATAGATTGGTTATTCTGTCTATCACATTACCTTAATGACCCTTCTTCTTGTTGCTTTACAACACTACATTCTACTATAGGCTAAAAGACTCTCACAGCACTACACTACAGGGAATTTGCATTTCACATGGTCTCCCCCTCAGCTAATGCACCACAGAGCTTCATCCACTCTCCTCTTATACCTGGTAGTCTATTGTTCCAGTGAAGGAGGAAATAGGCCTCTGTGTTTAGCATCTTTTAGCTGCTTTCATGTGCTCTGCTATTCATCTGATTACATTTCATCTGAATGAGCTGCTGATGCATTTACCAAAATGGCCTTAATTCTCATGTGATTCACTGCAATAAAACACTGCAAGGCCCTTATCAAGACCAAACCTCACCTAAACCTTACAGCAAGACTTTCTAATGGAATACCTCCAATAAGTATGCAACCGCATTAATCCATCCCTCTAAACCTGTATTACAGCCCAGACCAATACTATATAACTTTGGTCATTCTTGTGACTTAAGGACGTGCTAGCCCATTGAGATAAAGTCTAGGGATTAGTCTTTAAACAAAACTGAGTTTGACTAATGACGATCACTGCCTAAACTAGATAGATAATATAAATAATAGTAGAAAACAAATAAAGACAGCTCACTGTGTGAATTCAAGAGGAAAAGGAAAATAAAAACAGAGAACCTTGAATGATGACACCCTCATCCAATTGGCAGAAAATGGGATGAAAATTTGATTAAAAGCGTAAATATGTGAATTCCAGTTTGGTGGTTGTAACGATACAAAAGACAGTGCACGCATGTGAAAGTGGATTACGGTCTACACTCTGTGGTGGAGGACAATCCGAATCAGAACCAATGTGGAGTAGCAGACAGCATTCACACTGGATTTGCAGGTTTTTGCTTCAGCCCTGCTCGAACACATCATTCAGATAATCATGGCCCAGGTTAGATGATTAGTAGAATCAGGTTTTTTAAAGCAGGACTGCAGCCTGCAGACCCATAACTCCCCAGGAGGAAGATTGGCCACCCCTGGTCTTGATTAGAGGGTCGCTGGTTCAAATCATGGCTGCCATACTAGTGTCAGAGAATGGAAATGTGCTAAATGTCACGTTGTAGATAAATGCATTGGTTACACTTTATATATATATATATATATATATATATATATATATATATATATACAGTGGGGAGAACAAGTATTTGATACACTGCCGATTTTGCAGGTTTTCCTACTTACAAAGCATGTAGAGGTCTGTAATTTGTATCATAGGTACACTTCAACTGTGAGAGACGGAATCTAAAACAAAAATCCAGAAAATCACATTGTATGATTTTTAACTAATTAATTTGCATTTTATTGCATGACATAAGTATTTGATCACCTACCAACCAGTAAGAATTCCGGCTCTCACAGACCTGTTAGTTTTTCTTTAAGAAGCCCTCCTGTTCTCCACTCAGTACCTGTATTAACTGCACCTGTTTGAACTCGTTACCTGTATAAAAGACACCTGTCCACACACTCAATCAAACAGACTCCAACCTCTCCACAATGGCCAAGACCAGAGAGCTGTGTAAGGACATCAGGGATAAAATTGTAGACCTGCACAAGGCTGGGATGGGCTACAGGACAATAGGCAAGCAGCTTGGTGAGAAGGCAACAACTGTTTGCGCAATTATTAGAAAATGGAAGAAGTTCAAGATGACGGTCAATCACCCTCGGTCTGGGGCTCCATGCAAGATCTCACCTCGTGGGGCATCAATGATCATGAGGAAGGTGAGGGATCAGCCCAGAACTACACGGCAGGACCTGGTCAATGACCTGAAGAGAGCTGGGACCACAGTCTCAAAGAAAACCATTAGTAAAACACTACGCCGTCATGGATTAAAATCCTGCAGCGCACGCAAGGTCCCCCTGCTCAAGCCAGCGCATGTCCAGGCCCGTCTGAAGTTTGCCAATGACCATCTGGATGATCCAGAGGAGGAATGGGAGAAGGTCATGTGGTCTGATGAGACAAAAATAGAGCTTTTTGGTCTAAACTCCACTCGCCATTTTTGGAGGAAGAAGAAGGATGACTACAACCCCAAGAACACCATCCCAACCGTGAAGCATGGAGGTGAAAACATCATTCTTTGGGGATGCTTTTCTGCAAAGGGGACAGGACGACTGCACCGTATTGAGGGGAGGATGGATGGGGCCATGTATCGCGAGATTTTGGCCAACAACCTCCTTCCCTCAGTAAGAGCATTGAAGATGGGTCGTGGCTGGGTCTTCCAGCATGACAACGACCCGAAACACACAGCCAGGGCAACTAAGGAGTGGCTCCGTAAGAAGCATCTCAAGGTCCTGGAGTTGCCTAGCCAATCTCCAGACCTGAACCCAATAGAAAATTTTTGGAGGGAGCTGAAAGTCTGTATTGCCCAGCGACAGCCACGAAGCCTGAAGGATCTGGAGAAGATCTGTATGGAGGAGTGGGCCAAAATCCCTGCTGCAGTGTGTGCAAACATGGTCAAGACCTACAGGAAATGTATGATCTCTGTAATTGCAAACAAAGGTTTCTGTACCAAATATTAAGTTATGCTTTTCTGATGTATTAAATACTTATGTCATGCAATAAAATATAAATTAATGACTTACAAATCATACAATGTGATTTTCTGGATTTTTGTTTTAGTTTCCGTCTCTCACAGTTGAAGTGTACCTATGATAAAAATTACAGACCTCTACATGCTTTGTAAGTAGGAAAACCTGCAAAATCGGCAGTGTATCAAATACTTGTTCTCCCCACTGTATATATATATATATATATATATATATATATATATATATATATATATATAGTGTGTTACTAATGGTTTTCTTTGAGACTGTGGTCCCAGCTCTCTTCAGGTCATTGACCAGGTCCTGCCGTGTAGTTCTGGGCTGATCCCTATATATATATATATATATATATATATATATATATATATATATATATATATATATACAGTGAGGGAAAAAAGTATTTGATCCCCTGCTGATTTTGTACGTTTGCCCTTTCACAAAGAAATGATCAGTCTATAATTTTAATGGTAGGTTTATTTGAACAGTGAGAGACAGAATAACAACAAAATAATCCAGAAAAACGCATGTCAAAAATGTTATAAATTGATTTGCATTTTAATGAGGGAAATTAGTATTTGACCCCCTCTCAATCAGAAAGATTTCTGGCTCCCAGGTGTCTTTTATACAGGTAATCGAGCTGAGATTAGGAGCACACTCTTAAAGGGAGTGCTCCTAATCTCAGTTTGTTACCTGTATAAAAGACACCTGTCCACAGAAGCAATCAATCAATCAGATTCCAAACTCTCCACCATGGCCAAGATCAAAGAGCTCTCCAAGGATGTCAGGGACAAGATTGTAGACCTACACAAGGCTGGAATGGGCTACAAGACCATCGCCAAGCAGCTTGGTGAGAAGGTTACAACAGTTGGTGCGATTATTCGCAAATGGAAGAAACACAAAAGAACTGTCAATCTCCCTCGGCCTGGGGCTCCATGCAAGATCTCACCTCGTGGAGTTGCAATGATCATGAGAACGGTGAGGAATCAGCCCAGAACTACACGGGAGGGTCTTGTCAATGAACTCAAGGCAGCTGGGACCATAGTCACCAAAACAACTGAAATCCTGCAGCGCCCGCAAGGTCCCCCTGCTCAAGAAAGCACATATACAGGCCCGTCTGAAGTTTGCCAATTAACATCTGAATGATTCAGAGGAGAACTGGGTGAAAGTGTTGTGGTCAGATGAGACCAAAATCCAGCTCTTTGGCATTAACTCAACTCGCCGTGTTTGGAGGAGGAGGAATGCTGCCTATGACCCCGAGAACACCATCCCCACTGTCAAACATGGAGGTGGATATATTATGCTTTGGGGGTTATTTTCTGCTAAGGGGACAGGACAACTTCACCGCATCAAAGGGACGATGGACGGCGCCATGTACCGTCAAATCTTGGGTGAGAACCTCCTTCCCTCAGCCAGGGCATTGAAAATGGGTCATGGATGGGTATTCCAGCATGACAATGACCCAAAACACATGGCCAAGGCAACAAAAGAGTGGCTCAAGAAGAAGCACATTAAGGTCCTGGAGCGGCCTAGCCAGTCTCCAGACCTTAATCCCATAGAAAATCTGTGGAGGGAGCTGAAGGATCGAGTTGCCAAACGTCAGGCTCAAAACCTTAATGACTTGGAGAAGATCTGCAAAGAGGAATGGGACAAAATCCCTCCTGAGATGTGTGCAAACCTGGTGGCCAACTACAAGAAAGATCTGACCTCTGTGATTGCCAACAAGGGTTTTGCCACTAAGTACTAAGTCATGTTTTGCAGAGGGGTCAAATACTTATTTCCCTCATTAAAATGCAAATCAATTTATAACATTTTTGACATGCGTTTTTCTGGATTTTTTTGTTGTTATTCTGTCTCTCACTGTTCAAATAAACCTACCATTAAAATTATAGACTGATCATGTCTTTGTCAGTGGGCAAACGTACAAAATCAGCAGGGGATCAAATACTTTTTTCCCTCACTGTATATATATATATATATATATATATATACAGTGGGGAGAACAAGTATTTGATACACTGCCGATTAAGTATTTAATTAGCATTTTATTGCATGACATAAGTATTTAATACATCAGAAAAGCAGAACTTAATATTAGGTTTCTGTTTGCATTTACAGAGATCATACGTTTCCTGTGGGTCTTGACCAGGTTTGCACACACTGCAGCAGAGATTTTGGCCCACTCCTCCATACAGACCTTCTCCAGATCCTTCAGGTTTCGGGGCTGTCGCTGGGCAATACGGACTTTCAGCTCCCTCCAAAGATTTTCTATTGGGTTCAGGTCTGGAGACTGGCTAGGCCACTCCAGGACCTTGAGATGCTTCTTACGGAGCCACTCCTTAGTTGCCCTGGCTGTGTGTTTCGGGTCGTTGTCATGCTGGAAGACCCAGGCACGACCCATCTTCAATGCTCTTACTGAGGGAAGGAGGTTGTTGGCCAAGATCTCGCGATACATGGCACCATCCATCCTCCCCTCAATACGGTGCAGTCGTCCTGTCCCCTTTGCAGAAAAGCATCCCCAAAGAATGATGTTTCCATCCCTCTTCTTCCTCCAAACACGGCGAGTGGAGTTTAGACCAAAAAGCATCAGACCACATGACCTTCTCCCATTCCTCCTCTGGATCATCCAGATGGTCATTGGCAAACTTCAGACGGGCCTGGACATGCGCTGGCTTGAGCAGGGGGACCTTGCGTGCGCTGCAGGATTTTAATCCATGACGGCGTAGTGTGTTACTAATGGTTTTCTTTGAGACTGTGGTCCCAGCTCTCTTCAGGTCATTGACCAGGTCCTGCCGTGTAGTTCTGGGCTGATCCGTCACCTTCCTCATGATCATTGATGCCCCACGAGGTGAGATCTTGCATGGAACCCCAGACCGAGGATGATTGACCGTCATCTTGAACTTCTTCCATTTTCTAATAATTGCGCAAACAGTTGTTGCCTTCTCACCAAGCTGCTTGCCTATTGTCCTGTAGCCCATCCCAGCCTTGTGCAGGTCTACAATTTTATCCCTGATGTCCTTACACAGCTCTCTGGTCTTGGCCATTGTGGAGAGGTTGGAGTCTGTTTGATTAAGTGTGTGGACTGGTGTCTTTTATACAGGTAACGAGTTCAAACAGGTGCAGTTAATACAGGTAATGAGTGGAGAACAGGAGGGCTTCTTAAAGAAAAACTAACAGGTCTGTGAGAGCCAGAATTCTTACTGGTTGGTAGGTGATCAAATACTTATGTCATGCAATAAAATGCAAATTAATTACTTAAAAATCATACAATGTGATTTTCTGGATTTTTGTTTTAGATTCCGTCTCTCACAGTTGAAGTGTACCTATGATACAAATGACAGACCTCTACATGCTTTGTAGGTAGGAAAACCTGCAAAATCGGCAGTGTATCAAATACTTGTTCTCCCCACTGTATATATATATATATATATATATATATATATATATATATATATATATATACACAGTACCAGTCAAAAGTTTGGACACACCTACTCATTCAAGGGTTTTTCTTTATTTTTACTATTTTCTAAATTGTAGAATAATAGTGAAGACATCAAAACCATGAAATAACACATATAGAATCATGTAGTAACCAAAAAACTGTTAAACAAATCAAAATATATTTTATATTTGAGATTCTTCAAATAGCCACCCTTTGCCTTGATGACAGCTTTGCACCGTCTTGGCATTCTCTCAACCATTTTCACCTGGAATTATTTTCCAACAGTCTTGAAGGAGTTCCCACATAAGCTTAGCACTTGTTGGCTGCTTTTCCTTCACTCTGCCGTCCGACTCATCCCAAACCATCTCAATTGGGTTGAGGTCGGGGGATTGTGGAGGCCAGGTCATCTGATGCAGCACTCCATCAATTATTCGTAAAATAGCCCTTACACAGCCTGGATGTGTGTTGGGTCATTGTCCTGTTGAAAAACAAATTATAGTCCCACTAAGCCCAAACCAGATGGGATTGCATATCGCAGCAGAATGCTGTGGTAGCCATGCTGTTGAAGTGTGCCTTGAATTCTAAATAAATCACAGACAGTGTCACCAGCAAACCACCCCCACACCATAACACCTCCTCCTCCATGCTTTACGGTGGGAAATACACATGCGGAGATCATCTGTTCACCCACACCACGTCTCACAAAGACACGGCGGTTGGAACCAAAAATCTCAAATTTGGACTCCAGACCAAAGGACAAATTTCCACTGGTCTAATGTCCATTGCTCGTGTTTCTTGGCCCAAGCAGGTCTCTTCTTCTTATTGGTGTCCTTTAGTAGTGGTTTCTTTGCAGCAATTCGACCACGAAGGCCTGATTCACACAGTCCCCTCTGAACAGTTGATTTTGAGATGTGTCTGTGACTTGAACTCTGTGAAGCATTTATTTGGGCTGCCATTTCTGAGGCTGGTAACTCTAATGAACTTATCCTCTGCAGCAGAGGTAACTCTGGGTCTTCCATTCCTGTGGTGGTCCTCATGAGATCCAGTTCCATCATAGCGCTTGATGGTTTTTCCGACTGCACTTGAAGAAACTTTCAAAGTTCTTGAAATGTTCCGTATTGACTGACCTTCATGTCTTAAAGTAATGATGGACTGTCATTTCTCTTTGCTTATTTGAGCTGTTTTTGCCATAATATGGACTTGGTATTTTACCAAATAGGGCTATCTTCTGTGTACCCCCCTACCTTCTCACAACACAACTGATTGGCTCAAACGCATTAAAAAGGAAAGAAATTCCACAAATTAACTTTTAAGAAGGCACACCTGTTAATTGAAATGCATTCCAGGTGACTACCTCATGAAGCTGGTTGAGAGAATGACAAGAGTGTGCAAAGCTGCCATCAAGGCAAAGGGCGGCTATTTGAAGAATCTCAAATGTAAAATATATAGATATTGATTTGTTTAACACTTTTTTTGGTTACTACATGATTCCATATGTGTTATTTCATAGTTTTGATGTCTTCACTATTATTCTTCAATGTAAAAAATTGTAAAAATATAGAAAAACCCTTGAATGAGTAGTTGTGTCCAAACTTTTGACTGCTAGTGTGTATATATATATATATATATATATATATATATATATATATATATATATATGTATATATACAGTGCCTTGCAAAAGTATTCATCCCCATTGGCGGTTTTCCTATTTTGTTGCATTACAACCTGTAATTTAAATGGATTTTTATTTGGAGTTCATGTAATGGACATACACAAAATAGTTCAAATTGGTGAAGTGAAATGGCAAAAATAACTTGTTTCAAAATATTCAAAAAAATAAATTACGGAAAAGTTGTGCGTGCATATGTATACGCCCCTTTGCTATGAAGCCCCTAAATAAGATCTGGTGCAACCAATTACCTTCAGAAGTCACATAATTAGTTAAATAAAGTCCAACTGTGTGCAATCTAAGTGTCACATGATCTGTCACATGATCTCAGTATATATACACCTGTTCTGAAAGGTCTCAGAGTCTGCAACACCACTAAGCAAGGGGCACCATAAAGCAAGCGGCACCATGAAGACCAAGGAGCTCTCCAGACAGGTCAGGGACAAAGTTGTGGAGAAGTACAGATCAGGGTTGGTTTACAAAAAAATATCAGAAACTTTGAACATCCCACGGAGCACCATTAAATCCATTATAAAAAATTGAAAGAATATGGCACCACAACAAATTTGCCAAGAGAGGGCCGCCCACCAAAACTCACAGACCAGGCAAGGAGGGCATTAATCAGAGAGGCAACAAAGAGACCAAAGATAACCCTGAAGGAGCTGCAAAGCTCCACAGTGGAGATTGGAGTATCTGTCCATAGGACCGCTTTAAGACGTACACTCCACAGAGCTGGGCTTTACGGAAGAGTGGCCAGAAAAAAACCATTGCTTAAAGCAAAAAATAAGCAAACATGTTTGGTGTTCGCCAAAAGGCATGTGGTAGACTCCCCAAACATATGGAAGATGTTACTCTGGTCAGATTAGACTAAAATTGAGCTTTTTGGCCATCAAGGAAAACGTTATGTCTGGCACAAAACCAACACCTCTCATCACCCCGAGAACACCATCCCCACAGTGAAGCATGGTGGTGGCAGCATCATGCTGTGGGGATGTTTTTCATTGGCAGGGACTGGGAAACTGGTCACAAATTGAAGGAATGATGGATGGTGCTAAATATAGGGAAATTCTTGAGGGAAACCTGTTTCAGTCTTCCAGAGATTTGAGACTGGGACGGAGGTTCACCTTCCAGCAGGACAATGACCGTAAGCATACTGCTAAAGCAACACTTGAGTGGTTTAAGGGGAAACATTTAAATGTTTTGGAATGGCCTAGTCAAAGCCCAGACCTCAATCCAATTGAGAATCTGTGGTATGACTTAAAGATTGCTGTACGCCAGCGGAACCCATCCAACTTGAAGGAGCTGGAGCGGTTTTGCCTTGAAGAATGGGCAGAAATCGCGGTGGCTAGATGTGCCAAGCTTATAGAGACATACCCCAAGAGACTTGCAGCTGTAATTGCTGCAAAAGGTTGCTCTACAAAGTATTAAGGGGGGTGAATAGTTATGGACGCTCAACTTTTCTGTTTTTTGTCTTATTTTTTGTTTGTTTCACAATAAAAAATATGTTGCATCTTCAAAGTGGTAGGCATGTTGTGTAAATCAAATGATACAAACCCCCCAAAAATCCATTTTAATTCCAGGTTGTAAGGCAACAAAATAGGAAAATTGCCAAGGGGGGTGAATACTTTTGCAAGCCACTGTATATACTGTATATATATAGAGTCACCCACAACCAGTGGATTATATGACATTTAATTTTATTCTGTTACTGTGGCATAATGAGCTCTACAGTTGCTTTAATTCAAATCTAATAAGGAACAGGATTTTTAGTTACATGAAGAGAGAAGACTTGAGGATTAAAACTGAATCAGAAATATGAATAAACCATCTAATAAGAAATAACCTGGATGGGTAAGGATGAGGTTTCTAAAGATAGTCCCTACTCTCTGTGATCTGGAATGCTTGACTGTAATCTTTCTCTCTCTCTCTCTCTCTCTCTCTCTATCTCTCTCTCTCTCTCTCTCTCTCTCTCTCTCTCTCTCTCTCTCTCTCTCTCTCTCTCTCTCTCTGTCTCTATCTCTCTCTGTCTCTCTCTCTTTCTCTCTGTCTCTCTCACTCTCTCCTCTGTCTCTGTCTCTCTCTCTCTCTCTCTCTCTCTGTCGCTCTCTCTCTGTTGCTCTCTCTCTCTCCCTCTCTCCCTCTCTCCCCCTCTCTCTCTCTCCCCTCTCTCTCTCTCTCTCTCTCTCTCTCTCTCTCTCTCTCTCTCTCTCTCTCTCTCTCTCTCTCTCTCTCTCTCTCTCTCTCTCTCTCTCTCTCTCTCTCTCTCTCTCTCTCTCTCTGAATATGTCTCTATAAAATTGGGACTTCTTGCCAATGCCGCATACCCAATGGCTACTTATGTCTCGGATCTGATGGTGTGCAAGTCTTCCAGAAAAAAAACATTTTACAATATTTTGTTTCACCGTTGGCCAGTTTTACTATTGTTGAAAGAAGAGCCACATGTTTGGCAGTGGATGTGCATTTTTTTGTTTCAAAGCTCTGATCTGCATGTAATTTTTTTCAGAGATGAGAGAAACAAAGAGTTCTGTCATGTCTTCCCTGCTGTTAGCTTGAGCTGGCCTACTTCCTAAAAATAGCTTCTGATAATGAGGCAGATTAAGAGTTTTAAATGTACTTCCCGCTATCACTCTCTCAGTTTTTCTATTTCCCCCATCTAGTCCCCCCCCCCCCCCCTAACTAAAATTGAACATTGAGAACCCTGTTTATATTTCATCTCTGGCTGCTAAAGTCGGACAGAACCAAGGCTACTTCATTCAGATTTTTCTCTGAATGTATTTGTATAATAAGACTCGTATTCTAAAGTCATACATCCCAATGACCGACAGGTGATTCTGATATCAATGGACTGTGATGCAACAGGTTATGGATGTTGTTTCCTCTGACAGGATCCATTTGATCATCAATCAACATTGAGCCTGTCTGTCTATCAGTGCTTGTCGTAAATAACGCCATGGGGAAACGTTTCATGAGGTAAAGAGGAGGGGAGAGAGAGACAGAGGGAGGGAGATATTGAGGGAGAGAGAAAGAGAGGGACAGAGAAGAAGAGAACTGAAGGGAGGGAGAGGGAAGGAGAGGAAGAGAAGGAGAAGAAAATATATGAAGGGAAAAGAGAGAGGGCGAGGTGGAGCCCATCCCTGGTGTCTGCTAGTAAAGTGTGTGTGTTTATGTGTGATGGAGGCTGATCCAGGGCCTGTGTGTGTGTGGTTGGAGAGGCTGCCTGCCTGCCAACTGAATCACTCAGCGTGGGAGTGTAAATATCCTCAAAGAGGAGTCTGTAGTGCCTGCTGCATGTGGGACCTCTCGCTCTGTCACTCTTTCTCCATCTCCCTCCTGTAGTTCATCTCTTTTCCTCCTTTCAGTCCCCCAGCACTCGTCCCTCTCCCCTGCCCTTTCTCTCACTCACCCTCTCCACCTTTATCTCACGCTCCTATCTCTCTGTCTCTCGCTCTCTTTATCCATCTCCCCCTCAGACTCCCTCCTGTTCACCTATCCTCTCAGCACGTCCCTCTCCCCCTTGCTCTCTTTCTCCCTCCCTCTCCCCTCTCTCTCTCTCGCTCTCTCATTTCTCTTTCCTGCAAGTTTACTTTTGTATTTGAAAACCACCTCTCTACCTTTCTCTCTCTCCTATCTCTCTGTCTCGCTCTCTCTTTATCCATCTCCCCCTCAGTCTCCCTCCCATTCACCTATCCTCTCAACACAAGTCCCTCTCCCCCTTGCTCTCTTTCTCCCTCCCTCTCCTCCCTTCGTCTCTCATTTCTCTCTCCTTCCATCTCTCTTAGATCTCTCTCTCGTTCTGTGAAAAGAGCTCTGTGACTGGACATTGTCGATTTATCAGAATGGTTTGGAGTTTAGTGTAAGGGTCCCCTGTATTTTTTGTCAGTATCTTGATGGCACTACTGTATATATAACCAAACACACAATTTGTTCTCTGAATGTTGTTGCTGTTTTGTTGTTGTTGCTGTTCTATTACTGTGGGACTGAGAAAAATAAGTGAATGGTGGCAATGGAAAACACTTGAATAGCCTGCAAAAATATTTAATAATAGAGTGAAGGTTGTCCACAAGACAATATACAGTATAGAGTAGCCTACATAATGCTTGGGGAAGCCGTGCCTATATTTGGCCGGCAATGCTAATTGCCAGTGAGGTGTAGGCCTATTCAGGGACATCATGCACCCCAAAAATCTGAGGGGGCACAAAATACATGAGGATGGTTGCGGGGTGGTTCCGAGGGGGGCTAGGCCCCCCGTTTGGAAGTTGGGAATTTTGCATTTTGCAAAAATGTGAAACAGCTTTTTCCTTCTATTTAGAGCCATAATTACTATGTTTGATTGTATGTAAAAAAAAAAATATATATATGTCTATTTTTCTGCATGTCTAAGCATACCTCTTGAGCTGTCTGTGTCCTCCTGACTGGTTTCTTTTTTTAAAGAAACTAAATATGCTTCTCTGCATCTCTGCTAAAATCTGGGTAAAAGATATAAAGGAATGTGAGTCTTATTCAGTCCATTTAGTTATTGCTTGCTTTTTTTAAGTCTACCAACCTTGCCAGCTACTCTAACTTGATTGACAGCCTGAAATGGCTTCTTGGTAGCTAGGAGTTTGGGAACCTATCTACGCTAGCTAAAGCCAACTTCATAAAATTGCTAGGTGGCTAGTAGTAGGGTATTAGGCCGACACTGTAACAAAATGCTGGAAATATACAGTAAAAACAATTACAGTTAGCTACTATATTTTTACAGTAAAGCACTGAATTACCTGTTTTGCTGTATATTTAGAGCAGCATACTGTGAATTATGGTGCATTGTGGGAAAGTGTTGTTGGCGGGGAAATAATCTCTGTCTCATTAACATATTTTGAGGTGTCCATTGTAAGAGGCTATAGTTTGTTGCACCTGTCAGTGAGAATGCTTTACCAATTGAACTGATATGTGGTAGTAGTGCCCTAACAACTTAATGTGTATAGTGGACAGATCAGAGTGGCAATAAGTCTTAAACCTTTACTGGTTGAGTGTTTTGCCCTGTAATCATGGCCAGTTTGGAAGCCATGGTTTAGGCCTCTATTAGTGCAAGTGATATAAAACACCAAATATTCATGAAAATGCTGCACTCAACATATACCAAGCAGCCAACCTGCTTGCACAAATTATATGTAATTACAGTAAAATACCAATATTACGATTACAGTAGCATTTACTTTCTTACAGTATAGTAGGCTAATTTTACTGTATAGTTTCTCTGATATTACACTAACTTACAGGAAGCTGGTGGCAGGTTACTGTGAATATTACAGTAAGATAAGAGTTCAGGTGGGCCTTCATGCTTCAACAAACAAAGGAAAGGAGGGGTGCTCAACAACAATGACAAAAATCATGAGAATGGCTTACCAAGAAAAACTTCCAAAAGGACTAATTCGAGGTTAAAAGGAGTTGGAGTGCTCAACAAAAAAAGGCAGAGATTTATTTAGTTTTGCTCACTTTAATCCATTGTACAGCATGTGAACATGTGACTGACGTTTTGACATCAAGCTGATGTCTTCCTCAGAGTGACCTGACCATTGCACTTAGCTTCTATTTATAGCCTTGTAGCACCACAAATGTCATATACTGTACATGCTCAAATGCATCTGCGGGGCTGCTTATATTGGTCAAACTAAACGAGCATTGAAACGTCGCATCGCAGAACATAAGGCTGCTATTCAAAATAAAAACACGGACTATGCTATTGCGCACCACTGCATCGAAGCCAATCATGACTCACCTTCCTCCCTGCGCTTTGTAGCTGATATCGTACATAAACTAAAACAAAGAGATACATTCTGGCAGTACTCCTTAGACACTGTGGATCCAAAGGGGCTAAACAATGATTTTTCACTGTCCTCGTTTCTATAATGTTGTTGCCCTGATTTTTTGGGGTCTCTGTGTCTCCTGATTCACAGACACCCAAATATCACCTATGTATATTTTGACATGGCCTATTGATTAACGAGACACACTATTTATCTTATTATTTTGTGCTATAATTTGCCATTTACCTTGAAACATGTTATCATTATAATTGATTTACATTGTTGTGTCTCAATGGGCAACTAGGATATAAATAGGAGCTAAGTGCAATAGTCAGGTCACTCTGAGGAAGACGTCAGCTTGATGTCAAGATGTCAGTCACCTGTTTGCATCCTGTGAGCAAAAATAAATTAATCTCAGCCTTTTTTTGTTGAACGCTCCAACTCCTTTTTACCTCGAATTAGTCCTTTTGGAAGTTTTTCTTGGTAAGCCATTCTCATTACAGTAACGTACTTGGCACTAGCCAGAGATGTGCAAAGATACATCAAAATACTAAATACTTTGAAGACCAATGTATCATTAACTACAACATTCCCAGAAATGGTTACAGAAACATTTTACTTGATATGACTGTGATGCGTAAAAAAATAAATAAACCTTAGTTTAATGCACTTACTGCACTGAGCTCATTAGAGTAATACCCAGCAATGTGCTTTGCAGGTGTTCATTTTTACATTTTGGTCATTTAGCAGACGTTCTTATTCAAAGTGACTTACAGTCAGTGCATTCAACTAAGGTAGATAAACAAGAACATATCACAGTCATAGCAAGGACAAATATTACGTTACTGTTACCGAGAATGGTGTTGTTGTTAAGTGGGCTACTTGCAAGTTTACTTTTGTATTTGAAAACCACCTCTCTACCTTTCTCTCTCTCCTATCTCTCTGTCTCGCTCTCTTTTTATCCATCTCCCCCTCAGTCTCCCTCCCATTCACCTATCCTCTCAACACAAGTCCCTCTCCCCCTTGCTCTCTTTCTCCCTCCCTCTCCTCCCTTCGTCTCTCATTTCTCTCTCCTTCCATCTCTCTTAGATCTCTCTCTCGTTCTGTGAAAAGAGCTCTGTGACTGGACATTGTCGATTTATCAGAATGGTTTGGAGTTTAGTGTAAGGGTCCCCTGTATTTTTTTGTCAGCATCTTGATGGCACTACTGTATATGTAACCAAACACACAATTTGTTCTCTGAATGTTGTTGCTGTTTTGTTGTTGTTACTGTTCTATTACTGTGGGACTGAGAAAAATATGTGAAAGGTGGCAATGGAAACACTTGAATAGCCTGCAAAAATATTTAATAATAGAGTGAAGGTTGTCCACAAGACATCTGCAACAGTTTACTAACCACTGCACTTCCAATAATGCACTGTAAATGATAGAATTACAGCATGTTTCTCTAGTCAGGTGGTACAGTAATATGCTGTACATTTGTGTTTCAGTAAAGGTCCTGTAAATCTACATTAATTTACTGGCTTCTGTGCTGTCAGTATTTTACTGTAAATGTATAGTAACCTACTGGCTACTGTGGTGCCAGTAATTTACTGTAAAAATTACTGGAAATAGTTTACAGTGTACAGAGAAATAGGGACTGAGAAAAATATGTGAAAGGTGGCAATGGAAACACTTGAATAGCCTGCAAAAATATTTAATAATAGAGTGAAGGAAGTCCACAAGACATCTGAAACAGTTTACTAACCACTGCGCTTCCAATAATGCACTGTAAATTATAGAAATACAGCATGTTTCTCTAGTCAGGTGGTACAGTAATATGCTGTACATTTGTGTTTCAGTAAAGGTCCTGTAAATCTACATTAATTTACTGGCTTCTGTGCTGTCAGTATTTTACTGTAAATGTACAGTAACCTACTGGCTACTGTGGTGCCAGTAATTTACTGTAAAAATTACTGGAAATAGTTTACAGTGTACAGAGAAATAACAACTAAAACAATGTACTTTTTTTTTCAAAAGCAACTGAAGCCTATGTGTGGTGACGCGCCAGCATCTCCCTCCCTTCCCTGCTGGCCGCGGTCGCTGCCTGGTGTGACATGATGCTTGGTATTCCATGCAGCAGCCTCCCACGCCCCGCAGCCACCCACGCCAGGATCTGCGTCACGCAGCCGCGTGGGAGTGAGAGAGAAATGTAGCAAGAGAGGAGCAACCAACTCGGAACAGTATAGGGGAGTAGGGATAAACCAATAGTTAGCAGGTCCTTTGTACTAAACTTCTATAACCCATACTCATTTGGCTTCTCGCCGTGAGGGGAGAATTGAAGAGCAAGAAAGGAACGAGAGGTTGGATGAGCGGTGCAAAGAGTTCTGCAGGTATATACGCGCCCGCGTTGGCCGCTTTCTTTCAATTTCTAGCAGGGAGCAAATTTCAGATGGGTCCATAGATGGACTAGAAAGTATGCTAAAGACAAACAACTTTAGATTGGATTTTAATAGCCTAAATAATTGTGTGGACACGGAACAGTATTACGGATAATATAAAGAAGAGAGATAGGCTAGGATAGTCGTTTATAATAGCCTATTGATGAATATTATTGATGAAGGGAGTGCACATCCTACGGTAACTAAGCCTCATTCATTCTGTTGGCACAACATTACGACGTTTTTTATGACTTGTATATGCGGAAAGTGGAGTTTTGCACTGTGCATTACACTGGCAGACAGTAGAAACAATATATATATATATATATATATATATATATATATATATATATATATATATATTACTCTCGCAGTGGGAGACGCAAACCCGTTTATTCCCGGGCGCAGGGACGGCGGCGGTGGGAGTCTATCGGCAGCTGTGTAAAGAAAGCATCTGCTTGCTCCCTCCCTTGCTTCTGTCGTTTTCCCACAATTACTTAAATAACGTATGCTTTCCTGGTGGATTTTAAGCATAGTTGGCATCGAGTACGTGACTGAGAACTTATTTGGTGCATAGGCCTGCTTGATTCAAGGCTTTCCAATAAGGAAGTGCGAGATGCTATCCTGGGAAGTCAATTGTCGTGATTTCAGGGTTGATTGTCATCATATTTACAATAATTTGAGATGACATTATGATAATTTCGAACAGTGAGAGAAGGCTTGAACCAATGACTCTGCAGTTACAGGGCCAGTGCAGTAGCGTACCTCTCCTGTGCCATAAAGGTCAGGACATCATGGCAGGACATAAGCCTAACCTAACAGGGGCCCCAGATAGCAGGAACACACTTCCTGGGAGAAACTGAGGCATTATCCCACCACTATCACCTCTGTAGCATTCTAGCAAAGGGTTTTCCTCAGATTTTCATTATTTTTTTGGACCGTGATTCAGCTTTTTTAAAGGGTTTCAAGTCGGAAGTAAGGGTACCCAAACACCAGCTAGAACATCTAGTAATAAATGCTTCATAATAGAACATAAGACATTGACAGAATTTGATGTTACCCAATGTCCACAGATGATGAGCATGGCTCCCAGTTCTTGGAAAAGCACTATCTTCCTTGTCTCTGAACCAGAATCTGGGTTTACAGGAGACGTTGAATATGGTGATTCTCCTTTAAGCCCAGGAAGCAGTCATTCAACTTGCCATTCACCAGCTTTTCAAGCTTAATAATGTCAAAATACGTTCAGTACTCATTGAGAAACTGTTGTCATTACTGCCATACCGGATGGTATGTACTTCCCAAAAAGGTAAAAATAAAAAGTTACATGCAACCAAAAAAATGCCTTGTCTGGAAATAATCTAAGTATTGTTTTTGAGCAAGTGTGCTGGCACCAAATCATTCATTACTGCCACGTACAGGTCGGCTGAAACAGCAGCAGGAAAGGTAATTGATTTGATCACCTACAACAGTGTATGAACGCCATATCAATCTGTTGTTTCACCCACGCTACACGGAATGCAATAATATTTAATGTAAGTAGATTAAGTAGACGATATAGGGTACGTTTTTACAGTGATTGTACATTTATAGATAAGCTTTATTTACTGTATTTTAATTCCATTACTAATATTGCAGGAGGTGCAGAAGAGGTGGATTTAAGAGATTTGAAGTCTAGGTTTGAAATAAAATATGGCATCAATTACTGTTCCAAAAGGCATTTGTCAGAACTTTTACTTAATGATGGTGCTCTAAACATGCGCAAATTCCCATAGGAACACAGCCATGTTAAAAGCGCAGGGCTTGTCTAACGTGCCATAGCTTCATTTTTCTCTTACAGGAATGATGGTCATATACATATGAGGAGAAAGCTGAAGTCGCTACCTACTGTATCCATTGATGTAAATATATCCCCTGTCTGATTCCCAATTCGTCCACTAGAAAGCAGTAGTAGATCACATGACGTCTCGTGGCCTCTTGAAACCAGTTGCGTCTGGTTTGGGTAGTGAGTCACTGTGCCAAAATTGCTGAACTGATTTTGAAGCCTGACATCTTAAAATGACCCTAGCAATTAAAAATAAACAAATAAGACACAGACAGGTGAGGAAACGTAAAATTAATTTTCCCATTCACTTTTCCTATTTTAAACGAGTGAGATAGATCACGGCGCATGTGGAGGATGCATGTGGATGGAGAAGGAAATGCATTGCTTTACAATGACCATCAGGATGTTCCCTTTCCATGCATACTAAATGTTTGCAGTTTTGATGACTTGCCCTACATTGCATACTCTAAGAATATGATGATAGCGCATTAGTTATGGTCTTTATGGGGGGGGGCGGTGGGGGGGGATTCTTATGACAATATTTGATTTCAATTTCCAAAAAGACAAGGGCCGTAGCGGGGGAGGGGGACAGAGCCCAAAACAACCATTCAGAGTTTAACAGGTTAATGTGTAATTTGAGAGCACTTTCCCAGGAACTGCAGTGCTGAGGCAATGGCCCGAAGCCATCCAATGTTATCACGCATTTGGTGAGAGCAGTGAGGGCTCTGATGAGGTTGTATAGCCTAAATGGGTTTCAGCAACTACCCCAGATAACAAGCCACTGAGCTCTCAGACTGTCAGTAGGACACAGCTTCTGTGTTAAATATTCAGCTTGAGTACAGCACAACCTAACTCTCTCTCCAGCACTGACAAATTGACCCTTTCTCTCCTTTGGATGATTCTTTACAGAACACGGTGGTTCTTTTGAGAAAGTTAGAGGTGGTTGATGCCATGTGCTATTTCTGAGAATAGCCAAAACATTGGATGCTTAGAGGGGTTTGGTGAAGGAGCAACTGCTTTGACCTCTGATATTAAGGCGTAAATGTGACTCAATCAACAATATCACAATGGAGCTTGAAAAGTTAATAACAAAACAGACAGAAACAGACAAATTAATTGATTCCATATTGGTATATGTAGCATGACAAAGGCACCAGTTATATTGTAAGTATCGAGTAGAATACATAGCAGTACAACAAGGTGTCCTTCCACCACGCAAATGGACATGTAAATTGCATCGCCTATTGGTTAGGTCTTATCTTTCTTCTTTATTGCAGGGTCAGAGAGGGTGAACAAGAAGCCATTTGTCACTGTCCACAAACATGTAGTCCACATGAAACAAGTGACTGTTCATCGGTGCCGTCTCAGTGTTCTGTATACAATAACAGCCAGTTCTTTCTGTCAGATTCAGCTTCTAAGGAAAGACGGAAAGAACTGGCTGTTATTGTAAACAACAACAGTATCTATCTTGTGTGTCTTTGTTCCGTAGTGTGCTCGGTAAAGGTGTGAGTGGGTAGGTGTGAGGCTTGCTCCATCGGAGAAAGGGGTAAAAAGGAAGCCCCTTTCGGCACGCGTTTGTCTGGATAAGGCTGACTCGCAGACAGGGAGAGAGAGAGCGAGAGAGAGAAGGAGAAGGAGAGGGGGAGTTGGAAAGAGGCTATGTGGGAGAAAGAAGAGATACAGAGTGGGGAAGAGAGTAAATGTGTTTGAAAAACAGACTGATGAAGACAGACAAGACAAACAGAGAAGGGGGGTGGGGGGGAGTCTGCAGCCAGGTGAGATGCTGACATTATGTTTGTGCTAGCTGCACTCATCCTCTAGCCTTCATACCCTGAATCAACGTTGTTTCCACATCATTTCAACCCAAAAATTCAATGTGATGATGTTGAATCAACGTTGAAAACTGATTGGATTTGCAAAAAGTCATTTTAACCTAAATCCAATGGCATGGTGATTTTTTGTTGTTGATTTCGCGTTGAATTCACGTTAGTTGACAACTCAACCAAATGTAAATGAAAACTAGATGTTGAACTGCCATCTGTGCCCAGTGGGTGTTCACTTGTGATTGACTTTTAATCGAGTTGTCAACCGACTCCATTAAGTACTGGGACTCAGCCACAGAGTGTGAGAGGAGGCACAGTGTCAGAGTAATAATCAGTTGATGAGGTGAAAAACACTGGCTACTGGGTTTAACTAGCAATAATATGGCAGACAAACAAACATTATATGGCTGGTCCAAGGGATAGAGCTGATTAGAACTGCACATCGGGATAGGCAGAAGTGTGAGTGTGTATGTGTGTGCGTGCGTGCGTGCGTGCTTGCATGGAGGGCACAGATGAAGTGGAGGGTGAGTCAAATCTAAATCAGCCTCTGTGCTAGCCAGCAACCTGCCTTGTATCCCGCCCTCACCCTTGCTCCATTTCACTCCCCTCACTGGCTGTGTTAGGTAAGCTATAAGCTGTACTGGGGACAGGGAGTGGGGGAAGAATGCACACACGCACGCACAGTGGTTGACTCCATGCTGAGAGAGAGAGAGAGAGAGAGAGAGAGAGAGAGAGAGAGAGAGACCACCTACGTGTGCTGCAGAGGTGGTGTCTGGAATGTGACTCTCCCTGGTCTCCAGGAGTGTGGCAGGCTCTCCTTAAGCTGTGTTCAGATCTGCCTCTCTGACTAATGATGCACCATTATCACAGCTTCACATTCTTTATTCTGCTAATCTAGCTACACTACTACACTACTTATTGGTTAGGCCGTAGTAGTATGTCTTTTTTATATTTTTGCTGTGTTTGTATATTCATAGATTATTTATGATGTATTTATTGCTCAAGTCTTTCAGATCTGAACTGTGCTTTGTTTCTCTGGAGGTTGATTTGTCTGTGTGTTTCTTTCAGGTATGGCGGCAGCGTTGCCCAGGACCCTGGGGGAGCTCCAGCTCTACAGGATCCTCCAGAGGGCAAACCTGCTGTCCTACTACGAGGCCTTCATCCAGCAGGGCGGCGACGACGTGCAGCAGCTGTGTGAGGCGGCCGAGGAGGAGTTCCTGGAGATCATGGCCCTGGTGGGCATGGCCAGCAAGCCCTTGCATGTAAGGAGGCTCCAGAAGGCCCTGCGAGACTGGGTCACCAACCCGGCCCTGTTCAACCAGCCCCTGGCCTCTCTCCCTGTCTGCAGCATCCCTGTCTACAAGCTAGAAGCTAACGGTAATGCTAACGCTAGCACCCACATCAAAGTGCCCAAGCTTCTGGCGGCGGCATGTGTGGGGGAGCCCAGGAGAGGCGAGGCGTCGGCATCAGGGGTGGGGGGCGAGGGAGGAGGGGGTTCGGCCTCAGGGTCTCCACTGCAGAGGGGCAGCGAGCCCCGCTTCTGGGCCTCCTTGTACTCCCACACCGGGGGAGGGGGACCGGAGAGCGAGCACAGCCTGTCCCCAGTGGAGTTGACCCTGGGTCTGGGTTCGCCCTCGCCCTCGTCCCCCCGCGGCGAGGAGGTGCTAGATGCCGCAGCGTTGAGGTCAGTGGTGGAGTGTGTGGAGCGGCTGGCCCAGGCGCTGCCCCGGAGCGACCCGGCCGACGTGAAGGAGGGGCTGAGGGGCAACAAGAAGCTGGCCAAGATGATCTGCCACATCCTGGACATGGACGAGGACGACCCGAGGAGGGCGGAGGAGATACGCAAGTACAGCGCCATCTACGGACGCTTTGACTCCAAGAGGAAGGACGGCAAACACCTTACGCTGCACGAGGTAGAGGGGGAAAGAGAGTGTGTGTGTTTGTGTCTATCATTGTGCAAAGAGTAGAACATTTTCAGATGTTTGGGAACTTGTTCGTTGGTATTCTGCTTTAGATACTTTTGACCACATGCTTTCAAGCTATTGAGAAAACCTGCTTTATAACTGCATAGAACATCTCTCTCTATCTCACCTCCACTCTCTTCTTCTCTCCCTCCTCTCCTCTTCCTTCTCCCTCTCTTCCCCTCTTCTCCTCCCCCTCTCTAACCCCCTCTACCTCTTCTCCTTCTTCCATCTCTCTATCTCTATCTCTCTATCTCTGTGTCTAGCTGACAGTGAACGAGGCAGCAGCTCAGTTGTGTATGAAGGAGGTGTCCCTGCTGACCAGGAGAGATGAGCTGTTTGGTCTGGCTAGACAGGTCTCCCGGGAGGTCACCTACAAATACACCTACAGGACCAGCAAGTGAGAACAGCTACCACACACACACACACACACACACACACACACACACACACACACACGCGCACACACACACACACATTCATCTTGAGGATGAATGGTAATACTTTCATGTGTCTGGGTGAAAGCCTTCTCATGAGTGGTTGATGAACAAAGTTGAAGTAAAAAATGTCACCCGATTTTTTGAGTATCAGATATGGTGCTCCACCCTCGTAGTTGCCAGCCAAGAAGTGTGTTTGTGCGTGTTTTTGCATGTGTGTTTGCGAACATATTTCTGTGTGTGTGTATGTGCTTGCCACTTCCCTCTCACTCCTTCTAGATGACAGAGGTCTAATCTGACATGCAGGTGCTTCCTGGCTGGCAACCACAAAGATGGAAAATTCCACCCAGCGCCGCGTGTCTCTCTCACTTGTTCTTGTCATTATGACGTTGCATGTTGGTTGTTGCCTTTGTGAAGTAGGCCAAGCCTAAGAAATGGGCATGTTTGTATATTGCAATCTGTGTACTGCTTTAAAATATAAGTTGTTGTCCTAAAGAACTTTGTTTGAAGTGGGTTTCATTCAAGCTTAGTATGTTTTTAAGAGACAGCAAATGTTGATACATGATCAGTTGCGCCATTGGTGTTGCACCAGAGGTTAAAGGGAAATGAATAAACATTTGACTATGTTTTACAGAAGTTTCCATATTTACAAAATCTTCTTGAGGCATTACAGATCAAGATACTGTTATCATGTACACTATTAGAAGGGTTATGCTCTTTAAAATGTTCATCTTGTAAACTCTCTCTGTCTGTCTGTCTGTCTGTCTGTCTGTCTGTCTGTCTGTCTGTCTGTCTGTCTGTCTGTCTCTCTCTCTCTCTCTCTCTCTTGCTCTCGCTCTCTCTGTCTCGTTCTCTCTCTCTCTTCATCTTGTAAACTCTGTCTCTCTGTCTGTCTGTCTGTCTGTCTGTCTGTCTGTCTGTCTGTCTGTCTGTCTGTCTGTCTGTCTGTCTGTCTGTCTGTGTCTCTCTCTCTCTCTCTCTCTCTCTCTCTCTCTCTCTCTCTCTCTCTCTCTCTCTCTCTCTCTCTCTCTCTCTCTCTCTCTCTCTCTCTCTCTCTCTCTCTCTCTCTCTCTCTCTCTCTCTCTCTCTCTCTCTCTCTCTCTCTCTCTTTCTCTTCTGTAGGTCCCGATGTGGTGATAGAGATGAGATTTCTCCCAAGAGGATTAAAACAGAGGTGAGCTCATCTCTTTCGTCTCACACCACATGATCCAACAACCACGGAGCTTTCCACAGAGTTTGACTTTATATAAGTTAAAGCTCACTCCTATATCCCCAGTTTCCTAACACCTTGTGTGCTGTTAGATTAGAAAAGGTAAATCCCTTAACAATCCCGGATTCCCACAGACAGATAGTGCATGGTTCTGGATGGGTGTGTCCAGCTCCTTTTGTTTGGATAGCTGCCTGTCAGCCAGCTTGGCCGTGTGGATGGGGCTCGGCGGACAGGGGGTGTGTCCCTCAAGACTACTGGGTGTCATAATGTAGGGGAAAGATCAAAGTTCACCGGAATAAAAACTTCCTCTGTCGAATCAGGTCACCTCCTCCTCCGCGCCTTACATAACACCCTAAGGACCCACAGTGAGAGATTGACTGACACACCTCATTGCATCCACTCCTTGTCTTTTGAAGTGCGTTGGATACAGCGTAGTAGAGGGCTTTTTCTGTCAGTGTGTCAATGCTTCTCTAGTTCCATTCCTCATAGTGTAGTGCAGGTGTTGAGTAAAGAGTTCCCTCAGAAACTCAGCTGAGTTGTTTTGAGTTGTTAAGTAAAGAGTGTCTTTGTGTAGGGAGCTGTTGTGAGCTGAGCTTATGGCAGCTGTCCATTCATCTCTCTCCAGTGGTATGTTTGATGGCAGTCCAAACCTCTGATGTGAGTGAGCTTCCCCTACACCTCCACAGACCAGGGGTGGGCCAGGGTGGGACTAGCTAGCTAGCAGGCCCACTCCCCCCATCACCTTCCCCCTGTTTCACAGTCCTCCGTGGGAGTCACATAGCAGACCTTGGTAGAACATATACATTTGTTTGAATTAATGAATTTGTTGAAGTGAATTATTTTCATATAAAATATATTTTCTGAAATGTATTGGAGGCTACTGAAAATACTTGCTACAATTTAATTTGATCACTCTTTTGTGCTGCAAATGTTCCTGCACAGCAGGAAATGCAAACTTGTAGTGTATTCAAGGTTAGAAAGGCTTCTAAAGTTTGTAATTTCCACTTTAAAATGTCAGACTTGATTTGCCCTAATGAAAAACGTATCAATTAATTATAATCCACATTATAATTCAACATTTCCTGTTGATGCAGGATTATTTTCCTGCTGTAGAAAGGCTCAAATTAAGATCCTATATCTGTACATACTTGACACACCGCTGTCCGTTTTTCAAAGATTTTCAGTTTCTGGCACTTTTCTCTTACTAAGGGCGAATTATTCCCACAACCTGGTTGTTTTCTTTTAACTAACACACACACACACACACACACACACACACACACACACACACACACACACACACACACACACACACACACACACGTACACACACACACACTACCGCCACCCTCCCATTAAGAGCCAACCACACGCCCACATGGACAACACAAAAGCCCAAATGAGCTTTTACATGATATCACCGCATGGGCGTGCTCGGAACCACCCACCCCCATGCACTTGCGCAGTTGGGTTGTCCGCACGCACACACAGTACGCATATGCTCTTTGTCTCTCTCTCTCTGTCTCTCCCCCTCTCTCACATAGACACAGTCTGACTCCACGCCTTCTGTGGGTGCTGTGAAGGCGTGATAAATCATAAGGTGTGGCGGTAGGGTGAGCTCAGATTTACGTCACCAGCAGACATGCGTTAACCTTCCCCCTACATCCTTCACTAACCCTGTACGGAGAGGAAGGACTTCCCTTTCAACCCAACCTGGCAACCCACTGTCTCCTTATTCAGACCTCAATTTCAACTTCAGAATCCCACAAACAGATCTGATGGTAGACATGCTGAAAATAAAACAGGTATTCTTCACAGGAGATAAGTGTGACAAGCATCCTCTGGAGAGACTGGGTGACATTATTTCAGCTAGATGGCATCATGAGTAGATTAGAGTATAAAAGGAGAGATAATCAGAATGGGACCATGGTCTGATAGTGGCATTCCTCACTGTCTCTGTCTCTGTCTCTGTCTCTGTCTCTGTCTCTGTCTCTCTCTGTCTCTGTCAGGAGGGCTTCTTTGACCTACAGGAGGCCCTGCAGGCCATCCACATGAGACAAGAGACCCTGAGGGAGCAGCTGGCCACAGCCAAGTCTAAAGGAGAGGAGACCACAGGACGCAGCATCCAGGTGACTACACTACCCCTCACTGACTGAATGTCTGAGGGACAGATGGACAGACTGACGGACAAACAGACATAAAGACTGGCTGGCTAGCTAATGGCTTGCTGTCTGACTGCCTGTCTGTCTGATTGACTGACTGACTCGCTGGCTGACATTCAGTCTGCGGGTGGGTGCATAGGCTGGGTAGTACAAATGAGAAGAAATTAAGTGAGAAAGCGAAGATTCACCACTGTATATAATCAGCAGAGTTATTGACAAGCTCTTTTGTTTTATAATACAGTTTGTATCCTCTCGCCATTTCTCATTTCTAATTGAGGAAAAACAGAATCATTAAAGCAGTAGCACGTCGGTGCCTTCTTCCCCGTCTGTTACGACATCATCACCATGCTTAAAATACCCGCCTAATTATCCCTCTTCAAATTGCAGGCTTCTTTTCTGTATTCTTTGGAGAGACAGACGAGACAGGAAAGTGTAGATGCAGGAAATGGCTGACAGATACGCGTAAACAACGAGTATCTAGACTAGAGAAGGGACTTGAGATTGTGATGCCCTTTTAGATGGTCTGTGATAGAACTTCAGGCTCAGTTCTTTGTGTGTTATGTGTTTTCTAATGTGTGTGGATGTGTGTGAAAAAATCGTACGAACTTCATTTGTATTGTGCGTAATATCTTTAACTCTGATTATGTGCATCTGTGTGTGTGTTATAGCTGCAGCTGGAGCATCTGCTGGCCAGGCAGATGGAGATCCTCCACGAGGCCAAGGCCCAGGACAGACTTCAGACCCTGGAGTGGAGGGTCCCTATGGGGGGCTTCAAATTCAGACACAGCACAGACCCAGAGCACCGCCACCATGCCAACGGAGGCTCCACTGACAACACCGGACTACAACCAGGTCAGACGTTAGACATTTATGTTGGGAAGTGTATATTACACCTGCAGAACGAAAACATAAGGTTAGCCATAGGGGTCAGAATTACACTGAACAAAAATATAAACGCAACATGTAAAGTGTTGGTTTCATGCGCTGAAATAAAAGACCCCGGAAATTTTCCATATACACAAAAAGCTTATTTCTCTCAAATGTTGGGCACCAATTTGTTTACATCCTTGTTAGTGAACATTTATCCTTTGCCAAAATAATCCATCCATCTGACAGGTATGGCATATCAAGGAGCTGATTAAACAGCATGATCATTACACAGGTGCACCTTGTGCTGGGGACAATAAAAAGCCACTCTAAAATGTGCAGTTTTGTCACAGATGTCTCAAGTTTTGAGGGAGCGTGCAATTGACATGCTGACTGCAGGAATGTCCACCAGAGCTGGATTGACAGTTCGTTTCAGCCCAGGACCTCCACACCCGGCCTCTTCACCTGCGAGATCGTCTGAGACCAGCCACCCGGACAGCTGATGAAACTGTGGGTTTGCACAACCAAATAATTTCTGCACAAACTGTCAGAACTGTCTCAGGGAAGCTCATCTGCATGCTCGTCATCCTCACCAGGGTCTTGACCTGACAGCAGTTCGGCGTCGTAACCAACTTCAGTGGGCAAATGCTCACTTTCGATGGCCACTGACACGCTGGAGAAGTGTGCTCTTCATGGATGAATCCCGGTTTCAACTGTACCGGGTAGATGGCGTTGTGTGGGCAAGCAGTTTGCTGATGTCAACGTTGTGAACAGAGTGCCCCATGGTGGCATTGGGGTTATGGTATGGGCAGGCATAAGCTACGTACAACGAACACAATGGTATTTTATATATACAGTGGGGGAAAAAAGTATTTAGTCAGCCACCAATTGTGCAAGTTCTCCCACTTAAAAAGATGAGAGAGGCCTGTCATTTTCATCATAGGTACACGTCAACTATGACAGACAAAATGAGAAAAAAAATCCAGAAAATCACATTGTAGGATTTTTAATGAATTTATTTGCAAATTATGGTGGAAAATAAGTATTTGGTCAATAACAAAAGTTTCTCAATACTTTGTTATATACCCTTTGTTGGCAATGACACAGGTCAAACGTTTTCTGTAAGTCTTCACAAGGTTTTCACACACTGTTGCTGGTATTTTGGCCCATTCCTCCATGCAGATCTCCTCTAGAGCAGTGATGTTTTGGGGCTGTCGCTGGGCAACACGGACTTTCAACTCCCTCCAAAGATTTTCTATGGGGTTGAGACCTGGAGACTGGCTAGGCCACTCCAGGACCTTGAAATGCTTCTTACGAAGCCACTCCTTCGTTGCCCGGGCGGTGTGTTTGGGATCATTGTCATGCTGAAAGACCCAGCCACGTTTCATCTTCAATGCCCTTGCTGATGGAAGGAGGTTTTCACTCAAAATCTCACGATACATGGCCCCATTCATTCTTTCCTTTACACGGATCAGTCGTCCTGGTCCCTTTGCAGAAAAACAGCCCCAAAGCATGATGTTTCCACCCCCTTGCTTCACAGTAGGTATGGTGTTCTTTGGATGCAACTCAGCATTCTTTGTCCTCCAAACACGACGAGTTGAGTTTTTACCAAAAAGTTCTATTTTGGTTTCATCTGACCATATGACATTCTCCCAATCCTCTTCTGGATCATCCAAATGCACTCTAGCAAACTTCAGACGGGCCTGGACATGTACTGGCTTAAGCAGGGGGACACGTCTGGCACTGCAGGATTTGAGTCCCTGGCGGCGTAGTGTGTTACTGATGGTAGGCTTTGTTACTTTGGGCCCAGCTCTCTGCAGGTCATTCACTAGGTCCCCCCGTGTGGTTCTGTGATTTTTGCTCACCGTTCTTGTGATCATTTTGACCCCACGGGGTGAGATCTTGCATGGAGCCCCAGATCGAGGGAGATTATCAGTGGTCTTGTATGTCTTCCATTTCCTATTATTGCTCCCACAGTTGATTTCTTCAAACCAAGCTGCTTACCTATTGCAGATTCAGTCTTCCCAGCCTGGTGCAGGTCTACAATTTTGTTTCTGGTGTCCTTTGACAGCTCTTTGATCTTGGCCATAGTGGAGTTTGGAGTGTGACTGTTTGAGGTTGTGGACAGGTGTCTTTTATACTGATAACAAGTTCAAACAGGTGCCATTAATACAGGTAACGAGTGGAGGACAGAGGAGCCTCTTAAAGAAGAAGTTACAGGTCTGTGAGAGCCAGAAATCTTGCTTGTTTGTAGGTGACCAAATACTTATTTTCCACCATAATTTGCAAATACATTCATTAAAAATCCTACAATGTGATTTTCTGGATTTTTTTTCCTCAATTTGTCTGTCATAGTTGACGTGTACCTATGATGAAAATTACAGGCCTCTCTCATCTTTTTAAGTGGGAGAACTTGCACAATTGGTGGCTGACTAAATACTTTTTTCCCCCACTGTATTTGATCCCCTGCTGATTTTGTACGTTTGCCCATTGACAAAGACATGATCAGTCTATCATTTTAATGGTAGGTTTATTTGAACAGTGAGAGACAGAATAACAACAAAAAGATCCAGAAAAACGTGTGTAAAATTTTTTATCAATTGATTTGCATTTTAATGAGGGAAATAAGTATTTGACCCCTCTGCTAAACATGACTTAGTACTTGATGGCAAAACCCTTGTTGGCAATCACAGAGGTCAGATGTTTCTTGTAGTTGGCCACCAGGTTTGCACACATCTCAGGAGGGATTTTGTTCCACTTCTCTTTGCAGATCTTCTCCAAGTCATTAAGGTTTCGAGGCTGACGTTTGGCAACTCGAACCTTCAGCTCCCTCCACAGATTTTCTATGGGATTAAGATCTGGAGACTGGCTAGGCCACTACAGGACCTTAATGTGCTTCTTCTTGAGCCACTCCTTTGTTGCCTTGGCCGTGTGTTTTGGGTCATTGTCATGCTGGAATACCCATCCACTACCCATTTTCAATGCCCTGTGCTGAGGGAAGGAGGTTCTCACCCAAGATTTGACGGTACATGGCCCCGTCCATCGTCCCTTTGATGCGGTGAAGTTGTCCTGTCCCCTTAGCAGAAAAACATCCCCAAAGCATAATGTTTCCACCTCCATGTTTGACGGTGGGGATGGTGTTCTTGGGGTCATAGGCAGCATTCCTCCTCCTCCAAACACGGTGAGTTGAGTTGATGCCAAAGAGCTCGATTTTGGTCTCAACTGACCACAACACTTTGACCCAGTTCTCCTCTGAAGCATTCAGATGTTCATTGGCAAACTTCAGACGGGCCTGTATATGTGCTTTCTTGAGCAGGGGGACATTGCGAGCGCTGCAGGATTTCAGTCCTTCACGGTGTAGTGTGTTACCAATTGTTTTCTTGGTGACTATGGTCCCAGCTGCCTTGAGATCATTGAAAAGATCCTCCCGTGTAGTTCTGGGCTGATTCCTCACCGTTCTCATGATCATTGCAACTCCACGAGGTGAGAACTTGCATGGAGCCCCAGGTCGAGGGAGATTGACAGTTCTTCTGTGTTTCTTCCATTTGCGAATAATCGCACCAACTCTTGTCACCTTCTCACCAAGCTGCTTGCCGATGGTCTTGTAGCCCATTCCAGCCTTGTGTAGGTCTACAATCTTGTCCCTGACATCCTTGGAGAGCTCTTTGGTCTTGGCCATGGTGGAAAGTTTGGAATCTGATTGATTGATTGCTTCTGTGGACAGGTGTCTTTTATACAGGTAACAAACTGAGATTAGGAGCACTCCCTTTAAGAGTGTGCTGCTAATCTCAGCTCGTTACCTGTATAAAAGACACCTGGGAGCCAGAAATATTTCTGATTGAGAGGGGGTCAAATACTTATTTCCCTCATTAAAATGCAAATCAATTTATAACATTTTTGACATGTGTTTTTCTGGATTATTTTGTTGTTATTCTGTCTCTCACTGTTCAAATAAACCTACCATTAAAATTATAGACTGATCATTTCTTTGTCAGTGGGCAAACGTACAAAATCAGCAGGGGATCAAATACTTTTTTCCCTCACTGTATATCTTTTTTTTTGTGTGTGTCATTTAGCAGACGCTCTTATCCAGAACGACTTACAGGAGCAATTAGGGTTAAGTGCCTTGCTCAAGGTCACATCAACAGATTTTTCACCTAGTGGGGATTAGACCTTTCTGTTACTGGCACAACGCTCTTAACCACTAAGCTACCTGCCGCCCGATGGCGATTTGAATGCACAGAGATACCGAGACAAGATCCTGAGGCCCATTGTCGTGCCATTCATCCGCCTCCATCACCTCATGTTTCAGAATGATAATACACAGCCCCATGTCGCAAGGATCTGTACACAATTCCTGGAAGCTGAAAATGTCCCAGTTCTTCCATGGCCTGCATACTCACCATACATGTAGATTTGACCTAGATAGTTTGTGTATCTATTGATATGTAGGCTACATGTGCCATTTTTAAATGTTTGTAGTTCTGTTCTTGTCTATTAATGTTCTGTATTATGTCATGTTTCATGTTTTGTGTGGACCCCAGGAAGAGTAGCTGCTGCATTTGCAACAGCTAATGGGGATCCTAATAAAATATAAAATACCAAATACCAAATATAAACTGTAACTCAGTAAAATCTTTGAAATTGTTGTATGTTGCGTTTAGGTTTTTGTTCAGTGTAATCAAGTGTGGAAGTTAGGTTTAGGAACGAAGGTTAAGGTTCAGGTTAGGTATAGTTTCAATGACGCTTAGGAAAGGGTTAGGGAAATGCATAAAAAGTTAACATTGTGTAAGCATACCACCATCCGCCACCATTCTTTTTGTGCTGGTTAAATATACTGCCTTTATGTTTAGTTTCTCAGTCACGCTTTAATTTCTTCCATTCTATTTCTCAGCTGTTTGTGGAGATTTTGGGGAGTTTCAGGAAGGATCCACGTGTGTGTGTATGATCCTCATATAGGGAAAAACAGACTTATGTAACCATAAATGCTATGAGATGCTTTCAAGCTTGCTTTGAGTACCATAGGCTGCTATTGTATTGATCTGAAGCCCTCTTAAGAGTGCGTGGTGAACACAAAGGATAGAGGGTGACACCTTTCACACCCACAACCTCACACAGTCAACAGCATGACACTGCAGTATTAATACTGCCTATTCTCTTTCCCTTCATGCACACTCACACACACAGACATACACACTGAAACACACACACAGGCACACACTCACACCAGTGGAGGCTGATGAAGCGAGGATGGCTCATACATGTACACAGCGTGAGTTATCTTCCTTTGTGCTCTACCTCTGGCTGATCTAATGGGTCTTCATTGACAGCAATGTGGCGTGACTAACACCTTTTTATTTCATACACAGTACACACACCACTCTTTCATTTAACAGCCTCTATTCAGTGCAGAGAGAGACATAGATAATGGCATTTTCTACAGAACAGACACAAATCATTATTTTGAGTAACGGGTGTTTTAATGGCTTTTTATGAGTTGAATTGAGTGTTAGAATAGAATGGAATAGATAAGTACTTTATTGTCATTCTGTTTTTATAAAATTGTTGGCCTTACCTAGCTGTGTGTTCCTGCAGGGGAGAGGCCACTGAACCTGCGGGTGGCGGGTCAAAGGTCGGATGGAGACATACCCCTGGGGAAACAGCTAGCCAATGAGCTGAAGAGGCATCACAGCAACGGGGAGGGAAAGACCCCGGTGACGAGTCACCATTGCAATGTCGAGGGCAAAACTCTGGCCACAGGTCTGCACCTAGAGATTCTCTATTATAGTTCATTCACAATGAATCATTTGATATGGAATCAGCTCAAAGATTCCATCACATTTATCCTTCATTCTGAATCATTTGATACTGAATCAACTGGTTGATTCTCTGTCATACTTCACTCATGCTGAGTCATCTGATAAAAATCCAACTCCTCCTATTTGTTTTCTCTTTCTCATTCCAGAAAATGGGAACGGGGCCGACTTCTCCCAAGGGGCTCTCAACCTTTCCGACAAGAAGACCATCAAATCAGAGCCAGAGGATTCCAGATAGCACCTCCTCCTCCTCCTCCTCCTCCTCCTTCCTCATCCCTCTCTCATAACACAGTCGTCGTCAGTCAATACTAAACAAGCACAGCTACAGTAGAGCCTTAACAACCAATGTTGCCTCAAGAAAAGGGATTTTACTTTTTGTTTATTTTTTGCCAAAGCACCTAGAGAGCCTTTGTTTCTTTCCTTGTAGAAGCCCAGTTTTTTGTGTTTTCACTGACTGTGTTGATTCACCCTCCCCTCTCTCCTTTCTTACTATCAAGACTGATGGCGAGGGGTCTGTAGATGTCATTTTTGTACATACATAATTCTGACTCTGAAAAGTGTTTGTTTGTCATTGATGTTATTTAAATATATGCTGTGTAGAATAAGGAAATTTATTTTTGGTGGACTATAGGACGTCATTTACGTCCAGATTGGGAAGTTGGATGTCTCAGTTGTTACGAGAACAGGTTTGGCTCTGGTTTGTTAAGAGTGTACGAGGACAACACCAGCAGATCCTGGTGGTATTCCCTTTCACTTTGAGTCAACCAGGATTTGGCTCAGAAAAGTCTTATTCAATTTGACAATGTGGTCCGATTTGATCAAAGCACTAACAGTAGGGTGTACAGTGAATTCGGAAAGTATTCAGACCCCTTGACTTTTCCCCACATTTTGTTACGTTACAGCCTTATTCTAAAATGGATGAAATACATTTTTTTTCCTCATCAATCTACACACAATACCCAATAATGACAAAGCGAAAACAGGTCTTTAGAAATGTTCGCCAAAAACAGAAATATCTTATTTACATAAGTATTCAGACCCTTTGCTATGAGACTCGAAATTGAGCTCAGATGTATCCTGTTTCCATTGATCATCTTTGAGATGTTTCTACAACTTGATTGCAGTCCACCTGTGGTAAATTCAATTGATTGGACATGATTTGGAAAGGCACACACCTGTCTATATAAGGTCCCACAGTTGACAGTGCATGTCAGAGCAAAAAATAGTCCGTAGAGCTCAGAGACAGGATTGTGTCGAGGCACAGATCTGGGGAAGGGTACCAAAACATTTCTGCAGCATTGAAGGTCCCCAAGAACACAGTGGCCTCCATCATTCTTAAATGGAAGAAGTTTGGAACCACCAAGACTCTTCCTAGAGATGGCCACTGTGAAATCGGGGGAGAAGGGCCTTGGTCAGGGAGGTGACCAAGAACCCGTTGGTCACTCTGACAGAGCTCCAAAGGTCCTCTGTGGAGATGGGAGAACCTTCCAGAAGGATAATAATTTCTGCAGCACTCCACCAGTCAGGCCTTTATGGTAGAGTGGCCAGACAGAAGCCACTCCTCAGTGAAAGGCACATGACAGCCCTCTTGGAGCTTGCCAAAAAGCACCTAAAGGACTCTCAGACCATGATATTTTTTTTAAATCTGGTCTGATGAATACCAAGATTGAACTCTTTGGCCTGAATGCCAAGCGTCACGTCTGGAGGAAACCTGGCACCATCCCTACCGTGAAGCATGTTGGTGGCAGTATCATGCTGTGGGGATATTTTTCAGCGACAGGGACTGGGAGTCAGGATCAAGGGAAAGATGAACGGAGCAAAGTACAGAGAGATCCTTGATGAAAACCTGCTACAGAGCGCTCAGGACCTCAGACTGGGGTGAAGGTTCACCTTCCAACAGGACAACGACCTTAAGCACACAGCCAAGACAACGCAGGAGTAGCTTCGGGACAAATCTCTGAATGTCTTTGAGTGGCCCAGCCAGAGCCCGAACTTGAAGCTGATCGAACATCTCAGGAGAGACCTGAAAATAGCTGTGCAGCGACACTCCCCATCCAAACTGACAGAGCTTGAGAGGATTTGCATAGAAGAATGGGAGAAACTCCCCAAATACAGGTGTGCCAAGCTTGTAGCGTCATTCCTAAGAAGACTCAAGGCTGCAATCGCTGCCAAAGGTGCTTCAACAAAGTACTGAATAAGGGTCTGAATACTTATGTAAATGTGACATTTCAGTTATTGTATTTTTTAAAATTTGCCCAAAAATTGAAAAACCTGTTTTTGCTTTGTCATTATGGGGTATTGTGCGTAGATTGATGAGAAAAAACAAAACAATTTAATTTATTTTAGAATAAGGCTGTAATGTAACAAAATGTGGGAAAAGTCAAGGGGTCTGAATACTTTCCGAATGCACTGTATATGGGATGACAACTTTAGAGACAATTTTATGTGATAACGTCGGGTGTGTATTATATCCATCAAGAATAAGCACAAGTAGTCCTAGCTGCCATATTTTTCAAATGGAGACGTTGACCTTCTCGATATTACTAAATGGAGGGAATTAAAAATATTGTGAACCACGAAACAGTAATAACTTAATTTGAAAGGAGGGTTTACCATCGCACCTTCTCACTTTGAGTAGTACAATACCAATTGTGTGTTAGTAGAGCAATACCGTCTTGCTGTTGTTGAGGAACCAAGTGCAAATGTCTAGTTGTCCCAGTTGTGGGGATCTTGTTCACTGTACAGTTGTTATATTTCTTGTTCACTAGCGTTAGCCATAGTCCTAGGTCCCCCCGGCCCACACCCATCCTCTAGATGACCTGGAACAGATATGCACTATTGTTTGATTCTAAAATGCATCCTCATGTTTTTAGAATTTCCATCAAAGTATTTTGATCGTTTCTCATAGTCTCCCATGAATGACGTGCTGTACATGTTTGTATAGAAACGTTTGAGTAATGTAGTCAATGACATGCATTTCTGGGGTACTAGGGTCCTCTCTTAATGTCACTTTAGATCAAGCCGTTTTAGAGCCACCATCATATGAAGTAATTTGTCAGGTTTCCCTCTCATATTCATATTTTAGTCACGTACCAGTTCAGCTGTCTCACTAATTGTATTGGTGTTTAAAATGATTACCTCTTCTTTCAGTTACACTGATAGATTATGTTCTCTATTCTCATGCAATAGTTAAATGGACAGTTCACTAAAAATATACATTATATGATTTACCACTTACCATGTTTCATGTTTTTAGAGCACAGTATTTGATGACAGTGCCTGCAATGGTGTGGTTAGCTTTTGGTCAGGAGTGGCTAGCCAGAGGATACTGACACGTACACAATAACCAGGATAAGCCTGAACAACTTTAGGGTTGATCATTGCAACACCATGGAGTAAAAAAACATGTGAATTTGTATATTTAGTGAACTAACCAAAATGTGAGGATAAAATATACATGTTTATAATCTATTGGATGAATGTATTTTTGTTCAGAACACAAATAATTTTTAGCATGCAAATCTTTGTTAATTTACCTAAGTGGGGATTGTTATCTAATGGCCTATTGAACATCTACATTCACCCTCACTTTGAAAACCGTATTGTTAAGTAATTTGAATGTCTAAATAGTTTCCCACTACGTCATGGAAACATTTTGGCAGTATGATTGATTCATAAATGTTTACCTAATTCTACCTAATTCTGTACCTGACTGTTTCTGTATTCAAAATAGCAATCTCCAAATAAAGTAAGGCAACCACAAGTTGGCTCCAACAGAAACAGACTGGCACCCAGGCTACCACCAACCAGCTTCACAGAAGGAGGTTATCTGAACCACCTTAGTTCCTTGTGAGTTCCTGTTCCTCTGCACCACCTACCTTTGTTCTTGCACTCTGTTGAACTTGTAACGGCTTTGTATTATACAGTAGAATTATACATTTATAACTGTGGGATGAAACTATGTTTGTTGTCGATAGAATTTGTTCTTATCACTGTTGTTGTTGGTAAAAACGTCATTAGGTTATGCATTGTCATGCCCCCTATTGTTTTGTAAACACTAATATATTTACTTTGTTATACAGCACATGAACATTAAACTCTATTTTTTGAGATCTGATGGTGGATTACTTTTCATGCGGCTGTCCTCAAAATAATTGATGTGCTTTATATTTAACTAAATTGAACAAAAATCTAGTTATTAGTGGAGAGCTCAGAGTTCTGAGAAGTTCTTAGCTTGACAAGCCAAAACAACTTCTGAGAACTCATTTGAGGTAAAATTGAGGTAAATGTCCTCTCCCCTATGATAGGGTTGCAGATGCTCTCTCTCTCTGAATCGAGATAACAACCTGAGTAGATGAGATTTGGGCGGCTTTTTGTGTCCTTAGCAAATACTGTGCTAGTTTTGCCTTCAGAAAACCCCAAAGAGGTGGATGTAAGAGCATCTACGAGGGTGTACATCGAGAAAAGGCAATTCAGCCTGCACAATTCTCCATCTCTTTCAAGTCCAAAAAAACTACCTACAAAACTACATTTGCATACAAGATTAGGAAATTCTGCCGCTGCAGTGCTTCTGAACAGAGTGATTCTGATTCTCCAGCATACAGCATACTCCAGCTCATACTCTCAAACCTTTGACTCTCAAAACCATCTTAGTGTCCTTATTCATGTTTAGCCATTTAAACTCAGTTACCATTTGGATGTTTTTGAAAAACTTCAGAGGAGAGGACATTTTCAAGTCACTGCTATGTGCTATGTTCTTGGAAACAAACAGTTATACACAGCATGTATATAGGTCTGATAGGTCCTATCAGATGCCTTGGTGTGGGTGTGTTACACATAGAAATAGAACTCTGATATATTGTATGTACAGTGCCTTGCAAAAGTATTCAGACCCCTTGGATTTCATCAAATTTTATTGTGTTACAAAGTGGGATTAAAATTGATTTCATTGTAATTTTTTGGTTAACATCTACACAAAACAACCTGTAATGTCAAAGTGGAAGAAAAATGAAATGTCCTTTTAAGATAAATAAAAAATTGTATAACTAAAATATAGTTGTTGTATAAGTTTTCAGCCCCTTTGTTTAGGCAAGCCTAAATTAGTTCAGGAGTAAAATTTGCCTTAACAAATCACAGAATAAGTTACATGGACTCACTCTGTGTGAAATAATAGTGGTTGACATTATTTTTTTATGACTAATCCTTCCTCTGTCCCCCATACATACAACACCTATAAGGTCCCTCAGTCAAGTATTGAATTTCAAGCACAGATTCAACTACAAAGACCTGGAAGCTTTTCGAAAGCCTCATAAAGAAGGGCAGTGATTGGTAGATGGGTAACAATAACAAATCAGACATTGAATATCTCTTTGAGCATGGTCAAGTTAATAATTATGCTGTGACTTGTGTATTAAACCATCCAAACACATCAAAGATACAGTTGTCCTTTTGAACTGAGCTGCAGGACAGGATGAGGCCATTGGTGATTTTAAAACAGCTACAGAATTCAATGGCTGTGATGGGAGATAATTGAGGATGGATCAACAACATTGTAGTGACTCCACAATACTGACCTAACTGACAGAGTGAAAAGAAGAATACAAAAATACAGAATACAAAAATTCCAAAACATGCATCTTGTATGCAACAAGGCACTAAAGAAATACCGGGGGAAAAAACACAGCAAAGGAATACACCTAAATGTAAAGCCTTATGTTTGGGGCAAATCCAACTCATCACTGAGTAACTGCCTCCTTATTTTCAAGCATGGTGGTGGCTGCATCATGGTATGGGTATGCTTGACATCGCTGAATACTTATGCAACAACAATATTTTAGATATTATATTTGTATTAATATTTTAAAAATATGTATGCATTTTTCTTCCACTTTGAAATTACAGTATTTTGTGTAGATTATTGACAAAAAATGACAATTAACTACATTTTAATCCCACTTTGTAACACAATAAAATGTGAAGAAATCCAAGGGGTCTAAATACGATTGCAAGGCACTGTAGTGTTACACAATAAAAAATGAGTCTCATGTGACTCATCATGTAGTAATGATACACCTGTCTGTTTGTCTTCCTAAAGTCTCATCAGTCTATCACTTTCTATTCAAGGAGTAATGGTTTTCCTCTAGTGGCTTGCGAAAGTATTCACCCCCCTTGGCATTTTTCCTATTTTGTTGCCTTACAACCTGGAATTATGGATTTTTGGGGGGGTTGTATCATTTGATTTACACAACATGCCTACCACTTTGAAGATGCAAAATATTCTTTTTGTGAAACAAACGAGAAATAACACAAAAAAACAGAAAACTTGAGCGTGCATAACTATTCACTCCTCCAAAATCAATACTTTGTAGAGCCACCTTTTGCAGCAATTACAGCTGCAAGTCTCTTGGGGTATGTCTCTATAAGCTTGGCACATCTAGCCACTGGGATTTCTGCCCATTCTTCAAGGCAAAACTGCTCCAGCTCCTTCAAAATGGATGGGTTCCGCTGGTGTACAGCAATCTTTAAGTCATACCACAGATTCTCAATTGGATTGAGGTCTGGGCTTTGACTAGGCCATTCCAAAACATTTAAATGTTTCCCCTTAAATCAACTCAAATCAAATCAAATTGTATTTGCCACAAGAGCCGAATACAACAGGTGTAGACATTACCGTGAAATGCTTACTTACAGCCCTTAACCAACAATGCATTTATTTCTTAATAAAAATGTAAAATAAAACAACAACAACAAAAAAGTGTTGAGAAAAAAATAGCAGAAGTAAAATAAAATAACAGTAGGGAGGCTATATACAGAGGGGTACCGGTGCAGAGTCAATGTGCGGGGGCACCGGCTAGTTGATGTAGTTGAGGTAATATGTACATGTGGGTAGAGTTAAAGTGACTATGCATAAATAATTAACAGAGTAGCAGCAGCGTAAAAAGATGGGGTAGGGGTGCAAATAGTCCGGGTAGCCATGATTAGCTGTTTAGGAGTCTTATGGCTTGGGGGTAGGACCTAGACTTGGCGCTCCGGTACTGCTTGCAGTAGCAGAGAGAACAGTCTATGACTAGGGTGGCTGGAGTCTTTGACAATTTTGAGGGCCTTCCTCTGACACCGCCTGGTATAGAGGTCCTGGATGGCAGGAAGCTTGGCCCCAGTGATGTACTGGGCTGTACGCACTACCCTCTGTAGTGCCTTGCGGTCGGAGGCCGAGCAGTTGCCATACCAGGCGGTGATGCAACCAGTCAGGATGCTCTCGATGGTGCAGCTGTATAACTTTTTGAGGATCTGAGAACCCTTGCCAAATCTTTTCAGTCTCCTGAGGGGGAATAGGCTTTGTTGTGCCCTGTTCACGACTGTCTTGGTGTGTTTGGACCATGATAGTTCATTGGTGATGTGGACACCAAGGAACTTGAAGCTCTCAACCTGTTCCACTACAGCCCCGTCGATGAGAATGGGGACGTGCTCAGTCCTCTTTTTTTCCCTGTAGTCCAAAATCATCTCCTTTGTCTTGGTCACGTTGAGGGAGAGGTTGTTATCCTGGCACCACACGGCCAGCTCTCTGACCTCCTCCCTATAGGCTGTCTTATCGTTGTTGGTGATCAGGTCTACCACTGTTGTGTCGTCGGCAAACTTTATGATGGTGTTGGAGTCGTGCCTGGCCATGCAGTCATGGGTGAACAGGGAGTACAGGAGTGGACTGAGCATGCACCCCTGAGGGGCCCCTGTGTTGAGGGTCAGCGTGGCAGATGTGTTGTTACCTACCCTTACCACCTGGGGGCGGCCCGTCAGGAAGTCCAGGATCCAGTTGCAGAGGGAGGTGTTTAGTCCCAGGATCCTTAGCTTAGTGATGAGCTTTGAGGGCACTATGGTGTTGAACGCTGAGCTGTAGTCAATGAATAGCATTCTCACGTAGGTGTTCCTCTTGTCCAGGTGGGAAAGGGCAGTATGGAGTGCAATAGAGATTGCATCATCTGTGGATCTGTTGGGGCGGTATGCAAATTGGAGTGGGTCTAGGGTTTCTGGGATAATGGTGTTGATGTGAGCCATGACCAGCCTTTCAAAGCACTTCATGGCTACAGACGTCAGTGCTACGGGTCGTTAGTCATTTAGGCAGGTTATCTTAGTGTCCTTGGGCACGGGGACTATGGTGGTCTGCTTGAAACATGTTGGTATTACAGACTCAGTCAGGGACATGTTGAAAATGTCGGTGAAGACACTTGCCAGTTGGTCAGCACATGCTCGGAGTACACGTCCTGGTAATCCGTCTGGCCCTGCGGCTTTGTAAATGTTGACCACTCAAGTGTTGCTTCAGCAGTATGCTTAGGGTCATTGTCCTGCTGGAAGGTGAACCTCTGTCCCAGTCTCAAATCTCTGGAAGACTGAAACAGGTTTCCCTCAAGAATTTCCCTGTATTTAGCGCCATCCATCATTCCTTCAATTCTGACCAGTTTTCCAGTCCCTGCCAATGAAAAACATCAGCATGATGCTGCCACCACCATGCTTCACTGTGGGGATGGTGTTCTCGGGGTGATGAGAGGTGTTGGGTTTGCGCCAGACATTTTCCTTGATGGCCAAAAAGCTCAATTTTAGTCTCATCTGACCAGAGTACCTTTTTCCATATGTTTGGGGAGTCTCCCACATGGCTTTTGGCGAACACCAAACGTGTTTGCTTATTTTATTCTTTAAGCAATGGCTTTTTTCTGGCCACTCTTCAGTAAAGCCCAGCTACAGTGGGGAGAACAAGTATTTGATACACTGCCGATTTTGCAGGTTTTCCTACTTACAAAGGATGTAGAGGTCTGTAATTTTTATCATAGGTACACTTCAACTGTGAGAGACGGAATCTAAAACAAAAATCCAGAAAATCACATTGTATGATTTTTAAGTAATTAATTTGCATTTATTGCATGACATACGTTTTTGATACATCAGAAAAGCAGAACTTAATATTTGGTACAGAAACCTTTGTTTGCAATTACAAAGATCATACGTTTCCTGTAGGTCTTGACCAGGTTTGCACACACTGCAGCAGGGATTTTGGCCCACTCCTCCATGCAGACCTTCTCCAGATCCTTCAAGTTTCGTGGCTGTCGCTGGGCAATACGGACTTTCAGCTCCCTCCAAAATGTTCTATTGGGTTCAGGTCTGGAGACTGGCTAGGCCACTCCAGGACCTTGAGATGCTTCTTACGGAGCCACTCCTTAGTTGCCCTGGCTATGTGTTTCGGGTCGTTGTCATGCTGGAAGAACCAGCCATGACCCATCTTCAATGCTCTTACTGAGGGAAGGAGGTTGTTGGCCAAGATCTCGCGATACCTGGCCCCATCCATCCTCCCCTCAATACGGTGCAGTCGTCCTGTCCCCTTTTCAGAAAAGCATCCCCAAAGAATGATGTTTCCACCTCCATGCTTCACGGTTGGGATGGTGTTCTTGGGGTTGTACTCATCCTTCTTCTTCCTCCAAACACGGCAAGTGGAGTTTAGACCAAAAAGCTCTATTTTTGTCTCATCAGACCACATGACCTTCTCCCATTCCTCCTCTGGATCATCCAGATGGTCATTGGCAAACTTCAGACGGGTCTGGACATGAGCTGGCTTGAGCAGGGGGACCTTGCGTGCGCTGCAGGATTTTAATCCATGACGGCGTAGTGTGTTACTAATGGTTTTCTTTGAGACTGTGGTCCCAGCTCTCTTCAGGTCATTGACCAGGTCCTGTCGCGTAGTTCTGGGCTGATCCCTCACCTTCCTCATGATCATTGATGCCCCACAAGGTGAGATCTTGCATGGAGCCCCAGACCGAGGGTGATTGACCGTCATCTTGAACTTCTTCCATTTTCTAATAATTGCGTCAACAGTTGTTGCCTTCTCACCAAGCTGCTTGCCTATTTTCCTGTAGCCCATCCCAGCCTTGTGCAGGTCTACAATTGTATCCCTGATGTCCTTACACAGCTCTCTGGTCTTGGCCATTGTGGAGAGGTTAGAGTCTGTTTGATTGAGTGTGTGGACAGGTGTCTTTTATACAGGTAATGAGTTCAAACAGGTGCAGTTAATACAGGTAATGACTGGAGAACAGGAGGGCTTCTTAAAGAAAAACTAACAGGTCTGTGAGAGCCGGAATTCTTACTGGTTGGTAGGTGATCAAATACTTATGTCATGCACTAAAATGCAAATTAATTACTTAAAAATCATACAATGTGATTTTCTGGATTTTTGTTTTAGTTTCCGTCTCTCACAGTTGAAGTGTACCTATGATAAAAATTACTTACATGCTTTGTAAGTAGGAAAACCTGACAAATCGGCAGTGTATCAAATACTTGTTCTCCCCACTGTATGTGGAGTGTACAGCTTTAAGTGGTCCTATGGACAGATACTCCAATCTCCGCTTTGGAGCTTTGCAGCTCCTTCAGGGTTATCTTTGTTCTCTTTGTTGCATCTCTGATTAATGCCCTCCTTGCCTGGTCCGTGAGTTTTGGTGGGCTGCCCTCTCTTCGCAGGTTTGTTGTGGTGCCATATTCTTTCCATTTTTTAATAATGGATTTAATGGTGCTCCGTGGGATGTTCAAAGTTTCAGATATTTTTTTATAACCCAACCCTGATCTGTACTTCTCCACAACTTTGTCCCTGACCTGTTTGGAGAGCTCCTTGGTCTTCATGGTGCCGCTTGCTTGGTTGTGCCCCTTGCTTAGTGGTGTTGCAGACTCTGGGGCCTTTCAGAACAGGTGTAAATATACTGAGATCATGTGACACTTAGATTGCACACAGGTGGACATCTGAAGGTAATTGCCATCCAGGACCTCTATACCAGGCGGTGTCAGAGGAAGGCCCTCAAAATTGTCAAAGACTCCAGCCACCCTAGTCATAGACTGTTCTCTCTGCTACCGCACGGCAAGCGGTACCGGAGTGCCAAGTCTAGGTCCAAAAGACTTCTCAACAGCTTCTACCCCCAAGCCATAAGACTCCTGAACAGCTAATCATGGCTACCCAGACTATTTGCACTGCCCCCCCACCCCATCCTTTTTACGCTGCTGCTACTCTGTTAAGTATTTATGCATAGTCACTTTAACTCTACCCACATGTACATATTACCTCAACTACCTCAACTAGCCGGTGCCCCCGCACATTGACTCTGCAACGGTACCCCCCTGTATATATAGCCTCCCTACTGTCACTTTATTTTACTTCTGCTCTTTTTTTTCTCAACACTTTTTTTTTGTTGTTGTTTTATTTTTACTTTTTTTGTTTAAAATAAATACACTGTTGGTTAAGGGCTGTAAGTAAGCATTTCACTGTAATGTCTGCACCTGTTGTATTCGGCGCATGTGACCAATACAATTTGATTTGATTTGATTTGGTTAAACCAGATATTATTTAGGAGGTTCATAGCAAAGCGGGTGAATACATATGCACGCACCACTTTTCCGTTATATATTTTTTAGAATTTTTTTAAACACTTCACCAATTTGGACTATTTTGTGTATGTCCATTACATGAGATCCAAGTAAAAATCTATTTAAATTACTGGTTGTAATGCAACAAAATAGGAAAAACGCCAAGGGGGGTGAATACTTTTGCACTAACCTTTCTATCCTCTGACACATAAACTTTACAGTCTTCTTAATGCTTCTTAATGTACAACAACCTCACTCAGAGGGCCTCTGTTACTGATAAGGCTATATGGAATGTCATTCACATAAAGGGGTCACTGGGCAAAAGCTTTAGTCTTTGTTGTCCTTTGACATGTCACATCATATCAACACATTCTGAAACTTCAAAATGACTCATCTCTGACGCACTGCCTGTCTCCCTACGCTTCACATGCACTTGGACTGATAATACAATAGTCCCCTCCACCCACTGCAACCCACAGCCCTGTGTCTACATGCATACACACACACACACAAGCCACCATGGCGTGACTCGGGGACACACCGTCGAGCCTAGCAGGACTGAAAAAAAGCGGGCACTTTGTCATGCTCATTTAGAAGGCGTTAAACTGACATTCGAGAAAGTATGGGCTGTGGTATATTATCCTGTCCTCTTTAGAGGACTTTTTAAAAAATATAATCCGTTACAGATAAACCTGAGTAGTGCAGTTGATGATTACTCATTAAAAACCTCCACGACCTTTTTATCTTACAAATGTGCAGGCAGGCGTCTGCAATGTAGTCAGCCTGGAACACAGCCATTGTGTTTGCCATGCGTTATTTTTCCACAAGAGAGCTATTTTTGGTCTAATTTTAGATTATTTTAGTGAATAATCTTCACTCTTTTTTCTCACAATAGGCTATGTTGGTAGCTATTTTTTTATTTTCTGTACGGGTGTGGTAGCGAGAATAGAGTCAGAATGAAGCTTGTCTGTGCACATTCAAAAACTCTTTCATTGTGGTTGCTGAAATTGATATGAATGCATTTAAAATCAATAGAGAGGAATTCATGAAGTGTCAGAGTTTACAATTTCAGAAGCAATGTTATAACTTTGTGTAATGGCCATCTAGTGGAAAGACTGCTGTCATTACACTAATGGATGCACCCTATATGGTTTTGTTTCCCCCAAAATGCTTCCTAAATGTTGTTTTCTCAGAAAGAGTCTGAGCTCCAGTCTTATGGTCTTGTTCACATTGATGGTGATAACTTGAATTACTATTGAGGACCAATCAGGTAAAATCCCGGGAAACAATTTTCTTTATTCTTTTAGAAAGTTTCAGATTAAGTGATATAATTCTGACATTATTGAGATGTTTTTATTATTGGAAAATGTATACAAATGTACTAAAGTAATGTCCCCATTCTCCTGGATTATTATCACATTGTTTTGAACTGTCATTCAAATTTGTATTTATCATCAATCATGAATACCACTTCTGTAATTTGCTGTTGTAGGAAAAGATGAATAGCAAGGTTAAAGTGATGGGTTTGTAATTCAAATAAGAGATACTTGTTTTAGATGTATTCAATATGTGATACTTGAAGATTAATCCCCTTGTCCTAAAACTTACATATGTTTTCAAACTCTCTTCTGTACATTGCATGTAGCTGTATTTGTTCATGGGTCACAGCAGAGGTTCAGCATCATTACAGTGAATGACAAAAAACTATATAATAATTATCAGTATGGAATAAACCACCAGATGGCAGTATAGACTTGTGGACCAGAAATACATGTTTGCCCTCTGAAACAGCTAATGTTTATGTTATTTAACTAGGCAAGTCAGTTAAGAACAAATTCTTATTTACAATGACAGCCTACACCAGCCAAACGTGCACCACCCTATGGGACTCCCAATCACAGCCGGTTGTGATACAGCCTGGAATTGAACCAGGGAGGCTGTAGTGACACCTCAAGCACTGAGATGCAGTGCCTTAGACCGCTGCGCCACTCGGGAGCCTCTGTCCAGTTGAAAACAATTTTTTCATGACTTTCTTTCCCAGTTAGAATATTATAATACCTAACACTTCTCTGAACTCTTCGCAGAAAGGAAAGACATTGCTGAAAATAGAAAAGCCTTTGCTGAAATTGGTTGCAGTGAAAATAATTAACATATTCCCACATTAATTAAGTTTGTGACCAAGGATTTAGGCGACTTTGGCGATGTTATTCCAGTTAAAAATAAAACTACTGTATGTACACAGGAGAAGTATTTCCATATTGTATCATATAGCATCATAGCATAGCTCACTCATAAAGGATATTGTGGTGAATCCTCAGTTGAAATACATCTCCAGTTTAGGTTTTTCAGATATTGAATAAGAGAAATAACCTGGATGCCACAGTCCTGGAAATTTGCTTCGGGCAAAACTTTAGTCTATAAGAAATGCGGTGAATAACAGCTGCATCTGCAGTATCAACATCTGATACATGTGTTTGTGACATACTTGAGTTGGGCCATGATGACTAATGTGTGAGACTCTAGTCAGCATGTGGCATGTGGAACGTCTTATCTCAGGACAAAGGAAGTGATTGATTAGTTCTGATTATGAGGAACTGTGTAGGAAAGGTCATCAGTCTGTAAGTCTGGGGTCTGTCACTTCTCAGATGGTAAATTAAAGACTTTAGATAGACTCCAGGTCTGTTACAGTGTGGATCACCAGGCTATAATGCAATAAAATGCTGGTTAGATTACAAGTTATTTACCTTTAGGGGAGATTGGGGTAAATTGAGGCAAAGGGGTAAGTTGAGCCACCCTTGTTTCTAGGAAACCATACAATAAATTAAGAATCAGTTGGGGTCTCTGTAAGCTTCAATATGAGGTCCTAAACTTAGCATGAAAGTGCATCCTTGTAGCTGTGTGGGCTAATATAATCAAGATGTTTGCCTTGGGGAAAGTTGAGCCAATGGCTATAGAGTAATTTGAGCCAATGGCAAGTTGAAGAAATTGGAGTGGTTTTCCCAGGCGTAATGCCAGGCAGGTAACAACAGGGCCTATGTTAAAAGTGTTTTTAAAAAAGTACAATGTGTTAGGTATTAAGCATGGGTTAAAATATGCTTCAAATGATTAAAAGACAAAAAAACAAGTGTGATTGTGTTGAATTGTGTTTGGAAAATAAAGCTAGACATGGTTTTAAAAAGGTAGTGGTAATATTTCATTCAGTACAGGCTGCTTAGCTTAAATTGATTCCCCTTCTCACCCATGAATAGCAAGGTTTTTGTAAGTCACTCTGGATAAGAGCGTCTGCTAAATGATGTAAATGTAAATGTAAATGTAAATCTACACACAATACCCCATAATGACAAAGTGAAAACATGTTTTTTTATTTTTTTTATTTTATGTATTAAAAATTAAATACCAAAAGATCAACTTACTTTACCACATACAATGTGCCAAGAGACCACTTTTTTTTGGACAAGCTATATTATCAAAACTGTAATGTTAACATGAATTCTGAATATTTCCAGGGATGCACAACATCCTGAAATATACTGTATGTAGATATCTTTGTTAGAAAGAATACTATATTTCCCTTGAAGGAGTGATGCTGAATGTAAAAAATGGCTCAACATTCCCTGCTCTCCCCTACAGTAGTTATTGGATGACTTCAATCTCATAGACCTATGCTGTTATGGCAGTTTGCATTGTGTTATTTAGATCAAGTGATTTTAGACAGGAGTTGTGCAACCCTTTAACTTTATCATCTTGAGTGTTTTCAGTTTTTCTAACAGGTTGCCATACATAGGCCTTAATCAAAATAATACAAACATAATACAGATGGATGCAGTGATATTTTTGTGAAAATTGATTATTCGTTTTAAAAAATGTGCATTTTCCTTGATCTGGGTTCGTAGACTAGGCTGTAGATACACTGCAACTAACAAGCTCTCACAGACTCCAAAACATTAGCTGCTCAATGCTCTCACTTTTTAGTTGTGCAGTTGGTAACAGATAACTAGTGTAGCTGCCTGCCCCTGTGAAACGCTGTCACATAACATATAATTGATCCGTTAGAATGGACTACTTTGTCAGGTTGCCTGTGCCCATGGCCATCTTTGCCAAATTAAAGGGTACAACAGTAATGTATTCAGTGTGTGTTTGTTGAAAAACTAGGCCAATCTTTGGGCTTGCCTGAGCAAGCTACCCTCGCTAGCCTTGATTGTCTTTCTGGTTCTGATCCATACTCATTTGGCCGGCATATTTTGTTCCAGCGAATGTCTAGGTTGTGTATCAGTAACTCGGCATACCTCATATGTCAGAGTTGATTGATTTATTTTATTTTGAGTAAATCAATTTGTACCGTTTAAAAACTGTTTTACAAGGAATCCAGAGGATGACACATGAACGCGTGAAACCACTTATTTCCAATGTGGTCCTCAGTGTAGGACAAAAATAGGACATAACACACAGGAAAATACAGTTGTCCTACTTTTTATTTTGACTAGCCTGGTGAGGACATCCAACCAGAAGGACAGTTGTCTTCTATGAGGGCTCTACTATACTAGATAAATGCCTCCTTTATTCTGTGTCTCCTCCGGTGTCAGCTAGTGAGGTTGGGAGAGTTGCAGTGACCCAATTATCTTTGGAAGCAGATTCACAAGGGTCCGCTTAGATGCTCTTTGTTTACCACTTCTCAGAACAAGGCTGTCTGATTCCGTAGAATCTGGCTGCTCCGAGGCTCTTTCCCCCCAGAACTCTGCCGCAAATCAGGGGCAGCAGATGCGACAGGACTTACCGCTCGGCTGTTCTCCATTTGAATATGTCTGTCTTTCTCTTTAAATTTGTCAAAATGTACAGATAGCAACCAAGAACTGTAAAGAACAGATACACCATATTTGTCGTTGGCCTCTATAGGTCTAAAAGTTACCCAAGCAGCCAAAGAAACAATGATTTCCAGCATATTCTCACAGTTTGTAGGCCTACGTTTACTCTTCACAGCACACTGCTCATTTTTCATCCCTGGGGTTCATAACAAAGGTTTCTTTGTTTTCCCCCCTCTGTTCCATGAGATCTCGAAGAGATAGTTGTAGATATGACTTCCACCTCCCTTCCCTAGCCCCCAACAGTTGAGCTGTTTTCTGAGTGCCCTCTCCATGGGGCCATAGGGGTGATAAATTACATGAGCTCAGTTCAACACTGGCTACATCCACTGACCTCCATGAGTAGGTCGCCACAGCCGCACAGCCCGCCCCATCACAACTGTCTGTTTTGACGTTAATGGAAAGGCTGTCTGTTGCATAGTGATCCTCGGAATGTAATGTCCCTCTGTACCCTGTTGAATAAATTACAGAAAACATTCAAATATTCATGGTATTACATTTTTCTTCTCACATCCCTGACTGATTTTTTACATCTGTATGGCAACTTTGCATAGTGAATCTTTTTTCCTCTGTATTACAGTGCATGATGTGTAGTGTCTCGTGATTGAGATGAATCACTCTAGTCATTTGTAAGAATATCAAAATGAACATCACAGGATTCCTTGTTTGCCTGGGTTCTAAACTGGAACTGTGATTGCATTACCCCAGTGAACCAATGTGGTCTGCTGTTCTATGTGCTCTGGTGGTCTGGTGGACCTCTCCTGGTGGTCTGATTGTCCTCTGGTTGATCCTCAACCAATCTCCATGTAAGCTACATGATTATTGATTAGTCCCTATGAAGGTCCAGTGAGGTCCAATACAGACCATAATCATGTATCTTACACTCTCATTCCACGAAAAGCAGACAGAGACAGTAGACAGACGGACTCCGAAGCTTGACGTTCAATAAAGTATAAAGACATTTAAATGGAAATTGTTTTAACTATTTTGTCATGTAAGAGGTAAGTACTGTAGGATTAACTGATGCTTGAGTACAGCAGAGAACAGCTAGTCAAATTCCATAATGCATAAAGTAGACAGCCACGCAGGCAACAGATGCTTTCCTTTGTTTTTATGTCTCATCCTAGTGCAGAATTTAGTTGTACAGGCATTCTTTAAAGGGATAACCAACATGGCAAATTCTTTTGATAGCGTCTTGTGGTCCGTGGTAAACAATATGGTTCCTCTATATCTGGTTTCAGATGGCAATGAAACCTCCTTTTCTAGAATGTTAAAACAGATGTCAGTGTTCCATGACTATACCTCATATGTTGTTGACTTCAAAAACTAGGTCAAAGGCTTTAGTAGTGACATTTCTGTTGGAATGCAAATTAACCAATTAATAGTTGTATCTCTATATTTCACCATAATTATTCCAACCCTTCTTCATTTTCTATTCAATTATTATTTTTTATTTTTTATTCAGATAAGCATTCATTGCCCTTATTGAATTTCAGATTACAATTCATTTCATTTTCCATGAAGTATTGGATTGAAGTGATGTAGCATACATTGGAATGAGCTACCCAGCTTCAATTTGCTGAGGTGATTTAACCCCAAATTGAAACTTGTTCCAGAGCGAAAGAAAAGCGTTTTGCTCATCAGCTGGCTGCTATAGCATGCTTTACATGTACTGGGACGATGACACGATGTAGAACCATTCTAGAAAGGTCGGAAGAATGTAAATCATTCCAGTGAAGGTCACCTAAGTCATATGTTGGGATGTCTGCTGGATTCACGATATGACAGTCCAGTTTAGTACTAGTTTTCTCTTTGTTCTCCCTTAGTCAGCCAGTCTTCTTTCCAGATGATCCAACTCAGGGAAAAACAGTGAGAGAAAAAATGTGCGTATGGAATTTATTGTTGTGGAAGTATGATATGGGCAGCTGAATACGTCAGACTTTGAAGCAATTTTGCACTTACTTCATCATAAACCCTGACTCATTGCAGCACAAAGGGTGTGTAAATGAGAACTAATTGGATCTGTCATATGGTTCATGTTGCAACATCAGTGCCTGTTGGCACAGCCAAGAAATTCACAAAAAGATTGGAAACATTGAAAAGAATGTAATTTGTAATTTGCATTTGAGTCATAGATTAGCACACACATTTTCAGTCTTTGATAATGGAAAGGAAGGACATCTGTTGTCTCTTTTGGGCTGTATTGAAACTAAATCCTCATCCTTGACAAATATTTGTGAGTTTACAGTCTTTATGTACTGTCATGTTGTTATCATACTCTATAAGCAAGTCTATAAGCAAATTCATTTTCTTATTCCTCAATCACTTTTTCACATTTGATGTCCAAACTAAGTCCAAGTTTTTAAAGAAGTTTAACTCATGTCCTACAACACTGTGTGTACTAGTGCCTGTGCCACTCAGGCTGGCGTCAGTCAGTCCAGTGACGGTATTCTTCTCCTGCCATTTTCCCTGTGGCTCAGTAACCATGGTGGTAATTTGGTTTATTTGCAATTAATACACACACACACACACACACTTTCCAATAGTCGACTAAAGGAAATACGAAAATGAATAATGCGAGATATGTTGGTGAAAACGCTTTTATACACAAATATTGATATAATATCCATCATATCGAAGTAAACTTGGAGTCACGCGATGACATGTTATGTGGTCCTCCCACTACGACTCGTTGAGAAAGTATGCAGTTTATTAGGATACAGATGAAATATATGATGATGAACTTCACAGGGTGGTGAAAGTGCAAGGTAATAAGCTTGATCCTCCTTTCCAATACATATCGAGGATCTTATTCTGGTGACATGATCATCGATGCTTGTCTGCCGTTAGACAAATATAAATAATCTCGCTCTTTTGTCCATAATAATCTCATCATGTAGTAGGCTATACGTGCGCCCTGCGCACTGTTGGCTAAAGCGCACGTGCCAATATCAGAGTGCGCACACTCTCTATATCGCAAATGTTTTTGTGAGAAAACCATCAACAGAGTTGAAAATAAGATGGAAACACATTTAACTTGTATTCTTTATTTGGTACATGGGAATTTAACCGCAAAAGGTATTTTTAGGTGCATTGCGTCATCACGCACAGTTTTTTATATGCAACAAGTCAATTTGATGGAAACACATCTCTGGTGGGAAAATGCACATATTGTTTTTATGCGGATTTGTGAGTATTCGCATGAAAATCTGTCGCCAATTGGATGGAAACCTAGCTATTGACAGACATTGGTAGCAGCATAACGTTTCATAGTTCTTCATAGGAAGGGAGTTAGGGTGGTTATTCTAGTGACATTGTCTCTATAGACGTCTCAACAAATGTTATTATTATTTTGGTCTACTTGTGAATATAAATGGATGTAATTGAACCTATGGTCAGTCAATTAGTTGTTTAATTTCGGTTAATCGCTCAGCACTATAAGTCAAAGTAATTGAAAAGTAATTATTACTTAAAATGTGTATGTGGTACTGACTATAAAACTAAATGAGAAGTAACAGCAACTAAATGTTTTGGATTTCTGTTAACAAATTAACTTTTTACCCAGCATGCTCTACTGCAGGTTGGTTTTTTGGAATTGTTTTTAATATCTTCTTTTTGCATTTACATTGAGTGATTGATTGATTCATCTTATGCAACAAAAAGATAAATAACATACATTTTTCTAAACTAATCCAATCATTTAGTTAGATATTTGTTTCACCCGTTACTGAATTGGTTGTTCCAGTTTAAATGGCTTATGTATTCTCCTCATACTATTCCTAACCCTGGCAGTTATTATGAATGCAGGTTGTGGGTAAATAAAAATTCCAACTGCTGGATATCCTAATTCCAATAGGAATTACACATTGTTATGCAAGCCAGCATAATGTGACTTGCAGGTAGGGTTGCAAAATTCTGGTAAATTTCCCAGGTTTTCCAGAACTCCTGGTTGGAAGATCCTTGGAAATCCTCCAACCAGGATTTTTTACCAGAAAGTTACAGAATTTTGCAACCCTAATTGCAGTCCTGATGTGGCCTGTAAACCATGAGGTTCAGGACACTGTATGGGTAACGCATGGGCTCAGAATTAGGGCAAAAATATATGTAATGTAGCGTCATATAGAGTTTAATGATAATATTCACCTAGGAATTCACTTGGTGAAGGCCAAAGGCCTGAACAAATTCAACAACCATGTCTCTGGCACTAACAAATACAATCATGGGTGGTAACTCTACAGTTCACATGAAAAGGCAAGGCACACTGGGAAATTATATTTGAGGCGTAGCTTAGTGGGGGCGTTACTCAAAACTTGACCCCCTACAGGGTCACAGTGACTCTATCATTTTGAGTAATGACTACAAAATCACTTTAAGTAACTGTACTCAGATACAGTATATTAAGTGCAATGGGTTTTCTCAAAAGTTTAGAATAATGACAGCACATTAGGGTTTACAGTGATCAAGTGCTCAGTTGGCAAACGCCTAGATTCTTGAGATCTGTGCAATTGTGAAAGGAATGTTTGGCAGAATTGACTCCTTCCTCGCTACTCCAGGTTAGGGGAACCACGGCCAACAACAATAGTTCCATTGGGTAAATTCACAATTATGTTCTGAGAAATTTAGGGCACATGGTTTTGCGCTATTATTTCTGAATTGTTCTATGATCTAAATACAGATTTTTTATATGAATCGATTTTTACCAAAGTGTATTTTTTCCATGGTAACATATGCATTTAAAATGGAACATCAGATTTGTAACATACAGTAACAGATGACCTTCAGCTAAGGGAAGCTAATTGAAAAAGACTCTTCTCATCCCCATAGTGACACTGAAGAGCTACTCAACTATCCTGCCATGCAAACTAGCTCCCTTAGCTCCCCCCCTCTCGACCCTATTCTCAACAAGCTGCTGATTGTAGTCTTACAAGTCACACAGATTCCCCAATAAAGCCACAGTCAACAAATGGGATTTTACAAACAATTCCACAGGAAGTGAAGATCTAAGCTGCCGCTGTTGAGCAAAGGAAATACATCTGCACAATTAAATGTGTCTGTCCCTGCTACCTCTACTCAATGTTAAACTTCTTATACAGGGCAAAATGGACATCTGTAAAAAGAAATATTACCTCAAAGGTCTGGGATTGATGTAACATACTGTAAGTGTTTACTAGCTGTCTACCCCCGCTTCAACAGTTGTCTAGCTGTCTGTCTGTCTGTCTGTCTGTCTGTCTGTCTGTCTGTCTGTCTGTCTGTCTGTCTGTCTGTCTGTCTGTCTGTCTGTCTGTCTGTCTGTCTGTCTGTCTGTCTGTCTGTCTGTCTGTCTGTCTGTCTGTCTGTCTGTCTGTCTGTCTGTCTGTCAGCTGCTGTTCTACTGTACCAGCATGCTCAGTGCTGGAATTCTCCCCTTATTGACTTAGACACATGTAGTACTGTATACAGACATACAGAATCACGGTGTCACTCACATACTATTGTGTTCTAGAAGCTTTGCCCATGATTCATGAACTCTGTAGGTGTTCTTGTTGATATTGATGGCAAAAATATATGACTGAGCCTGATGACAATATTTTACTCTGAAACAGCAACTACTCCAAAACACAATATCAATTCCCTTTTTTCATAAAATGTAGTTAACTGTAGATTTCCCCTCGCTCTCAGTGATACCAAAAGCTTCCCTTTTCTATCGGTTGTCCTTGCCATGTTGGGCGGAAGCCCAACTTGACCATTAAGCAGCCCATTGAGAGTTGGCCATTTGGCGGACAGTGAAAAGACTGAGCCTGGAGAGCACTGTGGCCTCCTTGGATACTAGATAGCAATGCACTGGATCGATGGTGATTGGCATTGTGTGTTTCCCCACAGAGGCCCCTCTTTATTGAGAAGCAGAGGGACTGGAATTGGCAACTTCACTAAGGGTGATCTGGGGCTAACCTCTGATCTGTGGTGATCTGTCATTAGTTCCTTGTCCTTCTTGTCTTTTTTTGCACAGGACAGCCCAGCTGACCTGACAATTTAACACCTTATCCAAAACATTGGATTACTGGGAGCTTCAGGGGTAGATCACAGGATACTGCAGCATTGAGAATAAGCCTTGGCTAACCCTGCAGTGCTAAACCTGTCTCACCAGACAAATATATATTTTTAGGTATAACTTCATGTGTTATTTCATTGGAATTACACGTTTATTACATTCCCTCAAAACATCTCAGCTAAGGCATTATGTGGATAATTTAATCCAGGTATTGTCTTCACTCAGGCAATGGCAAACCTCCATTGATCTAAGCTTATACCAGTAGTCTTTTATCTGGACCGCCAGAAGAATTGTGTGCATGCTGCATAACAGGGCTGAACAAAGATAAAGTATCTGGGGTTGAATGAACAACAAACTTTTCACAGTTGTCCTCTGAAGAGGGGCGAGGTAAGGGGCCCAAGCACTGCGCTGTCCTGTCCTACCCAGACCTACACACTAATCCTCCGGTGGTGACGTCACTCAGCCTGTCTCCAAACGGGACGCGGTGCAGCAACAACTCCAACTCTGTGGACTAGTTTGGCGTTCGTTGTGCATCTCCGGACGCAACATCACCCGTTAGCTGAACTTTCAACAGACTCCTCAACTTCGGAAACTCTGGGAAACTAAAAATGGGTAGGTTTCTATTGAAATATCAATCACTTTTACCTGTTAGACTTAATATTTTACAATGACAACTTTTTCCATGCCTGTTGATTATTTTTGGTCCTCCAATGAGATCTCTCCGCTCAAACCGCATTTAAAAGTGTCATGTTTACAATAGCTTTCCACCCAATTTATTTGTATCTGACCCGGTTTAGTAGGCTATCAGCATTAGAGTAGTTGACCAACTCGTACAAGGCGATTATAGGGAGATAAGTCTGAAAGGATTTCCCTACTGCCAGGCGCAACTCGGCATGGGCTGGGAAGTTCCAACAGGAGTTGATAACCCACGTCACTATCAGCGTTGAGGAAGTACATTCCTCATACTGCTCTTTGGTGTCTCAACCACTAACTAAATGGGTTATTGATCACAAATACATGTTTATAATGGCATCTTGTATGAGTAATTTTCCTTTGTAGATTGGTTTTGATGGAAGAGATCATAATGTTTTGACTATTTAATTTAGTTGATGAATTGGAAATGCATTCTCCAATAGTTTATATAGAGATGCTTCAGATTGTTATTGATTAATTGTTGGTGTAATATCTGTGGAGCTTGTGGAGATTTATTTGCAGCTACATCTGGGTATGCAACTCTGTATTAATATATTGAGCTGTTACTAACGAGTTTGAGAGTTGTGTGAGTGTGGGCAGACAGTGGATGAGTTTCAGTTTGACTTTATAAACAAAAACATATATTATGATATATAATTAAGGTATCAAAACACTTAGAGTCCATAGACTATACACCCTCCATCAAGTTTAGCACTGTGTCTCAGGTAGGCTAGGCAAGTGATGCAGTGCTTTGCCAGTGAGGGGCTGGGAGTTGTACTGGGGTGTAATTCCTGTGTCCTACTTGACTCTCTGACTCAGTCCCAAGTGTTGGCCATCTGTGTTTCCACCCAGGGGATGCCTGCCTGGGAATAGGGAGCGCCAATGCTATGGATGTTCAGCAACTTCTTAAAGGCTCCCAGCAGACTTATGGGCTTTGGGCTCTAAGAGGCTGTCGGCCAGATGGGACAGACAGTATAGAGCACTCTCATTTACCCCCACATTGTCTATGAGACTGTTAATCTATAGTCAGTGTCTTTTATGTTCATAATATCATATCACACGGTCCTTCATTAATAGGAGTAGAATCATTCTCATTAATGCAGAAATAGATAGTTGATGCTCTCCAAGGTAGGCCTAAATGTTGCTTTGTTTTTTGGGGCACTGAGCCTTCCTTCTCACATGATAGATCGATTCTAAGAAAACAAATGGAATAGCGCTCTAACATAAGCCTGTTGATTTGCGATGGTGCAGCTGAGGCTATGGAGGGACTGGGAGGGGAGAACACTGTCAGTGTGAGAATGTGTATCAGCATTCATTAATTCCCCCTGAAGCTCCCACAGTGGCCTCTTTGTGTTCCTAATTTGGATCGGCTCCTTTGTGTGAGACTTTAGTGGCTGTTGATGCTGAGGGAAATTCACTGAATTGCAAGTTGCAGAGTAGACAGACTCCCTGTGAAATAACACATTGCGGCCCCTCATCCTGTATCTCTCTCTCTCTCTCTCTCTCTCTCTCTCTCTCTCTCTCAGGGGATATTGCCTTGCCTTGCAATTGACCATTGTCCACTGCCTCAAGGCTCTGTTCATATTCATATGTCTCTCAGTAGGATATTAAGGCAATGAGAATGAGAAGTTAGATTTGTATTCACTTCATCCTACCATTGAGTACAGTAGTGAGTGCTGGTGAGCTTCTTGTAATGAGGTATTGGCCGGCGCTGTTGTTGAACCTTTCTCTAAGATGTTATCCATAACTCACGAGAAAGACTAATAAGACGTGATCTAGCAGCCTGTAATGTGTTGATGACTGTATTATCACTGTGGAAAAGTGGCAAACAAGCGTGAGGATCTTTCCAGTGGTTCTGATGGTTGACCTGTTTTGTATAATGAAATGAATGTCTAACAGCTGTTTAAGGATATTTGTTGTTCTCCATGCTTCATGGGAAAACACAGAGAAGACTCTGCTGTAAATTAAATCAGGAATGCAGGCATGGACTGGTGACTACATCCCAAAAAATACAGGATGCCTTGAAGACATGGAGAACAGATGATGCCAATCAGAAATGAGACTGTAGGTTACTGACAACTGTCTAGATGGATTCCCTGGTGTCTTTCATCTGGAGGTGGTGTCACATTTAAAACATTCCCCACTGTTTCTCTGATGCCTCTATGGTGTTATAGTGGTATTATAACAGTGGATATATGGACAATGTGGGAGGATGCTTGGGACTGGGACCTCCGAAGTCCAAGACTTGATTCAGTGAGGAAGCAGCATGGAGTTAGATGTTCCAGATGTTCTGCCAACTTCTACTCAGCTCTATAGTCATGTGACTCTCACCTGTTTACTCAGCATCGGTCTACGTTGCTATGCACCTCCTCCATGCCAACAGCCCCGAGTAGAGATTGTGGACTCATGCAGCACTATTATGGGATCTTAACTATTGCCCCTAGGGAAATGACCATGATATAACTGAGGGAGGATAACTGTTTTATAGTGCTTGTGAGGATCATGCATTTTTATGCAATACAGCAGCTAAGAACTTGTGTTTTTGTTTGCAATACAGGGGCCTAGGAGCTGCTTCTGGCTGTTTCATTAGTCAAAGTACTTTACAGATGACAATGATCAATATGTTTCTGCCATTTCTTGATCTACAGCCGGTTTATAGAAACTCTGAAAGGAGAGAGGAGGCAGATGCAAAAAGGGGAAACTTACAAGCCTGTCATTTTCCCTTTTATAGAGACAATTGAATTATATGCTCATTCGCATTTAGGGCTGTCTTGTGACTGCAGGAGTTAAGGCTAATCAAATACAGCGAATGATGGACTTACTTGACTCTGAACAGTTCCTCTCCTCCCCTTGATAGACAAAAAAATAAAAATAGTTTTTCCTGCATGGAAACTCTCGAACCCCAAAAACTGTTTTGATCTGCACTTAACACAATAGTTCTCTGGAAAGAGTGATTCACCACTGGCGTCAAACCTCAAGATCTAAACATTGCACCATTGTTTATGACTGTAATCGGAGAGAGAGAAAAAATCACTTGATTGCTAACCCAAATGGATAATGTAATTTTGAAACTCATTCGATTAAACATCTCATGGGTGCTGTTGTCTGTCCTCCGATTGACTTATCTCTATTACTCATGGTTTACGGGTAGAAATTGGTGGTGACATAAGTCTTGTGTCGATTGTTGTTAATCTCTCTCAATCCCAAAGTCAATGTCTCTATTGACTGTAATTTCAGAACATCATTGTTGACTACATTAACACCAACAGAGAAAACAGACACATTGTTTATCTCTGCCTCATGGAAATTATCTATCCCAGACGTAGTTGAGAAACATGAGTTGAGGTGGTTCCTCCTTGGGACTGTTTTGAACTGCCTCTCTGCCTGGTCTTTGTGCAACCATCTGGGATGTCTGGAAAGTGTCTGATTGTTTTTGTCACTCCAAGCAGTGTTACTGTGACAGGGGCATATACACAGTGGACACGTCTGTGCAGTGACCCTGCATCCTGAGCTGGACGAGAAGAAAGGAGAGGAAAGGAGAGGAAAGGAGAGGAAAGGAGAGGAAAGGAGAGGAAATGAGAGGAGAGGAGAGAGAAGGAGAGGAGAGGAAAGGAGAGGAATCCTTCCATAGCTGTGAAAGTCATGCCACAGGGCAAGTGTTTTTTGCTCTCTGAATCAGCGGCTTGTCAACTGATGCCTGAGCAATAACAGAGGGTGAGATTTCCCATGCTCTGAGATGATTCAAGGTGATCTCAGTTAGAGGTTGTGTGTGGGAGCACAGCTGGTACCAGGCCTGGCCCACTCCAGGTAATGGATACTGGAACAGGGGACAGCTCATGAATAACTTCCCATCCATATTTTTGTGAAGTCTGCAGAGACACAGTTTTGCCTGTTTGCTGTTCAAATGCCTGGTATTCTCACATGTGACCGCTGTCATTTTACCACCTGTGTAAGAATGATGAAGTTAGAAAGGATGATGTAATAACACATTTACCCAGCCACTGACGCAACCATTTGTTTATTATAAAGTTTCATCAATCACAATTTCACCCACTCTCTCCCCACATACTGTATGTTTCTGTTGTTATTATTTAGACAATTTCATTTTCAGCATTTCCGATTTTTCATTACTCTTTATATATGGGTTTGCGGGCATCAAATATGCTTAATATCCATGTTAATGAGGTATTTGTTGTAATAATTGAATGATTTCTGGGCTTCTCTCCATTTGGCAGAGGATCTTACTGAGCATCTTTGGAAATTAAGCAGCAGATGAGGCCCACATATCCTCTCAGACAATCTGAGCTGCTCTGATGTGAAACCACTTAGTCCAACCAAAAAAACTCTGCTATTTAATACCTTTCTCTTTCTCCCCCCTCACCTTTCTTCTCCTGTTCCACCTTCCCACCTCTCCTGCCGTCTCTCCTCCTTCTCTTCTTTTCCTTCTCCCCTCTTCACTGCTCATTCTCTCCACTCGTCCACACCTCTTATCCTCTCTTCTCTGTCTTCACTGTGGATGGTTGATTGCCCGCCACCAACATTGCGGCTCCGTCCAAGCGCTCATTTTAATTTGTTGAGCTTAGTAAGTCCTCCTTCGGTCACAAAGAGGGCCATTGTGTATTGTGATATGAAATGATAGGAATAGAAGTTCCTGAGTGGGAATGCTTGCTCAAGCATGGCCTGTCCCCCTCACTTTTATTAAGGGCCTATTCACCGCCCCACAGTGGGGGGGGGGGGGGGATTCACGGCTCTGACCTCCAGAGTTCACCCTTGTTAGAGAGTTGTCACATTGCCACATGGTGCTGGAAACGGGATGAAATCTCAATGCCTAAAAATGTCCCGAATATGTAAATGAGTACAGCCGTCCTCCTCCAGATTTGCTAGGAGCTGAACACTTGTTCCGTTTGACATTGTCTGTGCAATTTTTTGTTGAGCTTGTTTTTTTTTTCAATTGAAACTAGGTTTTTGTTATTGAACATTACCTACAGAGTAACAAAGCTTTTTTTTTTTACAATAGCCTTTTTGTTAATACATTTTTTTTTGCATTCTGATAGTATAAAGTACCTTAGAACATGAACAAACCCATTATCGACAAAGTGTCTTCAGATACTGTATGCTGGCAGTGGCCCTAGCCTAGCTGAGGGTATAGGGGATATTTGTCCTCCCTGTCTGTGGACAAACACTCTGTATCAGTGGTTTTTGTCTAGCACAGAATGTGTGGTCCACACAAACATTTCCAGAAGGCCTGGGTGAAAGCCGACAGTAGACCACAGACCGACACAAAAGCAGACAGTGGGCCACAGACCGACACACTGCTGATGTGCATTCACACCCTCATTGAACAGGCCACTGTAGTGCATCATGCTCTGCTGCATGCCGCCTAAATCAAATTACACAACACTGGAGAGAGAGAGACACACACATTTTCCATGACACCAACACACCATTTACTTTCTGATACACTCGCTCCTCTGTCCAGCCTACGCATGGGGACTGTATCGATGCGGCGGAAATCAATAACCATTTCCAGCATGACCCAGAACTATTGCCAAGCTTCGGTTAAACAAATAGCCTACACAGATCATAAAGTATATAGGCTAGGGCATAACAGTCACTTTGTTTCAGGGTCAGGAATAGTGGCTTGACGTAATTGGTATATAGTGATAGACAGCATCATGCCTAGCTACTGATACCAGGGGCAGAGACAAGTCTGAAGGGCCCCAACCCTTCAGTACTAGATCAGGATCTGGGCCAGTGAATTAGCTAGTAGGTCAGAGGGTGAAATGGGGGTTAGTGATAGTGTCAGCAAAGATGGGGCTGATGCAATTAACAAGATAGGCTACTTCCTTTGGATTTGTATCTTAAGCTTGTGGGAGCAATAGTCTTTCAATGATACGAGCATGAAATGTCTTACTGTATCTCTGCAGAGAAAGCGAAAGAATGAAATTAAATCCAATAGGACCGAAGGAGCCCCAATAATCTTTCACCTTCCATTTTATAATGTGCCTGAAATAGACAACTGCTAGACACTTTGTGGTGATTTTGCTGTCAACAGTGATGGCTCAAGTGAAACATTGGAGCCATTTTCTCATTGTCTTCTGACCTTGTTCAAAACCACCGCTTGAACTTCTCATGTTGTAGCCTTGATCTGTTTTGTTTGCATTTCAGTTTAGGTCAGTCTTTGCTTTTTATGGATACATAAAAACTGAACTGTTTGACTGTGGATGGCAGTTAGGGTAGCAGCAACAGAGTTAAAGTAAGTCCAAATGGTTTGGAGCTTCCAGCTAATTCCCTCCAAGGTCATCTGCAGAGAGCCAGAGAGAGAATATCCCCAGAATACATTATGCTGTGGGAGACTGGGAGTGTATTGTGGTGGCGGAGGACTGTTATATACCTTTCATACCTAGACGTTTTTCCGTTAACTTGATCATGCCGCCAACCTTTTGACACCTTTTCTTTATATCTGAAAGGTATTGCAACAAAGCCTGTACTTTTATTACTGCCAACCGACCAAGCCACGATTGAGGTAATGTATTTAAAGTCATGCCAACCCCTTAGTACAAACGTCGCCTTTCATCTTACCATCTTTGGCACACATTATACCATGAACATTCTATTGTTGTCCGACATCAAACCACAGAAATGCTTTTAATGCATTTTTTTCTCTCCATTTAAATGTATGTAGTTCTGTCCTTGAGCTGTTCTTGTCTATTGTCACATAAATGCTTTGGCATTTAGCCTGGGGGAATGCACACTGCCATGTCATGTTTTTTTCTTGACTTTGATGGGTAAATATTTAAAGGCATCATATTAATTTTTACTATAAAATATAGGCCATATGTGTGTTGATTGTGATCAGGTCAGTGGAATGTAGGCTAAGTGTGTCTCTTGTCTGTTTAATGAAGAAAAAAAGAACTATTGATTTCATTTGCATGGTTCAGCAGACCTGTAACATAATTAAACTCAAAATATGCTATTCTATTATTTTGAAAATACATTTGATTAGTCTTATAATGTTTCTTAGGACCTGCATAAACAAATTAATAATGGATTTATTTGTCTAGCCAGCTCATATAATTACCAGAACATAGACTGACAACGTTTTGAGTAGCCAACTTTTTATTCACCATAACAGGAAAATGCAAGGTCATTATTTACAAATTATTTACAAGTAGGCTATGACAAGCTGCTAACCTACCGTTGTGAATGTGAAGAAATTAAAGCAGTGGAAGGTCGGAATTTAAATGGAGGAATAGAAACTACAGCTGTCATGTTACCATGACAACGGTCACAACAACAGGGTCAAAGCTGAATGTCTCTTGCTCCTTCCAGGCAAAAGCAATGGCTATATAAAAGGTGAATGCCAACAAGAAAGAGGTAAAAAATAGGGCTGTTTAAAAGAAACATTGACCAATTGTTTTTACAGGCAACATACCGTGAATCCTATGTGAAAGTAATATTAAAGGAGGCTGTAGGACAAGCCTGTTGGCCAGGTGCCCACGAAGCATATTCAACAACTTCACAGATAGCTCTTTGTGCTCGGCTCTTTTAGCGCTGCTGCTAAACAACCGTAAGACAAAGGCATCTGGGGTTCCCCAGTGCAGCGCTGAGAAGTGTTCACCATATGAAGAGGCATGCTGGCCTGGCCCGGGCCATTCACATGCAGCCCAAAGGGTACGCTGGAGATGTATCGAGCAGACTTTTAAATGCAAACTAAAGTAACCTTCTCATACTTCCTCTGGGCCTCTTTAGGACAACATGAAAAGGAATACTTTTGTGAGATCTGGTTTAACACCCAAGTATCTGGTGGTGTTTACCTGTTGCATAGCTGTGGATGGATACTGCTTATGGCATTCTGATGGAATTTGCTAATGGCCCAATAGAGTGAAATCTTATTATTTTGACTAGTTTTATGTGAATAAAGAATTATATTTATCAAATCCAATCAAGCAAATTCCAACCCCCAAATACTGTACAATTTGCAACGTTTACGAAAAGCTGTAAAATGAAAAGATACTAATTAGACCAATGTCCTTATAATCAAATCATAATACATCAATGCTATTTAAAGATACATTTAAGAGATAAATCAGTTTAACTATTCCAAAGGTCATCGTGTACACACATTGCCTAACTCCTTTTAAATGTAGAATATTCTTAGCACATGTTAGATGTTACTGTATGTAATACACACATGACGACTCCCTCTCAGTCAGCTCACTGCCATTCTAAAGCATGTGACTATGGAACCAGTGTCTCAGAGCATTGGCCATGTTCAGCTAGGAATGATTTTCCTGTGTAATGAGGGTTCTGAGTCAAGCTCACATTGTCCACCTGTCATCCTCCTGGGATTGTCTTGATAGACATAGAAGACACCTCTGCCCAGCAGATGAAAATATCTGGAATAGCTGAGCGTTCTGTCCGGATAAAGCGACAGCTGCAGGAAACCCAATAGCTTGTGTATCCAGGGATCACATTTGCCGCTAAGACTGTTTGGGGATTGAAAAAGTGGAATAAAGAATGTAGTTTACAGTATCTAGAGCAATGACTGATCCTCAAATTCTCTCAACACAAATATGAGAGATGTAGAAAGATATCTTGTGTGTTGGCTGGTAAAGAATTATCAATATTATTGGTAACATTTATATCTTGACCAAACTATACCGGAAGTGTTTTTGCTGGTGTATAGGTAGCATCACTGTGGTTCTTTGGTTAATGGGACAGTATTTAAGCTGAGAGGATTTTGTATCATTCTAGTTCATTTATGAGGAAATGAGAAGTGAAAACATTGAGAACAGTGGGAGAGCTGCAAAGCCCTGGACTAAGAGAATGTCAATGAGAATGAAGCTTCAGGGCCTGGGAGAGGAAATCCCAGATGTTCCTGTCTGAAAAACAACTTGACCCCATAACTGTGTTCAGTGAGCACCACAGACCAAGGGAGACCAGGGGTGAGGAGTTAGTGGTGCTGTATGATATTTACACTGCTGCGATGTCTCATAAGTCATTTTAATGTCTGACATCTGCTCTATAAGAAACAAATGCTGTAACAATAGAGAGGCCACAGCTGAGATGAAAACATAATGCAGTGAAGGAGAGAGACCATCTTGAACATAGGGAGCAACCAGCTTCCTGGTTTACTGTTACCCAAACAGGGTTGGGACCAATTAAAGAGCTTTGTACAACCGTATTGGGAATAGTGGACCTTGTTAACCAGTAGGATTCAGTGTTTCCACTCTCCTCGTGCCATACTCACTGCTTTATGAACAGGGTGAGACATCAGTATGTGTGTGTGTGTGTGTGTGTGTGTGTGTGTGTGTGTGTGCGTCATCTACTTGACTTGATCAAGTTCAAAGCTGCTGGTTTCATTTAGGCTTAACAAAAGCTGTTTATGTCGGCTGGCCGGCTTTTCAGTTATGGTCAGTTTTTTTCTGAAAACAGAATACAAAATGGGATTATCTTTTTGTGTTTTATATCTGATGTTTGGCTATCGGCAATGGAATTGAGGGATGTCTGTGTTTTTGGTCTGTGGTTCACAATTGGACTGGGGTAAATCTAATGAGGAATAACATGGCTTCAGGACATATTAAAGTATGCACTGTCAGATGCATGAGCTGAGCTAATTTTAGGCTGCTTTTCAGGGTGCAGAGGGAGGGCAGTTGGAAATTGGAATTCAGCTTGCAGTCTATAGTGTCTCTAAAATGATGTCTGTTATTTTTCACGTTAAGATATACCAAACAGTTGGTTAAAACTGTGTTGTGTCCTTTAGGATGGTATAATGTACACATTCAGCTACAGCTGAGAGCATGAGACATTTAGAAGTACTGTACAGTACAGAGGCTGATGTTAGCATAAATGGGTCATCCACAGTCTGTGTTTTCACCGCTCCCTCTACTCTATATCTCCTTAGGCATACCAATAGATACACAGACAATTATCCAGTGTAAAACCAAAATAGAATGTGGGAATTTTGGGACCCTACAGTTCTGATGTGGCCTGAGGTACAATTATGCACTTATAACTAAAGGTACAAAGGATGACCTTACAGGGTACCACTACAGTGACAAGTGAATGGATGAATGCAACAACCATGTCTCTGTCACTAACAAATACAGTCATGTGTGGTAACTCTACAATTTACTAAAAAGACAGGGCACTCTGGGAAATATTTGAATAAGGCTTTATTTAACACTGAGTATATGGGTCCACATACTCAACATTTTCAGTGTTAATTTAATCCTTTCAGTGTTCATTTCTTATAAAAAATAACACTGGAGAATTTCCGGTGTAGAGTAATGGAATGACCCACTCCCTTACAGGTCAATGTTAATGCCCAATACTATTACTAAAATAGATTAGTTTCCATCTTCATCTTACAACACTTGTGACCCTATATTCACTTAGTCAGAATTGAATAAAGGATAACTGGTCAACACGTCTCCTAGTTGGTGCCTGAGGCGGGGTGGAAATGCCAAGTTCAGGTTGCAGCAGGTCTTTGTCCTTCCAGGATCCAGCTCCAGGATGCGGAACATGGCTCACAGAGCCGGGTTAGGAGGGTTAGGAGTGCTGCATGGCAGAACAAAGGCATTAAAGCGAGCTGCCCCATCCACTCCTCTGTTGTCATAGCGCTGCTGATGAATCCTGACACTCCTTTAGATGCCTGGCCTGTGGAGAGAGAGAGAGGGAGAGAGAGGGAGCTCTGGCTGGGCTGAATGGAGGAGGAGGTCCCTGTGTTGAAGATGTCTGGGAGCCTCAAGCCCCGGAGTTAGAGTAGGGTAAACTGTGGGGTCAGGGGTGAGAGGTTGGCAGCATGAGGCTGGAGACAATAGGTATGCCGATACGGAGACCGCTGGAAGAGAAAGAGCTCCCAGCAGCTGTGAGAGAAGGAGGGAGGAGGAGGGAGTAGGGGGTGGTCATGGGAAGCCCCCAAGATTAGCCTGGGAGTCTTGTCTCTGTGTTTCATTATGTCTCCATTGTGTGTGTGTGTGTGCATGCGTTTGCGTGTGCGTGTACTCTCATGCATGTCCCTACCCCCTGTGTGACAAGTAGCAAAATGAAAGACCTGATCAGAGATAATGTTATGCACAATCATAGCAGCTGTAGCGTGGGAACTTCTGGAAAGTGATTATAGTCTCATTAGAAACCGTTGGGACACAAGTAAAGCACTTTTCTTTGAGAGACTATCTGAACAATAAGCATATTTTTGCCCTTAGTACGATACAGGCTTTTAGCAAATTTAGACCATGAGCAACCTCATGCTTTCATACATGCAAGGAATATTAAATGCATTATAATTCCGTGGACACATGCAATGACCATACTGTATGATCCATACTAACTTTCTCATAGATAGCGAGGCAGGCCTACTTATCCATTCAATTCCAGCACTTTTATAATGAATTCTATAGGAGCAGCTGTTGTTACTAATGAATATTCATGTACACAGTTGATTTCTCAGGTCTGAGGTTATTCACATGGCTGGCTAACAATGTCAAGTTTGTGTGCCTCTTGTTGCCTGAAGGACATGTTCAGATGTACTGAGACATGAGAAAGTAGCATAAAGAGGGCAGGAAAACAGTATTCAAGAGTCAAGTAACACAGTATTCTCACAATGGAGATACAGCAGATGGCTGTTAATATTGGTGTTTACTGCTGAGTAATTACAGCAATGAGTTTTTGAATTATTTATGATACAAGTAGTAGTACCATGAACCTTGTGCTGGGCTGGATATAAAAGGCTTACGATGATGAACATTGTATTTAGGAGATTAAGTTCACTGAGGTGAGGTTCTGTTTCATGCTTGATATGGTCCAGCTCCAATGAACAGCACACACTTCAAATCTGGGCTTAATGAGTTTTCTCTGTCTTCTCTGAGATTATAGCTCAGCAGGACAAGTGGGTGCAATTTCAGTTCATGACCATTATCGTTTGTAATCACGGAGACTGAGAGATTTATTTGCAGGTCTGTGATGTGTCAATGTGCTCCTCTCTTCCCCTGAGAGATAGATAGATAGACAGAGTGAGGAACGGAGGGGACAGATTGACAGATTAGAGGGATATCTTCCCCCCTGGCGGCTGCCTGGCTAATGCCCTTACCAAATGAGTCTTCAGACACACAGAGAGCATACACCTAGAAACAGCTTCTTTAAAAGGGTAGATCTAGCCTGGTGGTCCAGCTTGTTTGTACTTTAGTCAAAGACAATTATAGAAGACTTGGCTACTGTTTAGTATAGTACCAGGCTAGGATAGAGCTGTTATTCTAAAAGCAGAATTGTAGCACCAATTTTGTTTCTGTACTGCTCAATGTCAAATACAGTTTGTTATTGTCACTTGGGAACAATGAGGGTTGTGCCAATTGCTTTTTAAGAGTTCTGTTCATTACCTTTTCTTTGAGAAGAGTCTCCCTGCCTCTCCAGTTTAAATAACTCAAAGACCTTTCTGGAGAAGATGGAATGATTACTGAGCAAAGAAAGGAACCCATGGCTCGCCTGTGGAGTGGAAAATGTCATTCCAAATGCTGCTATTAGTGGCTTATTTTATTCCAGAAGAATTATTGAATGAGCTGCATTTACCCCTGTGAGCCATAGTGATGTGCTTTGTTTGATTTACAACCCACATTTTTCTAGTAGCCCATATTTTCTGGGGTAACGGGAGAGTCTTACTGGTTCGTATTCTTTCAAAACTATAAACATACAGTACATATAGCCCAACTGGAACTATCTATAAGTAGTATGGTCCGTCCATGTCATCTGAACTGGATCTTGGAGAGCTACATGCATACCTCGCTACTTGCTTATTAACTTGATAAGTGTGGCTTTTACCACGAAGATTCAGGAGCCTTGTCCAGACAAGAGGCACGAGTCAAACATCCCTCTTCTTTTCACTTTAAGAATAGTCTTCTATATTCCACCGAAGAATGTCAACAGACCCATGTACTTCTAAAAGGAGACAAACGAGATGGTTTCATTCTACCTGGAAATAACTGCATTACCAAAGCTCTGTAAACTCTCATAATTTTTATTAAATATATATATACACAGTTATAACCCAGCCTTGTCCAGGTGCCAGCGTTAAAATGCAGACAAGGTCTTCAAGCTTTCATCCTCTTTGCTCTCTGCGTTCTGCCCAGCCAATGGCTTTTCAAGCCTGATGGCGGTTTCCAAGGTGGAACAGACAGGAAGCGCGGTAATATGAAGCATCTGGCGCTGCTCACCACAGCCAATCCCAAAGGCCCGCTGGAGGTTCCAGCTCTGGGAGTGTGAAGTCACATGAGAGGGGAAACATGGCTGCCAGGCATCCCCCAGTGTGGCTTCTCTCCTTCTCCTCCTTCTTCTTCCAGACCTAAAACGACAGCAACACAAACATGCAATTAGAGAAGCACTGAGTCAGAGGTCCGGGGGATTATTTAGTCAAACACTAGCTAGCAATTACACCAGGCAGAGAATGTCTCCTAGACCAGAGAGAACAACACAATGGGTGGTGTGTCAAACATCAAACCCAGAGAACCAGTCTCGTCAGCAGATATGGGTTGCTAAAGAGAAGCATAGTATCTATGAAGAAGATAGCTAAGGTTAGCAAAGGTGATGAACTTTCAAACACAGCCAACATGTTGACATTGTGTAAACAACGCCTGTCAGGCTAATGGAGTTTTAAAGCACAAAAGCCTAATGTGTTGGTATGCATGAAGAGACTCATGATGCACCACACAATGAACCTGTGGTTTGTTTTCAAGAGGTTAACAATATATCAAACTGTGGCCCCTGAAGTGTCCCCTCAAGCAGTTGAAGGAGTTATGACATATTCCATGTGTTTTTGATCAGCATTCAAAGGCTACCAGCTTGAGGTGTAAACAACATGGTGTTGTGTTATTTCCCAAGTCCTTCAGTTGTGGATTTGTGTACATTTGAACTTTAGAGACCCTTGTTTAAATCTTGTCTACCCATTTAGCATCACTTGATTCCAAATTCACTCTGTGAGGTTTTCTTTGCAAATCCATGGATGCAATAATTGTAGTTTACAAAGTTGAATTTATCAAATCAGTTGTTATAGCTAGCATGTCAGTTCTACTGTAAACTCAAATATTTTCATAAGGGAAGAGGTAAACAATGTTTTCAAACTATGATTGTATTTCTATTATGGCCATTCAGTAGCGAGTTCTACATTTGTCCTAGCCCGTTGCCTTAATGAGGCTCATTACTGACAGAAAGCCTGTTGTGGTATCCTCCTCCCTACATGGATCCCTCTGTAATGAATGAGGACAGTTATTCTTAAAAGGCAGTTTTTCAGCAATAAAGGAGAGGTATTTCCGCAGAAGAGGTAAGTTCAAGGGCCTCAAACGGTGCATCAGAGCATTAGAACAACGACTGGCAAACATTAGCCTGGGGTTAATTGGAAGCATACGAGTTGAATAATCCTTTCTTAAAGACCTTAGCAATGTTTCCTTTACGTGGACATGTGGACTGCATTTTTTATGGGTTTGGTACATACACTGAGTATACCAAACATTAGGAACACCTTCCTAATATTGAGTTATTTTTCCCTTTTGCCCTCAGAAAAGTCTCAATTCGTCAGTGCATGGACTCTACAAGGTGTCAAAAGCATTCCACAGGGATGCTGGCCCATGTTGACTTCAATGCTTCCCACAGTTGTGTCAAGTTGGGTGGATATCCTTTGGGTGGTGGACCATTCTTGATACACACAGGAAATGGTTGAGCGTGAAAAACCCAGCAGCGTTGCAGTTCTTGACACAAACCCGTGCGCCTGGCACCTGCTACCATACCCTGTTCAAAGGCACTTAAATATTTTGTCTTGCCCATTCACCCTCTGAATGGCACACATCCACAATCCACGTCTCAATTGTCTCAAGGCATAAAAATCCTTCTTTAACCTGTCTCCTCCCCTTCATCTACACTGACTGAAGTTGATTTAACAAGTGACATCAATAAGGGATCATAGCTTTCACCTGGATTCCCCTATGTCATGGAAAGGTGTTCTTCATGTTTTGTAGACTCAGTGTATGCGTGCGCTGCACACTAGGCTAACTATAAGCGGAAGGTTGAGACAGAGACTTGTTCAGATAGATAAACTACAGGGCTCAATGCTATATGTGTTGCATTTCAACTGCCTTTGTTATTGTGGAGCCACTTACAGTAAATGGGTCAACAAACAACAGAATGGATATGCATAACAAATCAGTGACATAATGGATGATGCAGCATGCCAACCATGACGTCAGAAATATAGAGCATATTGACTTATGAAGTCCTCCCACAAAGTGGGTCAACACAGTCTACCGTGGCGTGACGTTATCTGGGGTGATCGCCAACCTAAACCTGCTTCATGGTTTCCTGGCATAAAAGTCTACCAAAATGGCTAGATGTTTGAATATTTCCACCCTGGCCTGCTACACCACATAACTCACAACTCATCAAACTTTATTGTTATCTGTCCTGTCTGTCATAGACAAGGGACAGGATGTTCACAACTCCCTGCGCCCCACCCCACCCTCCTTGATCCAGTCTCCAGTCCCCAGTAAAAGGAGTTAGTATGTTGAGTCTGAGCCTGTTCTGTTGTTAGTGTGTATTAATGAATGGTGTTGGGGCTGAGGCCATAGGCTTAAGGCTTGGGAACTCCTTGGTCCATGAGAACTCCTTCCTCTGTATGGGCCAGGCAGGGCACAGGTCTTCACGGGTGAGTGAGCACTCAGGGAGCATTCAGGACCAGTCTCACGCCATAAAGACTGAGCCCCAATGCAGCTCCCTGCATTCTACTGTGCTTCATCATCGTTCAGATTGTGCCCTTGACAAGGGGGCTGGTACACACTCTTAACACTGGGACTGAGTACGCAGTGACACCCTGCTTTGTCAAGTATGGCCGACTGATCTTCTCATAGTCAAAGTAGTGTTTTGGGGCCTCAATGGCTATCATGTTTCAGGCAGAGATACATTTTTGGTAGTGTTGAGATTGTTCTCATAGAAAGCTATCCATCTAGTCTGAAAGGCCCACTGGTGGTTTATGAAGATGAACAAACATACGTTTACATTTCAGGCTGATGTTATATTTATATTATATCAACTTGTGCACCGCAATAGCTTGGCCCCTAAGTACTGCAACTGTTCATTTGCTGCCTCTGAAATGTTCTGAAGTCCTAACATGTTTTTGGTGTTTGAATACAATAAGGATAGAGACATGTGGTTTGAATGTGGAATGCAAAAGGGAGGGAGTTATTGTTTTGAAGCTGGTACTTACAGAAAAGTGCAATATCCTCACAGTCAGGATTACACAGGCCATTCTTTTGAGGTTTTTTCTCTTCCAAGATCTGGTCTCTTTTCTAGCTAATGTTTTCTCTGTTGGAAATAGGACTAAGTAAAGAATTGATTTGCTGCAGAATACCCTAGGACAATAAACATGAACTTGAGCAAATTTCTGTTCTGATCTTGCCTTGAGTGAATTTCGCAGTTCTTAGAAAAATAGCATTCTACAATGTCATTTAGACATTTTAGAATGTGATCGTTTTGAACAGTGGCTAGAGATTTAGGGTTTGTGCATGCAAAAGTAATAAAATAATGACGACCTTTGCTGCATAACATTACATATTTAGGATGATTTATGTTAAAACAACAGTCAACTGCTGATGACCTGATTAAACAAAGCCCTATTTAGCCAGGGGGAGAGAGAGAGAGAGGGGGGGGGGGGAAAGAGAGCGAGAGCGAGAGCGAGCGAGCGAGCGAGAGAGAGAGCGAGAGAGAGAGAGAGAGAGAGAGAGAGAGAGAGAGAGAGAGAGAGAGAGAGAGAGATACTGCTTTCACATAGGATTTACGGTAGCTGTGTCCGAATACCCATACTAGTATACTACATACTTTAACTGCATACTATGTACTCATCATCGCATACTATTTAGCATGTACCGCTTAGTAAAAAGTATGCTGTATGCCACGGCCGCAACACGTATGTAAGTCGCTCTGGATAAGAGCGTCTGCTAAATGACGTAAATGTAACAGAAATGTAGCGGCTCCTGACTGGCTGAGTAGGGGCGGGGCCCCCAATTTGATTAATTTCTCTAAACTCTGGATAGAACAGAAATGGAGTTATAGGCCTACTCAGGCTGGTTATAGGCAGACTATCAAATATGACCTATACCGTAGCCCATATAGCCCATCTATCCTATTTAAAAAGGACAGAAACAGATAATTTGGTTCCATTTCAACATATTAGTGAAACCAAAGTGCTGTAACATACAGTACAAGTCAAAAGTTTGGACACACCTACTCATTCAAGTTTTTTTTATTTTGTTTTATTATTATTTATTATTTTCTACCTTGTAGAATAATAGTGAAGACATCAAAACTATGAAATAACACATACGGAATCATGTAGTAACCAAAAAAGTGTTCAACAAATCTAAATATATTTTATATTTGAGGTTCTTCAAATAGCTACCCTTTGCCTTGATGACAGCTTTGCACACTCTTAGCATTCTTTCAACCAGCTTCATGAGGAATGCTTTTCCAACAGTCTTGAAGGAGTTCCCACATATGCTGAGCACTTGTTGGTTGATTTTCCTTCACTCTGCGGTCCAACTCATCCCAAACCACCTCAATTGGGTTGAGGTCGGGTGATTGTGGAGGCCAGGTCATGATGCAGCACTCCATCACTCTCCTTCTTGGTCAAATAGCCCTTACACAGCCTGGAGGTGTGTTGGGTCATTGTCCTGTTGAAAAACAAATGATAGTCCCACTAAGCGCAAACCAGATGGGATGGCGTATCGCTGCAGAATGCTGTGGTAGCCATGCTGGTTAAGTGTGTCTTGAATTCTAAATAAATCACTGACAGTGTCACCAGCAAAGCACCCCCACACCATCACACCTCTTCCTCCATGCTTCACGGTGGGAACCACACATGTGCAGATCACATGTTCACCTACTCTGCGTCTCACAAAGACACGGCGGTTGGAACCAAAAATCTCAAATTTGGACTCATCAGACCAAAGGACAGATTTCCACCGGTCTAATGTCCATTGCTCATGTTTCTTGGCCCAAGCAGGTATTTTCTTCTTATTGGTGTCCTTTAGTAGTGGTTTCTTTGCAGCAATTCGACTATGAAGGCTCGATTCTCGCAGTCTCCTCTGAACAATTGATGTTGAGATGTGTCTGTTACTTGATCTCTGTGAAGCATTTATTTGGGCTGCAATTTCTTAGGCTGGTAACTCTAATGAACTTATCCTCTGCAGCAGAGGTAACTCTGGGTCTTCCTTTCCTGTGGTGGTCATCATGAGAGCCAGTTTCATCATAGCGCTTGATGGTTTTTGCAACTGTACTTAAAAAAACTTTCAACGTTCTTGAAATGTTCTGGATTGACTGACCTTCATGTCTTAAAGTAATGATGGACTGTCATTTCTCTTTGCTTATTTGAGCTGTTCTTGCCGTAACATGGACTTGGTCTTCTCCAGAGTGGCGCAGTGATCTAAGGCACTGCATTGCAGTGCTAGCTGTGCCACTAGAGATCCTGGTTCGAATCCAGGCTCTGTCGTAGCCGGCCGTGACCGGGAGACCCATGGGGCGGCGCACAATTGGCCCAGGGTAGGAGAGGGAATGGCCGCCAGGGATGTAACTCAGTTGGTAGAGCATGGCGTTTGCAATGCCAGGGTTGTGGGTTCGATTCCCACGGGGGGACAGTATAAAATAATGTATGCACTCACTAACTGTAAGTCGCTCTGGATAAGAGCGTCTGCTAAAATGTAAATGTCTTTTACCAAATAGGGCTATCTTCTGTATAACAGCCCTACATTTTCAAAACTCAACTGATTGGCTCAAACGCATTAAGAAGGAAAGAAATTCCACAAATTAACTTTTAACAGGGCACACCTGTTAATTGAAATGCATTCCAGGTAACTCCCTCATGAAGCTGGTTGACAGAATGCCAAGAGTGTGCAAAGCTGTCATCAAGGCAAAGGGTGGATACTTTGAAGAATCTCAAATATAAAATATATTTTGATTTGTTTAACACTTTTATGGTTACTACATGATTCCATATGTGTTATTTCATAGTTTTGATGTCTTCACTATTATTCTACAATGTAGAAAATAGTAAAAATAAAGAAAACCAGTTGAATGAGTAGGTGTGTCCAAACTTTTGACTGGTACTGTATATCAATTAAATAAAGTAGCCTACACACCAAAACGTTTTAAAAGTTCAAATCAAAAGGCTATTGCACAGAAAAACGTGGACAATCGAGTGCATCACAAATTCAGAACCGCTGGACAGCAACATAATGAACTAAAGCACTGATTATTGGGAACGAGATCAGGATAACTGCTAATGCTTGATCTATAAATAGAATAATTAAATAGGTAGCTTAGCCTACAGAATTAAAACAATCCATGTGTTCAAATCAAAAGGCCTGATCACATCAATAACGCAGCCACATTCCGAGTCCTCGGTGCTGACACATTCAGAAATCAAAAGATGGTTTAGTATTTAGTTTAAAAGCTCTGGCGAAGGCCAAGAGAACAATAAACACTTCAATGAGAAAACTGAAATCCACTTTTTTTTGTTAGCAATACTTCTGTTTTCAAAGATGTAGCCCAGGGTTCTTCAATTCCGGTCCTGGAGGGCCGAAACACTTCTGTTTTTTATTTCTACCTGGTAGTTAATTGCACTCACCTGGTGTCCCAGGTCTGAATTAGCCGCTGATTAGAAGGAGAGGATGAAAAACAGAGGTGTTTCGGCCCTCCAGGACCGGAATTGAAGAACCCTGATGTAGCCTATGATGCAATACTCAATAAAAACGACTTAGCCTACATTTATTTACAACACCACCGCAGAAGCTTCGCTATTAGGCATCTTCCCAATTAAGTAGCCTAGTTTTGTTTATTGGCTACTTGAAGAGAACTAAGAATAATAAAGCCCCCTTTACTGGCTCAAATAGCCAACCAATTAGCCTGTTACCAACCCTTAGTAAACTAGTGGAGGAAATTGTGTTTGACCAGATACAATGCTATGTTACAGTAAACAAATTGACAACAAACTTTCGGCATGCTTATAGAGGAGGACATTCAACAAGCACAGCACTTACACAAATGACTGATGATTGGCTGAGAGAAATTGATAATAAAAATATTATGGGGGCTGTTTTTTTAGACTTCAGTGTGGCTTTTGACATTATCAATCATAGTCTGCTGCTGGAAAAACGAATGTGTTATGGCTTTACTCCACCTGCTATATTGTGGATAAAGAGTTACCTGTCTAACAGAACACAGAGGGTGTTCTTTAATGGAAGCCTCTCCAGTATAATCAGGATCAGGAATTCTCCAGGGCAGCTGTCTAGGCCCATTACTTTTTTCAATCTTTACTAATTACATGCCACTGGCTTTGAGTAAAGCCAGAGTGTCTATGTATGCGGATGACTCAACATTATATATGTCAGCTACTACAGGGACTGAAATGACTGCAACAAAGAGTTGCAGTTAGTTTCAGAGTGGTTGGCAAGGAATAAGTTAGTCCTAAATATTTCTAAAACTAAAAGCATTGTATTTGGAACAAATCATTCACTAAACTCCAAACCTCAACTAAATCTTGTAATAAATAATATGGAGATTGAGCAAGTTGAGGTGACTAAACTGCTTGGAGTAACCCTGGATTGTAAACTGTAATGGTCAAAACATATTGATATAACAGTAGCTAAGATGGGGAGAAGTCTGTCCATAATAAAGCGCTACTCTACCTTCTTAACAGCACTATCAACAAGGCATGTCCTACACGCTCTAGTTTTATCGCACCTGGACTACTGTTCAGTCGTGTGGTCAGGTGCCACAAAGAGAAAAATTGCAATTGGCTCAAAACAGGGCAACACGGCTGGCCCTTGGATGTACACAGAGAGTAAACATTAATAATATGCATGTCAATCTCTCCTGGCTCAAAATGGAGGAGAGATTGACTTCATCACTGCTTGTGTTTGTGAGAGGTGTTGACATGTTGAATGCATGGAGCTGTCTGTTTGAACGACTGGGACACAGCTCAGACACCCATGCATACCCCACAAGACATGCCACCAGAGGTCTCTTCACAGTCCCGAAGTCCAGAACAGACTATGGGAGGCGCACAGTACTACATAGAGCCATGACTACATGGAACTCTATTCCACATCAGGTAACTGATGCAAGCAGTAGAATCAGATTTAGAAAACAGATAAAAATACACCTTATGGAACAGCAGGGACTGTGAAGCTACACAAACATAGGCACAGACACATGCATACACACACGATAACATACGCTCTATACACACACGTACACATGGATTTTTTGTTGTAGAAATGTGGTAGTGGAGTAGGGGCCTGAGGGCACATGCTTAGTGTGCTGTGAAATCTGTTATGAATGTATTTAAATGTTTTTTTAAATGTATAACTGCCTTAATTTTGCTGGACCCCAGGAAGAGTAGCTGCTATCTTGGCAGCAGCTAATGGGGAGCCATAATAAATACAAATACAAATACTAGGGGCTATCACTTGCAGCCCACCTCGAATTCTACTAGAAGAAGAGCCGAAATGAGTATAACATCCTGGCATTTAAACCATACTCGATTTTAGAAAATTAACATACTTTAAAATGTTTTATTTTTGCATACTGAGAATGCGTCATGCGTTGTGACGTAGGCAGTAAACTCTTCTCCCATCCTGCCTCCCCTTTGTACGCCCGGTCCGGTCTGGACCCCGGCGCGATGCTCCCCCTCTCAGTCCTCCCGCGATGCACCAAGTCCTATCTGGACCCTGGTGTAGGAGCCCTCGACCCTGGAGCGGGGCTGACGTCTAGTCCCGGCCCAGCAGTCCTCCCGCGATGCACCAAGTCCTGTCTGGACCCTGGTGTGGGAGACCCCGACCCTGGAGAGGGGTTGACGTCTGGCTCCGGCTCGGACCCCAGTGGAGCGGATGGCTCCAGCATGGGGGAAGAGTAGACGACCGGACCCGGACTAGGAACCGGTGAAGCGGACTGCCCTGGCTCTGGTAGGGAGCAGATAACCGGAGCTGGACTAGGCACCGGTGGAGCGGACTGCTCTGGCACTGGAGTGAAGCAGCTGACCGGAGCTGGACTAGGCACCGGTGGAGCGGACTGCTCTGGCACTGGAGTGGAGCAGATAACCGGAGCTGGACTTGGCACCGGTGGAGCGGACTGCTCTGGCACTGGAGTAAAGCAGCTGACCTGCGCTGGACTAGGCACCGGTGGAGCGGACTGCTCTGGCACTGGATTAACGCAGCTGACTGGAGCTGGAGACTCTGGACTGCAGACCATCGCTGGGCCATGGACCATCACTGGAGTCATCGGGCCATGGATCATCACAGGAGGCTTCGTGCCATGGATCATCACTGGAGGCTTCGTGCCATGGATCATCACTGGAGGCTTCGTGCCATGGATCATCACTGGAGGCTTCGTGCCATGGATCGTCACTGGAGCCCGACAACAACCGACAGCTGCCTCTGATTGGGAACCACACCCGGCCAACATAGAAATATATAAATTAGATTTCACACCCTGACCAACCCAACTAGAGATCTCAATGTCAGGGCGTGACACCAGGAAGGAGCAAGAGACATTCAACTTGGACCCTGTTGTTGTAACCGTTGTCATGGTAACCCGACAGCTGCAGTTTTTTATTCTTCCATTTAAATTCAGACATTCCACTGCTTTCATTTCTTCACATTCACAACAGTAAGTAAGCAGCTTGCCATAGCCTACTTGAAAATAATTACCTTGTATTTTCCTGTTGGCTACTCAAAACGTTGTCAGATAGCCTATGTTCTGGTAATTATATGAGCTGGTTAGGCAAATAAATCCATTATTAATTTGTTTATACACTATGCAGGTCTTAAGAAACATTATAAGACTAATACAATTTATTTTCAAAAGAACAGAATACCATATTTTGAGTTTAATTATGTTACTGGTCTGCTGCCCCATGCAAATGAAATCGATTGTTATTTTTTTCCTTCTTTAAACAGACAAGAGACACACTTAACATACATTCCCTTGATCACAGTCAATACACATATGGACTATATTTTATAGTAAGAATTAATATAACGGAATATAACAGGCTAAAATATTAATAATATTTTCCCCACACATTCTAACTTGAATGTCAAGAACATGTGGAACCGCTGTCATGTGACATGTCCACATTTTTTGGCCCATGTCCTCATTTGTTTTTGCTGTAGAAGCATTAGAATCTGCTCTGTCCGATCATGTAAAGAAATAAATAATCGGACCTGGATGAACCTCTGTAGGATGATTTCAGAAAGATGCTTTTTTGATCCACGTTGGATGTGATAACATCGCACACTGTCTCGTCTTTGAAACTCCCCAACAGTTATTTTGGCTGAAGACAGCCTACTAGCGATTTGTAGTTTAAGTTAGAAACATATGCATATTAACCTCTTAAGGATCGGACTATTTTTTTCAATTTTCGCCTAAAATGACATACCCAAATCTAACTGCCTGTAGCTCCGGACCTGAAGCAAGGATATGCATATTCTTGATACCATTTGAAAGGAAACACTTTGAAGTTTGTGGAAATGTGAAATTAATGTAGGAGAATATAACATTAGATCTGGTAAAAGATAATACAAACAAAAAACATGCGTTTTTAATGTTTTTTTTGTTCCATCTTCTTTGACATGCAAGAGAAAGGCCACTAGATGGCAGCAGTGTGTGTGCAAAGTTTCAAATTGATACAGTGAAGCGTTGCAATACTGGACTATTTTGTATCAAGTCTGCCCAAATGTGCCGAATTGGTACATAACATTTTCAAGTACATAGCTATAGAGAACATACAAAAATGATATGGTAATACAAAATGTAAGTTTACACACTCCCAGGAATGTCATACATGATGGATCATTAGCTTATACACTAACTTTCACACATCTAGATGGCCGGGCGGGGTGGGTGTGGAGCCAGAGAAAGCAGGGGTTCAAACTGTAGAACCCAGTTCCTACATTTGAATATAAAAATTGATTTTATCAAACAAAACTATGCTACATTTTATCTCTGGGACCCTTAGGATGACAAATCAGAGCAAGATTACTGAATGTAAGTACATTATTTACCTTCAGAGGTGAATGTATCAAACCAATTGCCGTGATACATTTGTTGTTGTTGTGCACTCTCCTCAAACAATAGCATGGTTTTTTTTCACTGTAACAGCTACTGTGATTGGACAGTGCAGTTCGATTAACAGGAATTTAAGCTTTCTGCCCATATAAGACATGTCCTGGAAAGTTTGCTGTTATTTACAACAGTCATGCTAATCACATTAGCACACGTTAGCTAATGCACCAATCCCGTAGAGGTTAACCCATCATTTATTAGCTAAATATAAGTGTCACGCTCTGGCTCCGGGACTGTGTAGTTTGAGCCAGGGTGTATTCATTTGGTTGTGTTGGGTATAGGGTGTGTTCATTTGGTTGTGTTTGGTTTTGGTTGTAGTGTCTTGTCTCGTCATGTGACTCCCAATCGGAGGTAACGAGTGTCAGCTGTCGGCTCGTTATCTCTGATTGGGAGCCATATTTATACTGTCAGTGTTCACCTTAGGGTTGTGGGTTTTTGTTCCATGTTTCAGTCTGTGTACTGAGGACTTCACTATCCGTCATTGTTTATTGTTTTCTCGTTCGTGCACTTTAACTTTAATAAAGTCATGTTCGCTACAAACGCTGCGCTTTGGTCCACTCCTTCCGTAGACGGCCGTGACAGAAAAACCCACCAAAAAAGGACCAAGCAGCGTGTCCAGGAGCAAGGAGACTGGACATGGGAGGAAGCGCCGGGTAAGGAGATCGAGAGGCTGGCGATGGCCCAGGTGGGCAAATCGTGGTCCTGGGAGGACATGCTCGGGGGCAAGGGACCTTGGGGGAGGATCAAGGCCCTGGCGAGAGAGGAGCAACGGCGTCAGCAGGGCCATCGTCGGAAGGACGAGAGGCAACCCCAAAAAGTTTTTGGGGGGGGGCACATGGCTTGGGCGGCTGGGCAGCAGGAGGCTGCCACAGGGAGACGTGGAGAGAAGGCTACCGGATTACGGGAGCCATTGGCGAGTAGAGGGAGGGAAGTAGTGGAGGCACGGCGTGAGAGACTGAGGTGTGTTACCAGTCCGGTCCGGCCCGTTCCTGATCCCCGGTTAAGGCCAGTGGTGTGTGTTCCCAGTATGGACCGGCCTGTTCCTGCTCCACGCACAAAGCCTACGGTGTGCGTCGACAGCCCTGTCCGGCCTGTTCCTGCTCCACGTACCAGACCTACGGTGTGCGTCGCCAGCCCAGCCCGGCCTGTTCCTGCTCCACGCACTAAACCTACGGTGTGCGTCGCCAGCCCAGCCCGGCCTGTTCCTGCTCCACGCACTAAACCTACGGTGTGCGTCGACAGCCCTGTCCGGCCTGTTCCTGCTCCACGTACCAGACCTACGGTGTGCGTCGCCAGCCCAGCCCGGCCTGTTCCTGCTCCACGCACTAAACCTACGGTGTGCGTCGCCAGCCCAGCCCGGCCTGTGCCTGCTCCACGCACTAAACCTACGGTGTGCGTCGCCAGCCCAGCCCGGCCTGTTCCTGCCACCCGCACCAAGTCTACGGTGCGCGTCGCCAGCCCGACCCGGCCTGTTCCTGCCACTCGCACCAAACCTACGGTGCGCGTCGCCAGCCCGGTCCGGCCTGTTCCTGCCACCCGCACCAAGTGTACGGTGTGCGTCGCCAGCCCGACCCGGCCTGTTCCTGCCACTCGCACCAAACCTACGGTGCGCGTCGCCAGCCCGGTCCGGCCTGTTCCTGCCACCCGCACCAGGTCTACGGTGCGCGTCGCCAGCCCGACCCGGCCTGTTCCTGCCACTCGCACCAAACCTACGGTGCGCGTCGCCAGCCCGGTCCGGCCTGTTCCTGCCACTCGCACCAAGCCAAGGGTGCGAGTCGTCAGCCTGGTCCAGCCCGTTCCTGCTACTCGCACCAAGCCAAGGGTGCGAGTCGTCAGCCTGGTTCAGCTCGTCCCTGCTACTCGCACCAAGCCAAGGGTGCGAGCCGTCAGCCTGATCCAGCCCATTCCTGCTACTCGCACCAAGCCAGGGATGCGAGTCTTCAGCCTGGTGAGGCCTGTTCCGGCTCCACGCACCAGGCAAAGGGTGCGTATCGTCTGCCAGTTCCGGTCCATTCCTACCTCACGCGCCAAGCCAGGGGTGCGCGTCGGAGGTCCTGATCCAGCAAGCTGGGTTAGATCGGACCGGGGGCACTACGGGGGGAGTGAAGTGGGGTGGTGGTCAAGCCCGGAGCCGGAGCCGCCTCCGAGGAGCAACACCCACCCAGCCCTCCCCTATTTTGGGGTGTAGGCGCGGTCGGAGTCCGCGCCTTTAGGGGGGGGTACTGTCACGCTCTGGCTCCGGGACTGTGTAGTTTGAGCCAGGGTGTATTCATTTGGTTGTGTTGGGTATAGGGTGTGTTCATTTGGTTGTGTTTGGTTTTGGTTGTAGTGTCTTGTCTCGTCATGTGACTCCCAATCGGAGGTAACGAGTGTCAGCTGTCGGCTCGTTATCTCTGATTGGGAGCCATATTTATACTGTCAGTGTTCACCTTAGGGTTGTGGGTTTTTGTTCCATGTTTCAGTCTGTGTACTGAGGACTTCACTATCCGTCATTGTTTATTGTTTTCTCGTTCGTGCACTTTAACTTTAATAAAGTCATGTTCGCTACAAACGCTGCGCTTTGGTCCACTCCTTCCGTAGACGGCCGTGACAATAAGGGCCTTTAGATATTTACCAGTCTAAGTCAAGAAAAAAAAAGAAATGGCAGTGTGCATTCCCCCAGGCTAAATGCCAAAGCATTTCTGTGACAATAGACACGAACAGCTCAAGGACAGACATACATTTAAATGGAGAGAAAAAATGCATTTAAATCATTTCTGTGAAGCTTTGTGGTTGACAAGGACAAGTTTGATGTCGGACAACAATCGAATGTTCATGATTTAATGCGTGCCAAAGACGGTAAGATGAAAGGCGACGTTTATACTGAGCGGTTGGCGGGACTTTTAAATACATTACCGCAATCATGACTAGGTTAGTTGGCTGAAATAAAAGTACAGGCTTTGTTGCTGGCAATACCTTTCAGATATAAAGAAAAGGCATCAAAACATTGGTGCCATGGTAAAGTTGGCGGGAAAATGTATTGGGGTGAAAGGTATAAGAGAGAGTGAATGAGAGGAATTCTCATGGGGAGTTCTACTGTATCTCCAAAAGAGAGAACTGCACTATATCTCCTGGCCAGAGAAAGAAGAGCTGACTGTTGATAGGGAGGGACATGAGTGTCATCATCACTAATTTGTTCACTCTGCAGTTCTCACAATCTATTTAATTGGATAATTACAAGGTTCACCATAATGCCAAGCCTCAAATGAACCACTTATATCAATTAGCATCAATCACATCCAAATCACCACAAAGCTAAATCTTTGTCATCCTCACATGTACAATGCAAATCTGCATTTCTATACTATGAGATTTAGCTCATGTAGAATTAACTTTAGATGTAGTTAGCCGTACTCATGTTCTGACATTTTTTAAAAATTCTTCAAACGATGACGTAAACTCTTTCCCTGAGGTTTTATAGGGGAGATAAATGAAAAAGCTTGCAGATCTGTGCAGCCCAGCGTTTGTTGTTATAAGATCCCTGCTAAGTTCACTTCCCTGACCCCTGAGGCTCCCCTCTCCTCTTCTCTCCCGCTGCTCCCCCTCCTCTCTGTGGTGTGGAATCCGTGAGAAGACCCCACTTTACCAGCACTCCAGCAGCAGGGCTCCACACTCAAAGACGACTCTCTCATTAGCATGCCTCAGGACTCTCCCCAGACTCAGACTGCTTCTGACAAACAAACACAGCCTCTCTCCAAGTCTCCTCTCTCTGTCTCTCACTGTCTGTGTCTGAATGTCTCTATCTGTCCCTACTCTGTCTCTGTCTGTCTCTGGTCATCTCTCTTGTTGTCTCCTTGTCTCTCTATCTCTGTGTCTATCAATCTATCTGTCGCTCTGTTTCTATCTCTAGGAGACTCTTTTTTTATTTCCCTCTCTCTTTCTCACTCTCATTATTTCAGGCATCCTTTGTCAGACTTTTCTTCACTTCTCTCTGTCTCCTTCTATTTCCTAATGCCTCTACCATACTCATGTTTTTTTTTCTTTCTCTTTCGTCCATTCTCTCCCCGTCTTTCCTCTTTCACCCGTACAAACAGCGGAGATGCTCCTTTTTCTTGTTCGGAGGGGAGGGATCATCCACCTTTTCTTGTGTCCTTTTATGTGCGAGTTAAAAGTTACCAGATGGAGGGGAGACAGCGGTCAGAGGTTGTTAATGTATGCCACGGGAGCAGGGGGCATTTGGTGCAAATCAGAGGCCTGCCCCCCTCCCCCAAACTCCTCCCGTCCCCCTCCCCCACTTTAACTGTGGTCGGATGGGAAAGAGAGGCTGGCAATTGTGAGCTGACATACATTCTCCCCCATTCTCCCCCAGCAGCACACAACACAGAGTGGGGCTTTCATCAAGTGGAGCCCCCCAGCAGCCAAAGGAGGGGGTCCCTACTCTTCCACACACATCCCCTCCTGTGATGTAACCAGTCCATTCTAACCAAGCAGGCAGGCAGGGCAGGCAGCCCCCTAATTGTCATTCATGGTGCGCCTCCCTGAGCCCGAGACGCCTCAGAGGAGGGAGTGTCTATGGGGGGTGAGCAGTGGGGTCGGTTGATGCATAGCAAGTGGATCCATAGCTACCCAGGCTGAATGCCCAAACAGTCAGTCAGTGTAAATAAAGCAGACTTCCTGGGAAAGTGGGATCTCAAGTGACGTATGGTGGAGCATTAGGTTAGCTGGCAGCGTTGCTTGTGGACCTCTAAGCTACAACCAAATCTCATCCGACAAGACCTCTGCATCTTGGAAAGGAACTGTGATATACTAGGAGCTGTGCTTCAGTCAATCAGGGCAGCACAAGAGAGAGAGTGCAGGACAGCAGGAGCGAGAGGGAACGTGCAAGTGAGAGAGAGTGAGGGAGAAAAAAAGAGAGAGCGAGAGTGAGTGGAGGAGAGAGAGCGAGGGAGAGATAGGAGGAGAGAATTCTGCTGAATGGAAGCATTTTTGGTGGATGGGATAAAACCAACCATGGAAACTACATCAGAAGATAACCAAGAGCAGAGCCAGGAGAAAAAAGGTACCAGAATGAACAGTAACAAAGGAGATGTTTAGCTCTTCTCACCACCTTGTTTACTGGGGCTTTAGCCTACTTGAGGCTGCTTGGGTTCACACCACACAATAGCAGGGTGGACTCTGTTCAGCGGGGGCTCCATTCACACACTCAGTGTCTCATCGCTCCGCTTTAAGCAATTGCAATCTCACTCTGTTTTTCCTCATTCAATACAGTCGATGATGTGATGGTTGTATGTGGTGTTGTATTTCTGTGTGTATTTCTGTTGGACATTGCACAGTAGATTACCCATGCAATATGTGGAATATGAAGAATATATGAGAGGCTGTTGCAAGTGTATTGGGAAGGCATTGATTGCTTGTGCATGAGACCTTATTTGTTTTCTATGTCGGTGTCTCTGTCTCTCAGCGTGTGGAGGATGATTTATTTTATGTTGCTGTTGTCACTGTCATTATTGGTCCCCTTATGAAGGACATATTTCATGTCTCATCATTAGTGAATGTTTATTACTCTACTGTGAGTATTGGCTGTTATCGGTGGGTCGCTGGTAATGAGGTTGATGAGAGTGTGTGTGTGTGTGTGTGTGTGTGTGTGTGTGTGTGAGGGGGGAGGGGGGGGGGGGGGGGGGTGTCAAGACAAAGAGACAAGCACATCATCAGTCCCATACACAGCGCTACAGATTAATCACTCCTCTGGGGCAGAGGCTGGCTGATCTGTCAACACCACACACATGCACACACAAACACGCATGCACACAACGGTAGACATTCTCACACAAACACACAACCACATCGTCAGGAATCAGTTGCAGGACAGGGATATATTGATTTGTTCTCCTCCTGTTTCTTCTGGTTCTCCCCCAAGAGAAAAGGCTACCTTTCATATCAAAGCACACAAATGATCAAATCAAATCAAATCAAATTTTATTGGTCACATGCGCCGAATACAACAGGTGCAGACATCACAGTGAAATGCTTACTTACAGCCCTTAACCAACAGTGCATTTATTTTTTACAAAAAATGTAAAAATAAAACAACAACAAAAAATTTCGAGAGAAAAAAGAGCTATATATACAGGGGGGTACCGTTGCAGAGTCAATGTGCGGGGGCACCGGCTAGTTGAGGTAGTTGAGGTAATATGTACATGTGGGTAGAGTTAAAGTGACTATGCATAAATAATTAACAGAGTAGCAGCAGCGTAAATGATGTGTGTTTTTATGTCATTGATGTTAGATGTATCGAACAGTAATCAAATACATCAAAGGCAGATGGGATGTTGATTTATTGGTCATTATATTAACCTTTATTTATTGGAATTATTATGTTTTGGTAGTACCAGCTCACATTTCTCTCTGTTCAGGTGGACAGTTCCAGCAGGATTGTTGCTTTGGAGCGTTGGCTGTTTTCCAGAGCTAAAGCTTTTGACAAGACCAGAGAGGCTTTACCAATGCACTCTGTTTGTCACTACCTTTGTTTACAGTGCATTTGGAAAGTATTCCGATCGCTTGACTTTTTCCACATTTTGTTACGTTACAGCCTTATTCTAAAATGGATTAAATGTTTTTTCCCCCCTCATCAATCTACACACAATACCCCATAATGACAAAGAAAAAACAGGTTTTTAGAGATGTTTGCAAATGTATTAAAAATTAAAAACTGAAATATCACATTTACATAAGTATTCAGACCCTTTACTCAGTACTTTGTTCAAGCACCTTTGGCAGCGATTACAGCCTCGAGTCTTCTTGGGTATGACGCTACAAGCTTGGCACACCTGTATTGGGGAAGTTTCTCCCATTCCTCTCTGCAGATCCTCTCAAGCTTTGTCAGGTTAGATGGGGAGCATCGCTGCACAGCTATTCCTTCTGGAAGGTTCTCCCATCTCCATAGAGGAACTCTGGAGCTCTGTCAGAGTGACCATCGGGTTCTTGGTCACCTCCCTGACCAAGGCCCTTCTTCCCTGATTGCTCAGTTTGGCCAGGCGGCCAGCTCTAGGAAGAGTCTTGGTGGTTCCAAACTTCTTCCATTTAAGAATGATGGAGGCCACTGTGTTCTTGGCGACCTTCAATGCTGCAGACATTTTTTGTTACTCTGTGCCTCGACACAATCCTGTCTCGGAGCTCTACGGAAAATTCCTTCGACCTCATGGCTTGGTTATTGCTCTGACATGCACTGTCAACTGTGGAACCTTATATAGACAGGTGTGTGCCTTTCTAAATAATGTCCAATCAATTGAATTTACCACAGGTGGACTCCAATCAGGTTGTAGAAACATCTGAAGGATGATCAATGGGAACAGGATGCACCTGAGCATAATTTCGAGTCTCATAGCAAAGGGTCTGAATACTTGTGTAAAAAGGTATTTCTGTTTTGTATTTTTAATAAATTAGCAAACATTTCTAAAAACCTGTTTTCACTTTGTCATTATGGGTATTGTGTGTAGATTGTTGAGGATTTATATTTATTTAATACATTTTAGAATAAGGCTGGAAAAAGGGAAGGAGTCTGAATACTTTCCGAATGCACTGTATACCTGAAGATGTCATATCACACACACACACTCACACACACACTCACACACACACACACACACACACACACACACACACACACACACACACACACACACACACACACACACACACACACACACACACACACACACACACACACACACACACACACACACACACACACACACAAACAAACACACACATCTCAATGTCATTATGAATTACAGTAAACAGTAGTCTGAATAGGCAACCCCAGTCATTGGCAAGCATTAGCCAGCATAACATTTCTTTGCTCTGCAACACAAGTAATCAATACGATCCTTTGATGTGTGAGCGAGGTTAGACCACTTCATCCCTAGAGAATGATCATTGCTGTCTTTCTAACTGCTGATCCACCTCGTGTCTAGGAGTGTGGAAAATCCTAATACCTCATAAATAGTGTTTTGGCCGCGCCTCAGTGAGTGGAACAACAAGCAACAACACTTAGCCCTAGCAGCAACCAGGGCACATCTGTTAATAATGAAGCTAGATGGCAGATTAGGCCTGAGAGCTGTTATTAGCTGCTCAGTGCTGCTCAGTGCTGCCAGGCTGACTGGGTTTAGTAACAAGGGTGAGGAGGAGTGCTGGGGTGTGTGTGTTGCTTGATGTAGAACAGAAGATAATTTAAGAGAAAAATTGGAGGACGTTACTGTTTTTATTTTGTCGTTTGTGTTCTCTGTTGGCAGCTTCTACCTTGATACTGCAGTAGGAAATACAACCCAACACATGTCAAATGGCATAACTGTCCTGACTGTAAATCACATCTCTATAGTATTAATAGGGAGCCAGGAAGCCACAAAGTATTTAATATATACTGAACAAAAATATAAACGCAACATGCAACAATTTCAAATATTTTACTGAGTTACAGTTCATGTAAGGAAATCAGTCAATGGAAATAAATTCATTGGGCCCTAATCTATGGATTTCACATGACTGGGAATACAGATATGCATCTGTTGGTCACAGATACCTTAAAAAAGAGGTAGGGGTGTGGATCAGAAAACCAATCAGTATCTGGTATGACCACGATTTGCCTCATGCAGCGTGACACATCTCCTTCACATAACGTTGATCAGGCTGTTCATTGTGGCCTGTGGAATGTTGTCCCACTCCTCATCAATGGCTGTGCGAAGTTGCTGGATATTGGTGGGAACTGGAACACGATGTCGTACGTCGATCCAGAGCATCCGAAACATGCTCAATTGGTGACATGTCTGGTGAGTATGCAGGCAATGGAAGAACTGGGACATTTTCAGCTTCCAGGAATTGTGTACAGATCCTTGCGACATAGGGCCGTGCAATATCATGCTGAAACATGAGATGATGGCGGCGGATTAATGGCACGACAATGGGCCTGAGGATCTCGTCACGGTATCTCTGTGCATTCAAATTGCCATTGATCAAATGCAATTGTGTTCGTTGTCCATAGCTTATGCCTGCCCATACCATAACCCCACCGCCACCATGGGGCACTCTGTTCACAACGTTGACATCGCCCACACGACGCCATACACGTGGTCTGCAGTTGTGAGGCGAGTTGGACGTACTGCCAAATTCTCTAAAACGACATTGGAGGCGGCTTATGGTAGAGAAATGAACATTCAATTATCTGGCAACAGTTCTTTTGGACATTCCTACAGTCAGCATGCTAATTGCACACTCCCTTAAAACTGCACATTTTAGGGTGGTCTTTTATTGTCCCCAACACAAGGTGCACCTTTGTAATGATCATGCTGTTTAATCAGCTCCTTGATATGCCACACCTGTCAGGTGGATGGATTATCTTGGCAACGGATACATTTGTTCACAACATCTGAGAGAAATAAGCTTTTTGTGCGTATAGAACATTTCTGGGATCTTTTAGTTAAGCTCATGAAATATGGGACCAACACTTTACATGTTGCATTTATATTTTTGTTGAGTGTACAATGGAAGTGTTTTTCCTCATGCAATAGCTACCTGTCTGCAGTTATCCTCCCCATACAATAATGAGAACAGCTGTCATGATCTGCATTGCTCAGCCTAAAGATTCAAGATTTTACTGGTGGGCTTTATTCGGTTCCCACAGAGGGTCCCAGGCAGCTGTTGGGGATTGAGGGGGTCTGTGTGGGGGCTGTGTGGTGGTGTTGACAGGCTTTGGTGGGTCACGTGACAGCTGGTGTTGAGGGATGGACGGGCATGAGGAAGCAGCCCTAGCTGTGGAGGTGGAGTCGATGGAGGGGTCTGGAGCTAGAAACATGTGGATGAGCTACAGCAGCAGGGTTTTAGGTCAACCCCCCTCTTCCATATCACTTTCTCTCTCTCTTTCGCTCTCTCTCGCTCTCTCTTTTACACACAAACGTCTCTCTCCTTCTATTTCTCTCTCTATCTCTGTATCTCTCTATCTCTAACCCTAGTCTCTCTTTCTCCTCCTCTCTCTCTCTCTCTCTCTCTCTCTCTCTCTCTCTCTCTCTCTCTCTCTCTCTCTCTCTCTCTCTCTCTCTCTCTCTCTCTCTCTCTCTCTCTCTCTTCTCTCCTCTCTCTCTCTCTCTCTCTCTCTCTCTCTCTCTCTCTCTCTCTCTCTCTCTCTCTCTCTCTCTCTCTCTCTCTCTCTCTCTCTCTCTCTCTCTCTCTCTCTCTCTCTCTCTCTCTCTCTCTCTCTCTCTGGACAGTCTGCTCTCCCCATATCTCTCCTAATGAGCCATCTGATTGACACAGGGGATGATTCCTGTTGTCTTGTCAGATGCCCAGATCAACAGGATGCTTCTGGAGTGTGAAGTGGGCTGCCACCCATCTCCTCCGCCGCACTTTGTGCCAGCGCAATGCATGCTGGGCGGACAGGATGGAGCTCTGTGGTTGGCCTGCCCTGTGCTCCAGTCCAAACTAAGAGGCTGGAAGAGCAGGGCCCTGGACCAGTGCTGCTCTGAATGGGACTTTGAGACTGCAGCTTGACGGGCTACACACACTGGCTCTTTGTGTCAGGGCTCTTTTGACTGCCATCCATACGGCAGTTTCTCTCTCTGTCTCACTCTCTCTTTGTGTTTCTGACTCAGGCTCTATAGCATGACCATAGTAATGAGAGGCTCAACAGTTTGGCATGGTGTGACTGCAGATGGTCACAGTTGTTCTGTTCACTTCTCACATCCCTCCTTGTCTCTCTGTTTGTCTGTCTCTCAGAATACCTCTTTCTGTCTCTGTCTCTCGCTCTCTTGCTGCTTAATCTCAGCCTCTGTCCCTCTTTCTGTCTCTCTCCCTCTCCCTTGCTCTTTCTGTCTGTCACTCCCTGTCACTTCCCTATCTCTCTCTCTCCCTCTCTCTCTCGGTCTGTTCTCAGTCCCTCCCACTCTTGCTCAGTCTTTCTGTCTCTGTCTCTCCCTCCCTCACCCTCTCTGTGTCTTTTCAATCATGAGGGAGGGGATGAGTGGAGGGAGAGTTATGGGAGTGGTTTAACCAGGATATCAGGCAGACCCTAGGAGCATGTGAAAGTCATCAAAGAGAAGAGGGCCAATGTGATTTTCATTTGGAGCAGCACTCTATTCGGGGAATGCCAGGAGGCTCCATCTTGTGTGTGATTACGTGTGTGTGTCATCCAGAGAGAGAGTAAACAAATCCCCTTCTCTCTCCCTGAGGAGGACTTTACTACAGAACTCAAGGCCTGTAATATCCTGTAATATCTGGTGTACTATAAAGGCCTAGATTTATAGAGAAGAGGTTTATAGAGAATCCTCTGATCTGAGTTGTGTGGCAGGTTTAGCCAGCATGAAGGGTTTGTGTGTTGTTTCTGATCTAGTCCCTGGTGCCAGGTGTCACGCCCTGGCTCTGGGGACACTGTTATGTTGAGCCAGGGTGTGTAGATCTATGTATTCCATTTCTATGTTGGCCAGTGTGGTTCTCAATCAGAGGCAACGAGTGTCAGCTGTGGCTGGTTGTCTCTGATTGGGAACCACATTTAAACAGGCTGTTTGCCCACAGTGGTTGTGGGATCTTGTTTCTAGTTGGTTTGTGTTAGACCGTGAACTGTCACGTTATCGTTTTGTTTAGTTTGTCGTTATATCGCTAATAAAGAGTATGTTCGTCTGCAACGCTGCGCCTTGGTCCTCATCTCTTACCGACGATCGTGACAGAAGATCCCACCAAGACTGGACCAAGCAGCGTGTCCAGGAGCCATCGCCAGGGAGATCTCTAGCAGATCTCCTTCGCCTCCTCGACTGGGTCAAGCCGGGTGAGGAAGAGAAGGGCCGGACTTGGAAGCAGAAGGGCGAAAGTCTGGCGAGGGACATGGAGACCTGGTCCACGGGTAGGAGAGACGGCCAGACATTTTTTAGGGGGGGGCTAACGCCGTGGACGACGGGCCAGCAGGAGACCGCGACAGAGCGGCCCAGCGGGTTGGCAGAGGAGGCCGCCAGGTTACGGGGGCCACTGGTCGAAGAGGGGATGGAAGGTGTAGAGGCACGGCGAGAGGTACTGGGGTGTGTTACCAGTCCGGTCCGGCCCATTCCAGATCCCTGCGTAGGGCCAGTGGTGTGTGTCCCCAGTACGGTCTGGCCTGTTCCTGCTCCCCGCACCAGGCCAATGGTGCGAGTCACCAGCCCGGTCCGGCCCGCTCCTGCTCCCCGCACCAAGCCTATGGTGCGCGTCGCCAGCCCAGTCCGGCCTGTTCCTGCCACTCGCACCAAGCCAGGGGTGCGAGTCGTCAGCCCGGTCCAGCCTGTTCCTGCTCCACGCACCAAGCCAGGGGTGCGTATCGTCAGCCCGGTCCGGCCTGTTCCTGCTCCCCGCACCAAGCCTATGGTGCGCGTCGCCAGCCCGGTCCGGCCTGTTCCTGCCACTCGCACCAAGCCAGGGGTGCGAGTCGTCAGCCCGGTCCATCCCGTTCCTGCTCCACGCACCAAGCCAGGGGTGCGTATCGTCAGCCCGGTCCGGCCCGTTGCTGCTCCACGCACTAAGCCAGGGGTGCGCATCGTCAGCCCGGTCCGGTCCGTTCCTGCTCCACGCACCAAGCCAGGGGTGCGCATCGTCAGCCCGGTCCGGCCCGCTCCTGCTTCCCGCACCAAGCCAATGGTGCGCGTCGCCAGCCCGGTTCGGCCCGCTCCTGCTCCTCACACCAAGCCAGTGGTGTGCGTCGTCAGTCCAGCGCGGCCCGTGCCTGTTCTCCACACCAAGCCAGTGGTGGGCGTCGTCAGTCCGGCACGGCCCGTGCCTGTTCCACTGGTGCCTGGTCCGGCACCGGTCAGATGCGTTACGCCGGAGCTAGAGCAATCCGCTCCATCAGTGTGCAGTCCAGCTCCGGCCAGCGGGGCCAGACCGGACCAGGGGTACTTTGGGGGGTTGGAGAGGGAGTGGGGATCAGGCCCGGAGCCGGATCCGCCGCCAAGGCGGAGTGCCCACCCGGTCCCTCCCCTGTGGTATTTAGTTGGCGCGGTCGGAGCCCTGGCTCTGGGGACACTGTTATGTTGAGCCAGGGTGTGTAGATCTATGTATTCCATTTCTATGTTGGCCAGTGTGGTTCTCAATCAGAGGCAACGAGTGTCAGCTGTGGCTGGTTGTCTCTGATTGGGAACCACATTTAAACAGGCTGTTTGCCCACAGTGGTTGTGGGATCTTGTTTCTAGTTGGTTTGTGTTAGACCGTGAACTGTCACGTTATCGTTTTGTTTAGTTTGTCGTTATATCGCTAATAAAGAGTATGTTCGTCTGCAACGCTGCGCCTTGGTCCTCATCTCTTACCGACGATCGTGACACCAGGCCACTACCTGTTGATGGCCAATCTGTTCTTACACTGTACATCACTCCTCTCACAACCGTATGCCCATTTACTCTCACTCCTGTACTGAAGCTCTCTGGTAAAAAAGTAGTTTCAATATCATCTTTGATAAAGTTGTAATGTTCAAGTGGTGAATGGGAGAGACACTTCAGCGATACAGATTGAATAGAGCCCTAGACTGCAATAGCAAAAACGGGGACTGAGAATCGTCTAGTGGCCCTGGAGACTTCAGTTATTGTTCCTATACTACAGTGTTTCTCACAGTCTGATATTTGGACAAGAAGAGCAAAAGGGTTAACACTGCTGTCCTCCTATAGTGTACTATTTAAACTGACAGGGAAAGACTACCACACTATGTATGTGTGTGAGAGAAACTGTGCTTACTGCCCATCACTGTGCTAAAAGACTTACCCATAGGGGACCTCCTATCTCACATCCATAATCAGTACCGGATATTATTACTCCTCTGTACTGAATGAATCTCTGCAGAGTTGAGAAGACATAAGAAGAGATTAGTACCACATAATGCAAACATGATGCATGATGGTCAATCCAGACAGCCCTCTCTATGGTCCTTTGTGAAGTACCCATTGAGGATCTGTGTAGGCGATAAATTTTTTCAATTTTCTCCGACTCATGTACCAAAGAACAAGTCCTTTATAGTGGTTCTATGTAAATAGAGTGGTATTATTGTGGTGGTTACACGCTAAACCATGTTAGTGGGCCTGTCTTGGTGCCAGTTTTGTTTCAGGGTTAGGGTTAGACGTAACACACTATCCAGTCAGCAGCATGGCGAACGTTACTCCAGCTGAGAAAACACCACCTCCGATTTATATAGTTATTAAACGCAACACCTTAGGAGAGAGGCACAAGGCTTCTCCATGGAGAGAAAAGGAGCTTTGTGTGTGTTTGAGGAGTGGTGTTTAACAGCATTCCAAGTTGTAATAGCATCACAGTCAGTATTGAGGGGACAGAGAGTTCACATGACAGCGTACTGTAATACAGTAGAGTACAGTACATTAGCTTTCCAGTTTAACTAATGTGTTCTGGGAATGGAAAGCAGGCCAGGTGATTTTTGTTAAGGACCTCTTATCAAATGGATGGTAAATTGATCGGATTTATGGCCTCTCTCTCTCTCTCTCTGAGTTAGATGTTGACATTGCAGCTTGACCTTCTCTCTCACAGTACAGGACAGGCAACAGGGGATGTAGGCCACTGGGGTGAAGCTGATAGATAGAGTGCCTGCCTGCTACTGGGCAGCTTAGGGGTTAAAGGTGAATGGATGCAATAGATTCCCCTTGGTTCAGTCATGTGTTGAAAATTGTGATGGACTAGAGACAAATGTTGCCCTTCATGGTTGGATCTAATAATATCAGGGCATGAGATGTACAATATATGTAAAGTGGCATATGATATCATGAGTGAGTAGGTGATGTGCTCTGGTATTAGTAATTCATCCAAATGAGTGATATGATGTGGACAGAGGCTTGTCTTTACAGCAAAAAGACACTTAATAAAGCCATCATGTCCGCATTTCAACCATGACGTGCCACTATTGATTGAGCTCCAGTGAGTTCATAATGGGGCAGTGTGAACGTTGTTATTGCTTCTGTCACTCAAGTGTCTATTTGACACAAGAATGATTTTGTTATGCAGCTCAGTCTTTGTCACGCTCCCCATCAGCAGTGATATTCGTTACTTTAGGAGGGGGATTGGATTCACTGGTTGATTGTGTTAGTTGGTTGTTTGGTTGGTTTCATGACACATGACTTCCATGACTTGGAGTGAAAGCCAATTTATTTCCCCCAGGATCAGACATATACCTGACAGTAATGGATGATCGAGGACCAACACAAGAACAGCCCGTCCTCTGAATGTGCAGTGTTTCACTGTGGCTGAGCTCTATATCCTGCTGGTCCTGCCTGCCATGTGTGTCTATGTGGGAAATGTGGTCCGAGTTAGCCGTTCCGTCGCGCCTAACCTCGAGCACACTCACTGGGTTGTGGTTAACGTGCTGCCATGGCAACTGTTATTCACCAAACCTGGGACAAAAATGTTTTTATCCCTCTGTGTGACACAAAAGACTACGGGATGAACTTTCTGACAACACACAACTATTGAATGGCCCTGTTCTGGCTCTAATATATCTGTTTAATTTCCTTTGTCGCCAGATAAAGAGGACAAACACAAACAAACTTTCAGGATTCCCACCTCATGGAAGAGGCTTGGATTTCGATAGGCATATTTTGCCCTGTCTCTCTATCTCAGACTTTTGCATTGGAGTAGTCTCTAGAACATGCACCAATGGGCTTTTTATGTTCTGCTGAAATCATGGCTGTGCATTTATTGAGTGCCATGTCTACTGACAGTTAGTAAGCCTCCATTCAGGCCATATCCAATGGAGGAAACAGTTGTCTGTAACACCATTTTCCACACTTGAACAAATCAAGGTGAATCTATGAATCTATCCATACAGTTTTATGGAACACACATTAGTAAGGCCTTCACATATGCACATCACTCTCCAACCAGGACCAGGCCATGCTATAAATCTACAGCCTGCTGTTTGAAATACAACAGCCTTCTAGACAAACATGTGGATCTTATTGGCACATTGTGGTCTGTTTACATACTGTCTGTCCAGAGGCACTGCTCTGCTGGTGCGTCTGTACCAAATAGGCTACGGTGTCTTCGGAAAGTATTCAGACCCCTTGACTTTTCCCACATTTTCAGCCTTATTCTAAAATTGATTAAATAAATAAAAATCCTCAGCAAGCTATACACAATACCCCATAATGATGAAGCGAAAACAGGTTTTTTGACATTTTTGCAAATGTATTAAAAATAAAAAACTGAAATACCTTATTTACAAAAGTATTCAGACCCTTTGCTATTAGACTGGAAATTGAGCTCAGGTGCATGCTGTTTCCATTGATCACCCTTGAGATGTTTCTACAACTTGATTTGAGTCCACCTGTGGTAAATTCAATTGATTGGACATGATTTGGAAACGAACACATCTGTCAGCCATCTCTGCAGCACTCTTTATGGTAGAGTGGCCAGACGGAAGCCACTCCTCAGTAAAAGGCACATGACAACCTGCTTGGAGTTTGCCAAAAGGCACCTAAAGACTCTGAGACCATGAGAAACAAGATTCTCTGGTCTGATGAAACCAAGATTGAACTCTTCGGCCTGAATGCCAAGCGTCACGTCTGGAGGAAACTTGGCACCATCCCTACGGTGAAGCATGGTGGTGGCAGTATCATGCTGTGGGGATGTTTTTCAGCAGCAGGGACTGGGAGACTAATCAGGATCGAGGGAAAGATGAATGGAGCAAAGTACAGAGAGATCCTTGATGAAAACCTGCTCCCGAGCACTCAGGACCTCAGACTGGGACGAAGGTGTACCTTCCAACAGGACAACGAACCCAAGCACACAACCAAGACAATGCAGGAGTGGCTTCGGGACAAGTCTCTGAATGTCCTTGAGTGGCCCAGCCAGAGCCCGGACTTGAATCCGATCGAACATCTCTGGAGAGACCTGAGAATAGCTGTGCAGTGACACTCCCCATCCAACCTGACAGAGCTTGAGAGGATCTGCAGAGAAGAATGGGAGAAACTTCCCCAATACAGGTGTGCCAAGCTTGTAGCGTCATACCCAAGAAGACTCAATGCTGTAATCGCTGCCAAAGGTGCTTCAACAAAGTACTGAGTAAAGGGTCTGAATACTTATGTAAATTTGATATTTCAGTTTTGTATTTTTAATAAATTAGCAAAAATGTCTAGAAACCTGTTTTTTCTTTGTCATTATGGGGTATTCTGTGTAGATTGATGAGGGAAAAAAGCAATTTAATCAATTTTATAATAAGGATGTAACGTAAAAAAATACTTTCCGAAGGCACTGTATACCATAATACAGTAGGGGAGATGGATACTACAGTACAACTCATCTGGGTCATTTCATTCTGCCATTATGAATTGCCATTGATTTCCATTAGGGTTTGGCTGGCATCCACAGGACAGTAGTGACCTGTCTGCCTCCCATTAGTGCACTTCAATTCTAGCGATGAATAGTCAGGACAGGCTGCCCTCGCTGGCTGCACAGACAGACAGACAGACAGACAGACACAGCTAGATGACCATACTGAGTGGCAACGGTGAAGCTCAGTCTCATTCTAGCATGATGATCAAGGTATGATCAACCATCACTCATCATAAATTGTCATCAAAATACCACTCCACTCTCCACTCTGTCTGATGAGGAGTGTGTGTTGGCGGTGTATGTTCATTGTTTTGTAGTGTATTGGTAGATGAGGATTCTGGGATGATGAGTCATTTAGAGGAGGTTGAGAAAGTCAGTACATGTTCTTATTGAGTTCTGATGAATAATGAATAAGTAAATGACCTCTATTGTACTGTCATTGGTTACGCAACAGCTAATTTGAATGTTTCAGTGAGTTGAACTTGAAATGTCTCCCTAAACTCACTACTGCAAAGATGGCTATGTATATGATTTAAATGCAGAGTGCACCAATACTTCAGCTCTTCTGTGTATGATAGAGTGAAACACAATCTCCTTATATGGACTTTGCAATGTTTCTGGGCAGAAGAAGTGTCACTGTTACACTGCAGCCTACAGTGAAAAGTTCACAGAACAATTTAAAGAGAATGTCAGAAAGAAAACAACTTCACTTTAACTAGTCTGTGATGAATGATGATTTCAATAAATTGACTGATCTCACACTCTTTTTCTCTCAATCTGTGTTTCCATGTAGGTTGCTTTGAGTGCTGCATCAAGTGTCTGGGCGGGGTGCCGTATGCGTCACTGGTGGCCACAATCTTGTGTTTCTCCGGCGTGGCCCTGTTCTGTGGCTGTGGCCATGTGGCCCTTACCGGCACCATCAGCATCCTGGAGAACCACTTCTCCAAGATCACCTCTGACCACGCTATGCTGACTGACGTGTGAGTGACCGCACCTCTTTATACTGACCCCATGAGTAGGGTTAGGAGTTGTAGACCATAACCTGACCATGAAAAACAGTGTTCCCTAGTTATAGACTATAACTAGGTAATTACCTATAAGTAGGGCCTGGCTAACATAAGTATCCTACTGTATGGTCAGAGTAGAGCATCAATAAGATACTATTGGATCCCAAGCAACACAAACATAGGCACAGACACATGCATATACACACATGATAACATACGCACTATACACACACGTACACATGGATTTTGTGTTGTAGATATGTGGTTGTGGAGAATGGGCACACACGTGTTGTGAATTTTGTAATGAATGTATTGTAATGTTTTAAAAATTGTATAACTGCCTTAATTTTGCCGGACCCCAGGAAGAGTGGCAGCAGCTAATGGGGATCCATAATAAATACAAATACCTCATCCCAAAACATATACATCCTGATTCAGGCAGTAGCACAGTGACTATATGTCTACAGCGATATCTTGAAACACATTTATTTCCACTTATATATCAACCCCTTTTATCTAAATGAGCTGAGCCTCCTAGTGTAAGCGTAGATAAGCCCTATCCATAAATTACAAGTACTTCTATATAGATATGTTCTTTCTTCAATGAGCTCATCACGACGACTATTTTTAGCTGTTAATAACCCCTGTCTGAACCTTATCCTGGAGACAAGGCCTAATATGGAGCTCTTCTTATTTTAATCCATTAGTCTAAGGAGAAAAACAGAGGAAAGAGAGGACAGGACAGAGCATATGTTTTGTGTTGAGGTTGAAAGGGGAGTCTCTGTGAGTGCACTGTTTAATTGAAGATGTCTAGCAGGCCAATCGGTCTTTTAGTAGGTTATTTCCCCAGGCATGTATCACCTGTTATCTGTCCAGGATGGGTGAAGGGTTTGGGACTGTTTCTCCTTTTTTGGGGGAAACTGAGCCAGTCATCCTCACTCGAAGACATCTGTTTACAGTTCATCAGACAAAGTTGTTCATGATTTCAAGATTTTCACAGAATGAATGGTGTAGGTTGCATTTTTCCAACCCGAGCCTAATGTGAACTGATTAAGCTCTGTGCCTTTGATCACGCACGGGACACTAAGATGGTTTGTGTGTGATTTGCTCCTATACAGAATACAGCTGATGCAGTACGTCATCTATGGCATCGCCTCCTTCTTCTTCCTCTATGGGATCATCCTGCTGGCCGAGGGCTTCTACACCACCAGCGCTGTCAAGGAGCTGCACAGCGAGTTCAAGACTACCATCTGCGGGCGCTGTATTAGTGGGATGGTACGTCACTATCAACACCACTGGACTGTGATTACCATGCACTGAACTTACACGAAACACAACCAACCAACTCACTGCAATCTCGACTGGCTATCAGACCATTTGTTCAACAAGATCGAAACAACATTTGTTTAAATATTTCCACCAAACCACATGATGCTTTAATCCTGGTTAGATGCGATCAATCAAACAAGTTGATGAAAACCATAATGAGCAAATATTGTTGCAAATGAACACACAAACAGTCCCTCCCTTATAGACCTACTCATCAAATAGGCTGCGAAAATGCTGTTTATGATTCCATTCTGCCTAATGCTAATAAGATGCTGTGTATTTCTGTCTGTCTGTGTGTGTGTGTGTGTGTGTGTGTGTGTGTGTGTGTGTGTGTGTGTGTGTGTGTGTGTGTGTCTGTGTGTCCCCTCAGTTTGTGTTCCTGACCTACATCCTGGGTATTGCCTGGCTGGGTGTGTTTGGTTTCTCCGCCGTGCCCGTCTTCCTCTTCTACAACATGTGGTCCACCTGTGCCGCCATGAGGTCACCAGTCGCCAACTTCACCAACGTGGACTCCATCTGCGTGGACGTCCGTCAGTACGGTAAGAGAATGCCTCAGTCACAATCAGGGTCATCTTCATTAGGTACCATGTGATAGAAAACAGACTGAAATTAGGGAGGGACTACTTAAACTTGTCCAATAAGAAACACGTGTTTTTGTTTTCTGTTACCAACTTCTTGTTACGGTGTGCTTTACTGAATATGACCCATATTTCACCATAGTGGCTGAGAGCCAAGACAGTAGTGTGATAAATAGTGAATAGGATAACAAACCACATGTGGCATCTTTTCTACAGCTCGATTTGCCTCCCTGTGTCCTCTCAGGTCGAGTTTTATAGCAGCAATAAGACATAATGTTCAGTGAGTCGCGTTTTACAGCTTTAATACACTCAACTCTCCAATTATGACATTTTAATGGTGATTTGAAGTTACAACCATTCTGTAAATTCTAATGTGATATGTGACTATGGGCCATTAACGATTTTACTCTGATTTGTTTACTGCATGACTATCTGAATTATATGAAGACGTTTTATGAAGACATGATGTGAAGAATTTGCTCAGTATAAATATTAACCTTTGACTTTAACGACTGACTGCAGGTATCATCCCCTGGAACGCTACACCAGGCAAGGCTTGTGGGTCCACACTAGGAGACATCTGTAATACTAGTGAGGTAAGGCTTCTCTCCTCTAATTCAGAGTCATTCATTCACAGGTGACATACTGTCTATTATTTGGTGTCATTACTTTGAGATGCATGCGCTCACAACCATATTATGTGTTGGGGGCCACAGAGAAACAACAAATTGTATTCAATGAAAACACCCTTGCCTTTCCTGAACTAACACTTGCACTTGTCTTTTCTTACTTGCTGACAGCTACTTTATTGAGGACAAATGTACTTACTATGACTGTGATATGGGGTTGTCTCACCTAGCTATCTTAAGATAAATGCAGTAAGTCGTTCTGGATAAGAGCGTCTGCTAAATGACTACAATGTAAATGTAAGTTACTGTACTGTGGTACTGTGTTCAATCACATAAATCAATGTTTTTTCTTGTCTTTTTTAGTTCTACCTGTCCTACCACCTGTACATTGTAGCATGCGCTGGAGCCGGGGCCACCGTCATTGCTCTGGTAAGCTCACCTCTCTCTCTCTCTCTCTCTCTCTCTCTCTCTCTCTCTCTCCTCTCATCCTCCCACTCAGTCCATCCTTGCACGGTTTGTATCTGACTGTAGAAAATGAATCCAGTGCTCCTCTCCTCATTTCCCATATGGTTTATGTAACCTCTGTAAAGCAGATTACACATAGGCTTTTCCACATCTCCAATCCCATTCGCTGTAAACTATCTGCTTAGATGCCCCTGGCCCCAGTCTTATTTTAGGAAAAAGGAAACAGGGTGGAGGCTTGCCTTGGCAATGTGTATACAGTATCAAGGAGAATCTCTGTAAGGATATAAACATTTGTAGACTAAATCAGAGTGCTTTGAACTAAGGCCACCACATTTCCAAAGAGTCCCATCTTGGGTGTTTTGAAAACAATGAGTATGATAGAACAGGAAAATTATTTTAAAAGTCTAGGCCATCGAGTTCATTTTGTTCTCTGATTGCTTCCAAAGATAGTTTCACAAGTTTCTACTTAACGCACATCTGAAAGTGACAAACATTTATATTTTACTAATACTTTTTTTTTTTTTACAAGTAAAAATGAAAGATCAGTTGTTGCCCATATGGCAGCCATGCACATTCCTGGAGTGTTCTCTTACCGCCTGTATTCTGTTCTCTTCCACCAGCTGATCTACATGATGGCTACCACTTATAACTTTGCCGTTTTGAAGTTTAAGAGTCGAGAAGACTGCTGCACTAAGTTTTAAATGGTGTTCAGAGACACAGCACAGTACAGTCTATGACACTAAACTGAATAGAGACAGCAGCCACTTACTACATGGACTAAAAACTGACAGAAAATAGACAAAAACATATCTCCATTAGTATTCACCTAAAGTGTAAATAGCTGATTGTATGCGTCCTTTAGCATTTGATATCCAGGTATAGGCCTGTCGGAAGGTTCAACGGTACCCAAGGAGAGTTGTCTTCAGAATGGGGTGGTGTATAGTTGGCAGGGTTATGCTTTTCTCCAGCACATGTTAAGATCTGATTAGAACATTAAATCAGTAATAACTCCCTTAAATGAATAGGAAGACAAAAAACACTTAATCACAGGACAATACAGTATTTTGAATGAGTTCTCAGGCTTCAGTCAGTGCTATGACTATCGCTCTTACATTTGGGGTGAAAAAAAGTATTCGTTTTTTACTAATGGTCAATTTGTCTGAGGACCAGCCAGCCTTGTCATAGTGCCTTTTCCCCATTCATGTTTTCGGTTTGATCATGTGTACTTTTGTATTTTCTTGGTGCAAGCCACAAAGTGTTACACAGAGAATTGTCAGTATTACAAGCTTCTGTCACAAACTAGCTCCTAAATCGTATATAGATGTAGACACTCTTCATCTGTAAGATGACATAGACAAGATGAACAGTGTTGTACAGTAGCACTTCAAAAATAACTGCACATATAACTAGTATTTTGAAGGGTTAGGCCAGTACCAGGGGTATATTTTTGCTCAAGGTATATAGCCTCAGTTTATGACTTCATACATTTTATAAAGGAGGTTTTCCTATTTTAGAGGAGTAATGTGATTTTTTTATGCAAACTGATGCATTCATAGCTTCAGCTGATAGTTTCATGTTTTGTTTAATTCTTTTTTCTCTGACTCATCCAGAAACTGCCAATCAATTGTTTAAAGAGCCACTGTTGTTTTTTTTAACACTGAGCCTGCATGCTTACTTGTAGTTTTTTTGTATTCCTTAATCTGTTTATGATTACTTATATTCCATATTTCATAAATATTTAATTATTTCCTAAGATTTCTGAAGACTGTAGTTATTATTTTTCTCTTTCTATACAAAATAAACAATCTTTGTGTACAAAATATCCTTAATGGTCTATTTTATTCTCAAATGAAAGACAGACGCTAACTGAGAACACTACCAATGACAGAACACAGGAAGATAGGGTCTACTCCATCTCACATCTCAATCTAATTTCCCACTAACCTCTGACCTTCACTAACCACCATCCTCATCAAGCTTGCACGCAAAACCTCAAACCCCACTCCCCTTCAAAATGTCTCTTCTGTAGTACTGTTTGTGCATAGTGTAATAATAATGTTAGTTGTGTCGATAATAATGATATAACATTACTGTGGTTTGTCTGTTGTCAGCTTAACGTTGTGTTATATGTGTGTGTGACGTAGCTCTGACTCCTGTAGCCTGCTTTGCATCTTGACATGCTCACCGGCCATCCACCTCACCCTTCTCTTCCAGATCCACTTCCTCATGATTCTCTCAGCAAACTGGGCCTACCTAAAGGACGCCAGTCACATGCATGCCTACCAAGACATCAAAATGAAGGAAGAGCAGGAGCTGCACGACATCACCTCTCGCTCAAAGGAATGTCTCAATTCCTACACATAAGGATTACGCCCTCGTCCGCCCCTTACACCTCTATGGCTACACACACACACACACACACACACACACACACACACACACACACACGCAGCCGCACCCAGGCTAGCTCATGCGGCCTACCGGCCCAAGAGAACACTCAGCTCCCATAACCTGCCAGCTGCCCTCATGCAGCACAGTAACACAGCTCCTAACAAACTAATGCATCAATGTCGCTTTCTGCAACTAACTAACCAAGACGTGTCGGAACCTCTGTTTTGTGTTTTGTATGTGAATATACTTTTGTTTTTATTTTTCTAATTGTCGAAGAAGACAAATACACCGTTTAGAAAAATGCTTTTTTTTGTTTTCTTCCTAATCAGTCTTTGCTGGTGAAGCTTGAAACATTGCACTATTCTAACACAAGAATGTAAAGAAATAGTGAAACTTGTTTTAGAGTGTTCTGTTATGATTCTGGCCTGACTGTTGGGCATTTATGAATAAGAGAGAGCAGGAAGTTCGTGTCAGCGAAAAGAGAATCTGATTTTTTTAAATCAAAGATGCAGTTTTGATAACACTTCATAGCACAACATGAAACGCCTTACAAAATCACAGTTATATTAAATGTGTTGTTTTTAATTGCACACTTGTTTGGTCCTCCTGGCTTTGAATGGAGAGAATATAAGGAAGAGGAATATGAAGGCACAACAACATTCCATTGTAGAACAGAACATGCATTTGTTGGCTTCATTGACAATGTATTTATGTTACCCCTCTGCCCATTAAAACTACGTTAGGTTTAGATGACTTTTCTCTTGATAGTAGTTTTCCTATTTTAGGGCTGACATTGAGTTGAAATAGGTATGCTAATTCTGATTCTAGAATTTCACAATTTACATTCATCACGTGCATAAATAATGATGCAAAATACTAATTCCCTCAGGTGTACAATAGTGGGCCTACGTAGGTACACTTTATGTACATACACAGGTATTTTACTTAACCACGTGCCCATGTAACTGTAAGCAAAACCGTGGTGGTTTCAGATTTTAGTCCTTTTGGAAGGCAGAATACCTTACACTAAAATACATGTAAAGACTTTTTAAACTCTGGCAAGTGAATGGTGCCAACAAGAGTTATACTGTTAGACTGACCAAAATATTTCATCACCAAAGTGTGATACCATGAGTAATAATTAGTATCATTTTTGTTTATTAAATGCAGCATTTTTATAGCCAGTCTACATATAATTTAAAATGTCATGGTTAATGTCTTTGTGAGATGAAAAATAAATTTCAAATTTGACAATAGAGCATGAGGATGGTATACTACCCTGTTGGACAGTGGGGCTTGTACATCCAAATTATTGTTGGGATGAATAAATGCTTCCTATTGTATAGTGTATATCTCTCACAGTTAATTCCAAATTCCCATGTGACTTGAAGTTCCCTTTTGCGATTGTTAAATGTTCATCCCTATAACTACAAGATACAGGATGCTTACATTTTACTTGGTTGAGAAAAAAAATGGCTATCTGTAACGAAACATTATTTGATTGAATGTGATGTGCTTTGTTACCATGGCAGACCTTACGATTTAGACAGTGCAAGTAAGATGTGTGAATGTTATCCCTTCTACATCCAGGCTAACTCAGTCTTAGGATGTGGATCTACAAAAAAATCAGTGCTTGTATGTGTACAGTGTAAAGATGTTACAAGTCAGGAATCTTTTTGTGATGTTTCAATCTTGTTTTTTATTGAATATATAACCACTTAAGAAAAAAAGTTTCAAAATCTCTTCAATTGCATTTCAGTATTGTTTTTGACATGCAATTGTTAAAATACTGACATAATTACTGATGTAATATTTTTCTGTTAGGTAGAGGAGACACAGGGATATTGATGTTTATTCATTATTGCATGAAGGAGAAAACTGTTTCTGCAGTGATACAGGTGATGTGTAGTCATTTGTACTGACAACTATGGTAGGCAGTGTTTGCCTGTTTCCTTTTTTTTCTTTTTCTAACAGAGAACAAATTAATCCATTGTATGTCCATTGTATGGCATAGTAGTCCTAGGTGTTTCTTAGTTCTTATTTTTCCAAGTCTGAAGTATATGAATCCTCTGTAGTATTTTGTAACCTAATAGTGTACCCCATTTTTTCTATGAGTGTCAAGGGCTTCCTTGTGAATTTATTTCAAGTGATACTTAACGCCTCACAGTATTATGAATATTAATCATCACCATATAATTGAAAATGGCAATCTGACCATGAATAGAATACGGTTCAGACAAAGTTTATAAGCCACTGTAAGTGTTGATTGACAACATCTTATTTTGTGAACAAAGCGGTCTCAGAAATATTGTAGAACAGATTCAAAAGTGGCCTGCAGGAAGATGACTGATGTGAAGTGAATTACTTTGATCATACAGTCTCATTATACAGTGCTTCCTGTGAAAAAAGTACCAAAAAATAATAGAAATCAAAATGGCTACCGATCAATCCCCAGGAGGACACCAATCCAACATCCTGTCTGACTGGGATCCACTGACATTTCTCTCTCAACCAGCCTGTTAACTGTTTTTATGAAAATAAAAAAGACTAAAATGAACTCCATTCAATTATGTACTGCATTTCTTTTCCATGTCAATGGGTATAGAACCTAATGTCATGGTACACACACACACACGCAAAAGTTGTAAGCAAGTGTCGATAAGTCACTTTGAGGCACTGTGTCATTTATAAATCGAAGGTTTATTAGTTAATGAACCAAGACTGACATTTATACAAAAAAACAATAAAGTAAGACGTACAGTAGTATTGCACCTTTCTCACATACGTCTTCACACTCTGTACCACCTCACCAGAACTCATCTGCATCTTCATGTGAGAAAGCAACGCTAAAGAGGAATAGAATAATCGTTTATTAGTATTAGTCTATGGATAGGATTGAAAAACACGTTCTTGATAAATTGGTCTAAAAACCAAAATACTGGTATATCAGAGGAGAGGAGGTCCTTTCTTGTGAAGTGAGTCAGGAAACCTCACTGACAGTCTCTCTGCCAGATCTCAAATCTGCCAAACTCTTCTCCTCTCTCACAAGCACTGTGAAATGTTTAGACTTACCTGTCATCTTTCTCATCAGACAAACTCTTGGCCTCAGGGCTCCTGTGTTCTGGCTCCTCTCTACCAGCAGGGCTCTAAAATAACAACACAAATTCAAACACTCCACTGGATACACTCACCTGCTGCTTCAGTTCCACAAGAAAAACAAAGCTTGTCAGCAGATTTGTTGACACCAACAGGTCTTCACAGAAAAGTGTGTGTGAGTGTGTCGCACCTGTACATGCTGACTCCGTCTTTGCTCCATGATCATCTTCATGTACTTCTGGAGTGGATCTTTGTCTGAGGACGGGGCTTTCTCCTCCTGAGGCTCTTCTGCCTCCTTCGGTTCTTCCTGCCCTCCTCTCTCCTCATCTTCCCCCACCTCTTCATACTGCTGCACTTCTTCCAATAGCTAAGAAACAGATAGGTCAATCCATCAATGTTAAGGTCATTTTAGAAGGAGTCTAAAAACTTGGAAATTAATGAATAAATCAATAAAGGTGAATGTCAGCGCAACAGTCTAGTAGTTCATCCCTACCCTTTCTTGCTCCAATCTCTCCAGTTCTCTCAGCTCCCTCTCCTGGGCTTCCTCCTTTTCCCTCCGTCGCTTGTCTTCTCTTTCTCTCCTCTCTCGCTCCCACCTCAGCTCCTCCTCTTCCTCCTCCTGTCTGGCAGGTTCATCCAGAGTTTGTTGAACTTCTACAAATCAAAGTGGGTTCACTTGAGTTAAAAGAATGAGCTGAATCGGTGCTCCCTGCACAGTGGTTTTAAACGGGACTACCATATTGCAGTATAGTGGTGAGTTATCAAACATCAAGTTGGATAAAACATGGCCAGAGTATGGCCATTGCATTGTGGGTGGAGTGACAGATCAATTAGTCTAAAAGTTGGGTGTGCTCTTCTAGGGAGAGGGGATGTGCTCCATTACTAACCCCCCTGCAGCTGAGTCTCTGTGAGGTCCCAAGGGGCCCGAGATGGGGGGACAGTCAGGGGCCCATCAAGGGCCTCCTCCTCAGGGCCTGCCGTGTCCAGGAGCAGCTCTGGAATGTGTCTGGGCTCTGGAGGGTGGGGGGGGAGAGAGAGAGAGTCACAATGAGGCCCTTTATGCTCTGGCCATAAAGCAGTGAGGCCAGGAGGACCAACACAGAATACATAATCAGCTGCCCTTCATCCATTGTGCCGGGCCAGTGAGGCCACTCTGGAGGCCAGTCACACATTCATTAAAACACAGCCATTTGAAAACAGACATAACTGATTTAGTAGTATGTGTTGTTGTTACAGTGATTTATAGATAACCTGTGTAAATGTATGGAAAGAGTAATTCCTGATTAAGGCCACCTTAAACTGATATGCATTACTAGCAGTCATTCTAAATGGGATTCACCAGTAAAAGTATGAGAATGAAGGCAACATATGGGGTTAGGAGGGGCATTTGGTATGGGCAGACATATGGCATACTATATGGTCCGTACCCTCTGTTGGTTGGCACTGATTCAGCACTCAGATTTTAAGATGCTTCTCATAGGTGAAAACATGCCTGGATTTGCAAACACTCCCAAATCTAATATGGATCAGTCAATCTGCAACATCAGATGCAGAAAACCTTGGATGCATCATTTATAATGAAATATGTGAATATTTCAATGCCACTGGTCAACAACACAAGCAAATATCCCAACACCATTCCTGCAGTGCTGAAGGTGCTGCTGCCCCCCCGCCCGCCCCTGCCCTTCCCAAGGTATGATTCCAGTATTACAGCATTACAGTGGGGAAACGCACAGGTGCTGTATGTTTAGGAAGCAAAGCATGCTGGGAGCACAGAGGGCTGTGTCATCTCTGCCTGGCGTCCTATAGAGAAGGCTTCTGCCATCTCAGATATCTCCAAGCCACAGCAGATATTAATAGACTGACTCCAGCATGGCGAACAGCTGCCCACGAATTAAGGTGACATTTTAATCATAATGCCGTTCAATGGTTACGGTCAACAGAGATTATATAGTGGAATGTAATAATACGACTGGAAACAGACACATCAATCATAATTCAGCTTGGTGTTATAGTGCTTTGTATTTTTCACGGTAGAATGGAAAGGTTGACTGGTTATGAAGTAAATCCCACTATTTAAGGACGGGGGACGATGTACAATAAAATGTACGTAGTAGCACATAGTCAACATAATGTGAATTGAAGTACATTAGAGTCATCAGTAGTGAAAAGTATTATGTAAACTAAACCCCATATTGAAGAAAGAGAGATGGATGAGTCATTTTGGTCCAATTTCAAGTACATATTAAAACTGAACACACCCCCAGCACAATATCCCAGGAATATACCCTGCACCTGTTGTGTCATCTGCTGCTTCTCAAAAAGCAAGACGGACACCAACACAAGATAACAAAACTGATCTGGGATTAAGAGTACCTGGCAAAGGCTCTGTGAGATCTTCAATGGTTATCTTCTCAGGCTGAGGGGAAGACTCTGACTCTGAACTGGAGAAGATGATTTGCTGTACCTGTGGTGGACTACAGACAAACAAACAACTGTACCACTGAACTGAATCAATCGTAATATATTGTTATAATGCCCTTCATGTGGTGAACCCTGGTGCTACCTGCATTGGCCTCGTGCGGTGCTCCTGAGCTGAGGGCTGAGAGGTGGGGAGAGATTGGAGGTAAAATCCCCTGCGCACGCCACCTCTCCGTGGAGCAGGGGGAGGGGGGAGAGCTGCCTCTCAGGAGACAGCACAGGAAACGCCACAGACGATACCTCAGCCTCTGAGAATGAGAGGAGGAGCAACTGTTAGCTACAAAATGCAGCAAACGACAGAAGATACAGCTTCAGCACTGTCATATGGGGTTTCAAAACGCTTAAAATGGTAGGGCTTAAAGTGGGAAAAAAGATGGAGATGACAAGATGTCGACTAAAACTCAGTATATGTTATGGACTGACTCAATGAATCACAAGTTATGAATGGGATATAAAATACTAACTATACACCAAGACAAGCATTATTTTGAGCAATGACAATGAATTATTTCCAAAACACATTTTACAGTTTTGGCAGTAAAGCGCTTGGGACATTAAATCCGTTTGAAGTGAAACAACCCACTAAAACAGATTGCACGCTCCTACCTTCCACAGGCTCTGTGTGAAGCTGCCTCCTGGAGAGGGAGAGGGGTGTGGAAGACAGGCGTCTAGGGGGAGAGGAGCTGCCTTCCTGGGGGCGTCTGTCTCCTGAAAACCGGGCCTCACTGAAGTCCAGGGACTGGATGTCCCTTCCACTCCCTGGACCAGGGTACTGATGCTGGGCCTGGTCTTCAGCGAAGGTCACTCTGGGCTGGGGAGAGGTGGGGACTCTAGTACGCTGGGGAGGGGGTTGTCGTTGAGGGGAGAGAGGTCTGTGTGAGACCTGTGGATGCTGGGGTGAGTGGGGCCGAGGGTGGGGGGTGACTTGTTGTCTTTGGGGCGAGCGAGGGCGTTGGTGAGAGATATGTTGCCTCTGAGGTGAGTGAGGGCGGGGTGATACCGGTGCTCGTTGGGTTGAGAGACATCGCGGGGGCAGCATGTGAGACACCGCCCTCTGCTGGTAGTTCCTGTAAGCTTCCTCCAGCGTCTCCGCCTCCTTCTCCAGCTCTCTGATCCTGGCCTTGGCCCCGGCCACCAGCTCAGCGTCAGAGTCTAGGGAGCTGCTCCGCCCCCAGCGAGGCCTGCGCCCTCGAGAGGGCATCACACCTGCTTCACACACATCATCATAACCCGCTGCCCAGGCTCTCAGGACACCTCTGTCCACATAGATATCAGGGGGCACTAGTTTATCAGGACTGAGCTCCAGCACTGAGCGGTCCACTAGGGAGGGCTTAGGGTTACGCAGGACCTCGTTTTCTAGAGCTGCCCACCGCAATCACACAGAACCAAGAGATGAAAGGGGGAAAATAAATGGGGAGAGAAAGAGGAGAAGATGAGGGCAAAGACAAAATACCAACCACCATAAGGAGATAAGATGGAGAAAGTGATTTGTAAACTAAGTCTAAGGGTGCTTGTCAATATCATGAAGTGGATTCCTCTCCTGGTCTCCATTCCTTCATCTGTACTGATCTGAGAACAGCGATTAAGCGAAAGTAGTGTGTCGAAAGCCTACTGTAGGACTTGCTTTCACCTGTTCAACTTTTGAAGATCAGAGCAGATGAAGGAACAGGAATGAAGAGAGTCAGGACAGGCCACTACTGAGATGCAGACTACTACACAAGCTAAGCTACAAAGGCTAGGCTTCATGAAAAATACATAGTTGTGTAGCAGAGCTAGATCCAGAAACTACAATATGCACACATGATTCAGGGTGACTAGCCATGTCAAAAAAAAAAAAAAACACGCCACAAGGACCATGTACCTAGTTGTGTTTGTCGGAGCTGCATCTTGATGTCTTCTGCATGGGTGGTCATCCACTGAGTCCTCTCCTCACATTCTATGAGCTGGGCCTTCAACTGGGCAGAGCGCTCCACCTGGTATACACAGACACAGTCAACAAGAGGTTAATACAGACAGAGAACACCTCCAACAGGTGGACACAGCCAACAAGATGTTACAGACAGAGAAGAAGACCCTGCAACAGGTGCAAGATGACATGCAGGCTCCCAATTGGACCGAAACCCAGATGTAAGGCCTAACTATAACCATGAAGAACTAAACGTCAGGCCAGTTGTGTGTTAAAGAGAAGAAGACGCTCTACTCTCCACATTGTTTCCCACACTATCAGAGAAGCATTGTGTCACTGACCTCATTATGGAGCTGGGCCTGCAGCACCTGTCTGTGGCTGTCAAACTCCTCCTCCGACAGCCTCCTGGCACTCTCCAGCCTCCTCAGCTCCGTCTGTAACGCCAGCTGCTCCACCGACGGCCTGCCCAGATCTACGGGGAGACAATCGGATAGGAGAGTCACAACATCCCGGCTAACAGCTTACACATTAGAGCACTCATTGTACAGTATATCCAATTACCAATCTTTAACTTTTCAACTATGGACAAGTAATAATGGGCTTAGGTTGAGTATTTTTCTTAAAAGCATTGTGACAATGCCCCAGAAATGTCAAGGGAGGTTTTGTGGCAAAAACTTTCATGTCAGGTGAAAATCAGAAGTTATGTGATACGCTCCAGTTAATCTCCTCAGCTAGCTACAGTACATTGGTTTGGCTGAGATGGTGCTGGGAGGTTGACATTATCGAGCACATGGTACTAGCCTAACTCTGTGGTTAATGAAGCCTACTGTTAGTAAGAAAGAGAGAGGAGGGGAGGGGGGGGGAGAAAGAGAGCGGCCCATTGGTCCCCCGTCCACCCTTCTCCTCTGACAGGAAGAGCATTGTGTCCCTCAGAGAGGGATGAAGCATGGGCCCTCTGTCCCTCCTCCCCTCCGTCGCTTGGCCCCATCCACCCCCACATCCCCCCTGCTTTCACTTCACAGAGCCGTCTGTAAAGCCACAAACACTGCAGAGAGGCCCCGCATTGACAGTCATCTAGAGCACATCCAAAAAGACTTTGCCACAGTGCCAAGACCAGTTGGGCAGAGTAGACTGAATAGTTCCCACTACAGTGTCTATACAGACTCCACACAGCCAAAAACAACATACTGTATCCTCTCTGGGTTGGAAAAGAATTTCATGCATTATTTGTATATTTCTCAACACATTCCATTTGACCAGAAAATAGAGAGCATCTCTAAACTATGTAACCTCTGAACTAGCGAAAGTGATAAAACAAACGTTTCCCACTTAGAGAAAAGTACTAGTCAGAGAGAGATGCTAGAGGGTAAAATGGAAGCAAAAAGGAAAGGAAAATGTCACTGGTTGCCCACACGCCCAGACTGAGCCCACCTATGCAAAACTGAAAGAAGAAGGCAGTAGCCTATCTCATCTGGTAAGGCCATCGTTCCTCACCTGCCCGCAGGCGCTGGTTCTCCTCCTGAGCTTCCTCCAGCTGTTTCTTCAGCAGCCTGAACTGGGCCTGCTGCTCCACCCTCTCTCGCCTCAGGGTGGGGTAGTCATTCATGGTCTCCAGCCTCTCTCTCAGCAGCTCATTCTGCTGCGTTAGCAGAGAGAACTGAGACTGGGACGTGTCCAGCTCCATCTAAATGACAGAGAGTAGCATGCATACAGTAAGGGCCAAATCAGTATGTGAAAATGTTATGTCTGTGGATCTCATGTTATGTCTCAGTTGTACACATGAACTTAGTCAGCTTAAAACTGTGAACCATCTGATGACAATCTGTCTAAGGACAATCCTACAAAGCAGGGCCACTCTCTGCATTACAGTATCATTGGTTGCCAAGTTTACCTGCAATTGTCTCAACTCCGCACAAGCTCTGCGGTGTTCCTCTAGCTTGGCATCGATTGCAGCCGACTCCTTCTGCATACGAATAGTCTCCACTGAGAGAAAAGGAATGGGCGATGATAAGACATTCGTATAAAATGATACAAAGCACAACAGTTAATACATTGTTTATAATGAAGGCCTACAGGAAAAACACAGACCTTTGGTTCTTTTCTCATTCTCTGTGAGTGTTTCGGTCCTTTTGATGTACTCTTCATTCAACTCAAGCTGATATCTGATAGAGAGAAATACCAAATAATCACTAAGGTTATTTATACGAGGAAAGCATTGACATAAACAACATGGAATAATTACTGACAGTAACATAAATGCCATAGGCCTACATGTTAGTAATATAAGACAGTAATGTAACATATTATAAACTGGGTGTTTCGAGCCCTGAACGCTGATTGGCTGACAGCCATGGTATATCAGACCGTATACCACGGGTATGACAAAACATTTATTTTTACTGCTCTAATTGCGTTGATAACCAGTTTATAATAGCAATAAGGCACCTCAGGGGTTTGTGATATATGGCCAATATACCACGGCTAAGGGCTGTGTCCAAGCACTCCGCGATGCGTCATACATAAGAACAGCCCTTAGCTGTGGTATATTGGCCATATACCCCACCTCCTCGGGCCTTATTGCTTAAATACAGCGTGACGGTAACATAATAGTTTCCTGAAGTGTTGCACTGCTTAGCGTACATCAAACTTCTTATACTTAGACTGTAACATGCAAATGAGCCACCTATCTCAAAACCATGACATGATAGTGCACGACAGTGCATTATGAGACTGGCACTGGGTAGATGCTCTATTCAAGAAGCCATGCATCTGGACTGCTTGTTGCACAGCCTCTGTGCCCAGTCCTCGTGCATGTTACACTAATGCTAACTGACAGCTGGCTATACTAGCCAGATTTACGATCTAAAAATAAGTACCTTGTGGTTGTAGGGTTTAAGAGGTGATAGATGTGGTGAGAGTCAAACTTATTAGCATTCAAAGCTACTTAGCCCAATTTTCAAGGCTGTACAATACACTGTACAGTATCATCCCTGCAATCCCTTTTATCAACTGAATCAGAAGGTGAATTAATTGTCCTTGATGAACTGGATCCAAGCACACAATACATCAACAAAATATGCATAGAGGATATGATGGTGAACGTCAGAATACTCATATTTTTGCTCTACACAAGAGTGCCACCTTCTGGATGCAGAGAGAATATATGTCATGGAATGATGAGGCCTTCTATGTGCTGGGAGGTGAAGGGAAATCCAACCGATAGAGCAGGTAACTATTATCTAAAAAAAGTACAGAACAGTCCAAGTAGGCTACATTTTGCAAAATGACATCATAATACCTTGAAAGCTCATTCTTCAGCTTTTGGTCATAGGTGTCCTCCGTCATCTTCACTGCAAACTCTCTTCTTCTCAGCAGGTCCTCCATGGTCTTGGTCTTGTCTTCCTGTATTTTGCAAGTCCTGTGGTGAATACGCATTCTGTGAGTAACATGCTAAACCAACCCTGATAACCCCAGTATGACAATGATTCAGCATGAGTACGGCAATATGACTTCATCTTACTTTTCAAAAGCCTCCATCCTTAACCTCAGCTCAGCTTCTCTATTCCGCACAGTTTCTATTTCTTTCAACACAGCTTGTCTCTGCATATAGACGTCTTTCTCCTCAATCTGAAAAACACAAATGAAATACAAAGTAATCCATAACATCACATAACCACACAACACCGAAAGCAAAAAGTTTAAGAAAATAGAACGACCCAAGTAGAACATGAATTGGCCACTGAATCTATGATTGGAGAACTGAGTATCAAGTACCTCTTGTTGTTTCTGTAATCGATCGATGGCGTTCTTCTCCCTATTGATCAATGTCTCTGACTTCATCTTATAAGTCCTCTCCATGTCCTGCCTCAGCTGCAAAATCTCTTTGCGAGATTTATCTTTTTCCTCCATCTTCACTTTGGCTATTTCCACATCTTTATAATGTTGCAGCTGAAGAAGCAAAAAGCACCACGTTTCTCAATATAAACATTTCCAACACTAGAACATCAGAATGCATAAAGAGGCGTTGAGAAACAGAGTCATACCTTTGCATTCATTTCTGCTTGAACCTGTGCTTCAACTTCTTTTCGATATGCAGCAAGCTTAGATTCATAGGACACCCACTTGTCCCCTTTGTAGCGGAGAGCTTCATACTCCTCATCGATCATTTTCATCTTGTCAACTGCACACACAAAATGTCCATTATTTAGTTATTAAATGTATGTCAAGCAGTATTTTACTGTAATACTTGGTTAATTTGAGAGTGCTTCATACATACCAAGAGATTCTCTATAAGCTGGCATAGTGGTGGTCTGAGTCTCAGCATCACATCGTTCTCCATGCAGATGATGGTCTGTTAATTCTATCAGGAGACTCATCAGGAAACCTGGAAGAGACATCAATAAGGGACATGACAGGATGCTCGAGCTGACAACAGGGGGCTTGGAATATGAAAGTAAACATCACGCAACATGCAACATACCCTTATTATCTTTCTGTGTGCTTGATGCCTGTTGAAAAAAATATTAATAACCATCATTCACATCATAGGTACAAATTATTATCATTTTGTATGATTTTTCCAAGATGTTGTCATTACCAGAGATTTGTAAAGGGGTGACGGCGGGCTGATTTTCATGAGTTGAAGAAGGTCTCTTGAAGTGAAAATCTGGCAGGGTGTAGATGAGAGCATAGTCAACAAAGAGTATACTGTAAAGGAAGAAGCTGAGAGTTCAGCACCAGCAAAGCTGACCACACATTACTGGAGTGGGGTCATTCAGAGCTCCAACATAATACAATGCATTGTACAGGACCAAACATAAAGTACTGCGTAGTGATGGTGGGAAAGAAATCGATAGTTACATATCAGGACCTTATTTTTGACGATATATCGTATCATTTTGACAATATCGCAATATTATTTTTGCGCTAGTTGGCTGTACCTGCACCAAAATGTCATAGCTTGTTCTCCATCTTTTTTAACATAGGGAGCCAATTTGTTTTCAGCACTTTTATTTCCATGACTGATCATAACCTTTGTTTCATGGCTTTCTTTTGTCCCTCTGCTGCAGACATATAGTGAGCAATATGTTTGGAACATTGAATCGCAATAAAATCACAGTATTGAATCACAATACATATCGTATCGGTATCATGATAATATTTTATCGTTGATGTCCCTGGCAATTCCCAGCCCTAGTACTGTGTTACTGCTCCAAAGCATAAGTGCAAGTGCTCACCTTATCTTTGCCCATGCCACATTCAGGGTAGAACACAGACAGGGTGTACTCATACCCAGAATTCCTCAGATGATCTACCACCAGACTGTTAGAAGCAGTGACCAGGACAGAGTCTGACTTCATAGGGACTGGCCTGGGAACAGTTTCTCCACTCAAGATGGGGTGCTTCAATTCATGGATCAACTGATTACGAAGCTGCGTCTGGAACAAGGAAATAACGTTTGACAAAGGGGGAAACAATGGTCTTTGGTAGTAAAATACTAAATACTAATGTAAATACTTACTTTAAGTGTGTCAAGCACTCCTCGATTCTTAAAGGTTTGGTAAAGCCTCTTCCTCAGCTCATCTGGGGATAAAGCCTCCTCCTTGGCAACAGACATGTTGACCTCAGTTGGGGAACAGAGGATCAATCAACGAATACTTGCTAGCTGGTTTTTCTTGCTGGAGACAAATACCAAATTCTCTGTAACGCGACTAACATGTATATAGCTAGTGTTTATGGCACTTATTTCAACGTATTCGGGTTTAAATGACCTGCTTAGTAACCAACGGCGTCCTCTCCAAGTGCCCACAGCTTTGAATTCAACGAACTGGCATGTTATCGTTCTAGTTCCGGTCGCACAGTTATGATGCATATATTATGTATTTGAAATCAGAAATAAAAACAAATACATTAGTCAACTAACAGATATATTATTACATATGCATACATCAAATGTAATATAAGGTATACAAAATTACAAAATCGCCTTGTTATTGCAAATTTATTTTATATTCAACTTTTTCATGTCGTTATCAAACAGCGACGTTATCCCCGTAAAGGAGAGGCTCGTTTTTAACAGGTAAACAAACATTTGATTTATCAAATTAAAACCATTGCTTTAGAGGTCAAATGCATGTACCTATGGGATCTTTATGAAAATTAAGACTTTTGTAGTTTGCTTCAATGTGTTTAGCTTGACGATAATCACGTATTTGCAGCACGATAGCTACATTAAGGTTAGCTACAAGCTAATTTAGCTAGCTAGTTAAGGATTTAAGTCCAGTGTCCATATTACTACTATCCAATAATGTATATATTTCTGTTCACACAGAACATTGCAGGTTGCTGGAAAGAAACATGTCTGGGAGTTTCTATTTTGTCATGGTTGGGCATCATGATAATCCTGTCTTTGAAATGGAATTCTTGCCTGCTGGTAAAGCTGAGTCAAAGGAAAGTGTCTTTATGGTATCCTCAACATCATATATATATATATATATATATATATATATATATATATATATATATATATATATATATATATATATATATATATATAGGCCTATGTTCCTGGTAACTGTCTAAAGGGGCAGCTAGCCTATATAACTGTGTATTGATTTTATTTTATATTATAGATATTGGTCTACATCCAGTAAAAAGAAGAGGCTACTGTAATGCCCACTCGATTACCATTCTGTCTCTTCTATGTAAACAGGATGACCACCGGCATCTAAACCAGTTCATTGCACATGCAGCCCTCGACTTGGTGGATGAAAACATGTGGCTGTCTAACAACATGTACCTGAAAACTGTGGACAAGTTCAACGAGTGGTTCGTCTCTGCCTTTGTCACTGCAGGACATATCCTTTTCTAGCTATTACCCAATACCTACAGGTAAGTAAGTAGCCTTGTCCAAGCCAGAACAGTCCATAGGGCAGGAGCATATCTCCTGTTTCTGTAGCTTGTGGCAGCTTGATGTACAATTGAACTCTGCATAGGACGCTAGCCTATCACAGGGACATATCCCCAATCTTGAGTGCTGAGTGCCAGGCAGAGAAGCATCGGGTCCTGTTTTTTTTTGTCTTTGGGATCTGGTAATGAAGTGTGGCTGTTCAGCAAGTTGAGGAGACTTAATTACTTGGTGTTACCTTAGATTGTAAACTGTCATGGTCAAAACATATTGATTCAATGGTTGTAAAGATGGGGAGAGGTCGGTCTGTGATAAAGAGATGCTCTGCTTTTTTGACACAACAGTCCACAAAGCAAGTCATGTAGGCTCTAGTTTTATCTTATCTTGATTATTGTTCAGTCATATGGTCAAGTGCTGCAAAGAAGGACCTAGTTAAGCTGCAGCTGGTCCAGAACAGAGCGGCACGTTTTGCTCTTCATTGTAATCAGAGGGCTAATATCAATACTATGCATGCCAGTCTCTCTTGGCTAAGAGTTGAGGAAAAACTGACTGCATCATTTCTTATTTTTATAAGAAATATTAATGTGTTGGAAATTCCAAATAGTTTGCATAGACAACTTACACACAGCACTGACACACACACTTACCCCAACATACATGCCACCAGGTGTCTTTTCACAGTCCCCAGGTCCAGAACAAATTCAAGCAAACATACAGTATTATACAGAGCCATTATTGCATGGAACTCCCTTCCATCTCATAAAGCGAAAGTGAACAGCAAACCTGTTTTAATAATTAAAAAAATTAAATAAAGCAACACCTCACGGCACAACGCCTCTCCCCCATGTGACCAACGTTTTGTGTGTATGTATTGACATGTATGTGTAACTGATAGATGCACACACATGTAAATGTCTCCTGAGTGGCGCAGTGGTCTAAGGCACTGCATCGCAGTGCTAGCTGTGCCACTAGAGATCCTGGTTCGAATCCAGGCTCTGTCGCAGCCGGCCGTGACCGGGAGACTCATGGGCGGCACACAATTGGCCCAGTGTCGTCCAGGGTAGGGGAGGGAATGGCTGGCAGGGATGTAGCTCAGTTGATAGAGCATGGCATTTGCAACGCCAGGGTTGTGGGTTCGATTCCCACGGGGGGCCAGTATGAAAAATATATATATATATATATGTATTCACTAACTGTAAGTCGCTCTGGATAAGAGCGTCTGCTAAAATGTAAATGTAAATGTTTTTAAATGTATGTAATTTGTAAAGTATTTTGTCTGTAATGTATTTTTCGCTATGTGTCGGACCCCAGTAAGACTAGCTGTCGCCGTTGGCATGGGGATCCTAATAAAATCAAGACTCGACTGGGGATTGAACCTTCAACCTTCCAATCTCAGGGCGGACACCAACCACAAGGCCACAGAGACCTATATAGCCCTCTGGAAACATTGCAACAAAACATAAATATTATGTCTACAGTGTTGAATTCAACAAATCATCATTGTTACTAAGGGCCCAGACAAATAATTAGTGTGTGTGTGTTCCATTTTTCCCTTAACCATCTCCATCACATATGAGATTCATCATGCTTCATGATGTACGACAAGAAGATGGAATCAAAAACTTCTTCAATGACGTGTATGATTTATACATTAAGGTGAGTTATCCTTTCTATATACAGTATGTTCATGTATAATTAATATTCTGATGATTTATTCTTGTTCATTATTCTGTGCTCTTTACCAGTTTGCAATGAATCCTTTCTATGAAACCAATGCTCCAATCCGGTCGACGGCATTTGACAGGAAAGTACAGTTCCTTGGAAAGAAGCACCTCTTGAGCTGATGAACTAACCTAGACAACATGGTTGTGTAGCTTTTTTAATTTCTTAATTGTGTGCAGTTTCCATTTGAAATATGTTTTAAGACAGACATAATATACAACTAATTTGTCTATGATCACCTGTTGTATGTTTGATAAATTCAGTATGTATTACTGATACTTCCCAACCAATGTATAAAAGCTATTGTAAGCATGGAACATTGTTGCATAACGAATGGATGGTACACTGTATATACAAAAGTATGTGGACACCCCTTCAAATTTATGGATTCGGCAATTTCAGCCACACCCGTTGCTGACAGGTGTATAAAATCGAGCACACCACCATGCAATCTCCATAGACAAACATTTGCAGTAGAATGGCCTTACTGAAGAGCTCAGTGACTTTCAACGTGGCGCCGTCATAGGATGCCACCTTTCCAACAAGTCAGTTTATCAAATTTCTGCCCTGCTGCCCCGGTCAACTGTAAGTGCTGTTATTGTGAAGTGGAAACGTCTAGGAGCAACAACGGCTCAGCCGCGAAGTGGTAGGCCACACAAGCTCACAGAAAGGGAAGGCAGAGTGCTGAAGCGCATAAATATTGTCTCCTCGGTTGCAACATTCACAACTGAGTTCCAAACTGCCTCTGAAAGCAACGTCCGCACAATAACTGTTCATCGGGAGCTTCATGAAATGGGTTTCCATGGCTGAGCAGCCGCACACAAGCCTAAGATCACCATGCGCAATGCCAAGTGTTGGCTGGAGTGGTGTAAAGCTCGCCACCATTGGATTCTGGAGCAGTGGAAACACCTTCTCTGGAGTGATGAATCACGCTTCACCATCTGGCAGTCTGACTGACGAATCTGGGTTTGGCATTGTGCCAACTGTAAAGTTTGGAGGAGGAATAACGGTCTGGGGCTGTTTTTCATGGTTTGGGCTAGGTCCCTTAGTTCCAGTGAAGGAAAATCTTAACGCTACATCATACAATGACATTCTAGATGATTTTGTGCTTCCAACTTTGTGGCAACAGTTTGGGGAAGGCCCTTTCCTGTTTCAGCATGACAATGCCCCTGTGCACAAAGCGAGGTCCATACAGAAATGGTTTGTCGAGATTGGTGTGGAAGAACTTGACTGGCCTGCACAGAGCCCTGACCTCAACCCCATCAAACACCTTTGGGATGAATTGGAACGCCGACTGTGAGCCAGACCTAATCGCCCAACATCCGTGCCCGACCTCACTAATGCTCTTGTGGCTGAATGCAAGTTAAAAAAAAAAAAGATTTTTAAAAAATGTCCCCGCAGCAATGTTCCAACATCTAGTGGAAAGCCTTCCCAGAAGATTGGAGGCTGTTATAGCAGCAAAGGGGGGACCAACTCCATATTAATGCCCATGATTTTGGAATGAAATGTTCGACGAGCAGGTGTCCACATACTTTTGGTCATGTATGTGTGAGTGCCACCAGCATTGTTTCCTAGTTTGATAATAATGACACGGTTTGTATGAGCTTTTATCTGACCTTGAATGAGCTTGTTAAATACTAGCCCATTCAATAGACGGTAATGTTAAACATTATGCTGTCTTCCACCTTAGGGGAATTCTCTGACGCTGCCCAAATGCTCTGTCTAAATGCAACTACGCCCTGCACACAATAGTTTTGGAAACATTTGCAACCTAACTTTCATATAAGCGAGAAATCATTTTTCAAATACAAAACATACAATGAATGTACGCAGTTTAGGAAAGTTGCACCCGGCTGTATTTTGAGAAACACTGGAAATGTGGAATGGCATGTGTCGTAGCCGGCTGCAACTTTGCTAAACTGCGCAAAGTAAGTGTACCTTTTGTATTTGAAAGAATATTTCTTGCTTGTATGAAAGTTAAGTTCCAAAGGTTTCCAAAACCGCATTGCAAGTGAAGCGTATTTGCGTTTAGACAGAGTGTCGGGATTGTAGTTCACATGGAGGCAGCAGTGGTCCGTACCATTAACTGAAAACCCAAAAGGGGGGCTGGCTATACTTCTCGAGAGCTAGTTAAAAATATGTATATTTGGCTGAGTTTACACAGGCAGCCCAATTCTGATCTTTTGCCCAATTATTGGCAAAATATCTGATCTGATTGGTCAAAAGACCCATTATTGGCAAAATATCACATTTAGGCTGCACGTGTAAACTAAGCCATTCATTCCTGAGGTTTATGAAATGCTCTATGACTCACTGTCCAGTTTCTCTGATTAAATACTCTTTCCTTAACATAATTTTGGGATTTCTTCTGGTGACCTTGTTCCAAATAATTCACTGGTTTACATGTTTGTGCCGTACAAGGTAATATTGATTCACTAATCAATGGGTATGTAAGTTACCGATAGACACACACTCACATTCTGCTAAACTGAAATCGCATGACAATTGACTGAGGGAATGGTCTGCCTGTAATGGGTCCTTTATGAATGCAACAATCATACCAAACATTTCTCAATGACTTCCTGCTGAAGTCTTACTCTAACTGATATCTTTATATTTTCTGAAGTGTATGTTTTCATAATGTAGTTTTCTTTCATAGTGGGGATGAAATACAAACATGTTTTCAGGGGAAATGATTCATTCATGGACAGTTTATTCAAATAACATTTTCCATTCAACTTGCATTCCAATCATTCTGGACAACACTGCTGCAGCTAAATAATATGAAAGATGATCAAAAACAAATGTTCTCAGCACACTACCTAAATTAGATGAAATATAAACAAGGGATTTGTGATAATGTACAATACTGTAAAATCAATAAGCAATAACTGTTGAAATCCAAAGTCTTAGTATCAAAACTATACTAGTAAGGAAGAAAATGAAATTGATCTCCATGAATGTAAATAAAATGCATGTAAGATTAGATGTCCATAGAAAAACTGGCAACGGTTTTTGCTGACGACATGACGGTGGTAGGCCTGATCACCGACGATGATGAGACCGCCTATAAAGAGGTCAGTGACCTGGTAGTGTGGTGCCAGAACAACAACCTTGCCCTCAACGTCAGAAAGATAAAGAAGCTGATCGTGGACTACAGGAAACGGAGGGGTGAGCATGCCCCCATCCACATCGACGGGGCTGTAGTGGAGTGGGTTGAGAGCTTCAAGTTCCTTGGTGTCCACATCACTAAGGAATTAACATGGTCCACACACACCAACACAGGTCGTGAAGGCAAAACAACGCCTCGTTCTCCTCAAGAGGCTGAAAAGATTTGGCATGGGCCTTCAGATCCTCAAAGTTCTACAGCTGCACTAACTCTTTTGACTCATCACATACACTGCTGCTACTGTTTTATCTATCCTGTTGCCTAGTCACTTTATGTACATATCTACCTCAATTACTTCGTACCCCTGCACATCGACTCGGTACTGGTACCCCGTGTATATAGCCAAGTTATCGTTACTCGTGTATTTATTCCTTGTCTTATTAGTTTTCTATATTTTTCTCTGCATTGTTAGGAAGAGCCCATAAGTAAGCATTTCACTGTTTACGAAGCATGTGACAAATACAATTTGAGGTACATACAGTATTTTAACTTGTTCAATCATATCCACCTACTTATCACCCATCTTTTAATTACAATTAGCCAAGTTATTGGATCACTGAAATTCTGGTATGATAAAAAAAACTATTCTTTACAAACTATTAGTGGTAGTGAGCATAATATGTCATGCAGGACATACACATAGGATACCAACTCAACTATTTATTGAACATTCCTTATCTCTTGTCGTTCTGTGCAGGTGTTAAAACATGGAGTCCATTACATAATGATAACTTATTAATTACGGTATGTTCAGAACAAATATTGCAAGGCCAGCAAGTTATATAGAATTCTCAGCTACCAGCACCTCTAATAAACAGTAAGAAATCACAAATGCCTTAATTTCTGCTTATATTTCTCCCTCTGTACAATAAAGTAGTGACAGTAGACCATAAACTTCATCAAATAAAAATACTTCATAAATTACTCTGCTTTGTATCAACATTGATGTTATAAATATGAATATATTATGTATATTCCTAATCCCATTCAGGTCAGTTGATTAAAGTGACTTGCTTTTAAAGTATCACATTTGGGGTCATATCTCTGGATAAGGTCCTCAATACATTTTGAATGGAATCAAATATATTTTCACTGTTAAGGCAGCTCATCTCAACCTTGGTTTCAGTCACAGTGTAAGAAACACTTTCTACAAAAAAAGGGTACTTTGAGTGTGTAACATGAATTGGAAATGAAACTTTGTAAATATATATGTTGTAATAATATAATGTAATGTTTTAAGATATATATCAATCAAAGATGGCACAGATTGAAATTATAATAATACCCTTCTTCAGTACCCTCTTTACATCAATGAGTCCAGAGACCAACATACCCAGTGGATTATCATCCACTGACACTAGCCAGTACTTGCATACAGTATTTGAGAGAGCATGAGTGTTGATAAGCCTGTGTGTGTCTTCCTAGCTCCAGTTCTTTATAGGTTGTAGGCCCTACATTATATCAACAGCAGGAAGCACTGGAGCGGGGCTTTCTGTGGAGGTTAACTGTGTCTGTGGGGATGAGGTGGTCTGCCCTTTCCTCCATGGCTAGCACATTCCGCACCGCCTCCTCAAAGGCTATAGCTACGTTGGTGGAATCCTTGGCACTGGTCTCATAGTAAGGGTGATTGCCGTTATCCCGACACCACTGTTGAGCATCCTCAGTAGACACCTGCCTCTCCGTCACATCCACCTTGTTCCCCAGCACCACGAAGGGGAACTTCTCGGGCTCCTTGACGTCGGCGTAGTAGATGAACTCCTTCTTCCAGTTGGCCAGGTTGTGGAAGCTCTGGTTGTCGTCCACGCTGAAGGTGAGCAGGCAGCAGTCGGAGCCGCGGTAGAAGGGAGTCCTGAGGCTGCGGAAACGCTCCTGTCCAGCCGTGTCCCAGATCTGCATGGTGACCAGACGGCTGTCTACCTCCAGGTCCTTGTTGAGGAACTCCACGCCGATGGTGTGGAAGAGGTGCGTATCAAACTTGTTGGTGACGTAGCGGTTCATGAGGGAGCTCTTCCCCACTCCTCCATCTCCCAGCAGGATGACTTTCAGCAGGGATGACTTAGCGGTCATGGCTCTTAAATGACAGTGGACTCTTCCTCTGGAGAATAGGACCTGGGGGACAGCAATGTGTAACTAACAACTGTAGCAAAATAGCCTTCAAGTTTCTCAAACCTGTTTTTCCACCTAAAGAGTATATGTCTAGGCGCTACTTACCTTTACTGCTCAGTGTAGATATTCTGAAACCTATGGAAAACACTTGCATGTTAGCAGTTTATCTTACAGCAATTCAACACTAGTCAAAAATCCCCACACAAATTGGGAGAAGGGGAATGTGGTTAACCTTGCCGGAAGAGACTTGACTTACCCGTGAGTTAGTGAAGCCTCCTACGGTCTCTGCTGGCCCGGATCAAGTGTTACAGACGGTGGCCGGGTCCTTAGTCACGTGTCGGTCATTATAATGTGAAGAGTAGTCAACATTAAACCAGCTGGAATGAAATATTAGCAAGCAATGTGTTGACTGAACCTTCAAGTATAACTACATAACATAAACATTCAGTGCAGTGACTGCACAGCTGTCTGTATTACCGGCCCTTTTACAAAAGATACTGATAACGTTACATAGCTAAACTGACATGTCATTACTACTGTTAGCTAACAGTAGCTAACAAGTGAAATTGCTAAATAGTTAGCTAGCTAACGTTAGTTCGTCTTGTATAGCTAGCTAGCTAAACAGCTAGGTAATTATGATACGGGAAAAAATCATGGTGAAATATTGTTTGTAACTAACTTATAACAAATAGGGCACAACGCCCTCACAACAGTCTGAAGTTGGATGACAATCAATATTTAGCTAGCTTTGTTATGCTAGTTAGCCTAGCTAGCCATCAAGCCTGCTGAAAACTATTTAGCTAACGTTAGCTAGCTAGCTAAACCTTCAGACACTTAGTTACCTTACGGTTGGCAAGTTTTGAAGAACACATCCGAGGACTGTGATGGTTGATAGCTTTTTTCTAGTTGTCTATTGTTTGGCTTCGATGGCAGTTAGCTAACTAGCTGGCTCTCACTCGATCAACACTGATGGCTGCGTCGGCGGCCTAGCCTCTGTTTCCACTCATGTGACCTAAGAAGTCTCGAGCTTTTTACAGTACTGTCAAATATTCTCGAGTCTCATCACTCAGTTTGCAATTGCAGATTATTTATAATAAAAAGCCATTTTAAACAAATACAACTATACTGGTGACTGTTTTAACCATAGAGATTGATAGAGGACTCATCTTTGTATCTGTGCCATTATAGCGTCTATGACAGCAATGAGGCTATCTCCATGTTAAAGTAATTGACATTTTAGTCATTTTAGCAGATGCTCTTATCCAGAGCGATTTACAGTTAGTGAGTGCATACAGTTTTCTTCTTTACCATTGGCTAATCCTTCCTGATGACCCAGTTGGACATGACTCCAACAGGGTCACCAGGTGGGATCTGCCAATAAAGTTGGAAGTCCCAGCCATTTGGCTGTATTAAAGTGGTGGAAGCCCTCAATGCAAGGGGCCCGGGTTCCTAGAAGCACGGTTTCGGCTGCTACAGTTTTGCTTAGGTACTGCTGTTTAACTGACGCCCGGCCCAGAAATACAATTTCCATACATGCCCACATAGAGAAGTCAGATTAGAATATTCCTAATAAGACACTTTAGTCAATACCTTTGTGCACAAAACATCCATTGAATTATTCAAATAATTGTTGCGGAGGACACATTTTTTTTCTTCACTCCCAGCCGAAGATATTAACATTTTATATTCATCCAATGTCTGCCATGTTTTTAGATGACATGATGACTTCTTCGCTGCTCCCGCTGCTCCCTGTGCGCACTGAGTGCTACCCGGATATAGACGGTCCATGAATCGGCTTATGCAAACGTGAGTAGATTACCTTGAAAACATCTTGGACGAGGTCTCCAGTTCTTATTATATCTCAGTGCCTCAATGGCGCTGCCCATGCTAAAATAGCCTTTTGGCCGCTAGAGGCCTCTATCATTTTCTATGGTTTTAGACAGTAAATAGCTAGCTAGCTGCAGTATTCAATCAACACCACTTCGGATTCTTACAGAAACAGAGCCACCAGAGGGCGACAAAACACATGGTAGATAGGACTAGACCAGACTACCAACATCTAGCTGCTTTTTGCATAATCTTTGACCGGTGACCAGAGGACAGACGAAGTTAAATATAAAGCATTAGCCTGGCATGGACTAAGATACAGAATAATATTATAGAATAGAATGCAGTATATACATATGAAATGAGTAGTGCAAGATATGTAAACATTATTAAAGTGACTAGTGTTCCATTTCGTAAAGTGGCCAGTGATTTCAATAGGCAGCAGCAGCCTATAATGTGCTAGTGATGGCTATTTAACAGTCTGATGGCCTTGAGATAGAAGATGTTTTTCATTCTCTCGGTCCCAGCTTTGATGCACCTGTACTGACCTCGCCTTCTGGATGATAGCGGGGTGAACAGGCAGTGGCTCGGGTGGTTGATGTCCTTGATGATCTTTTTGGCCTTCCTGCTGTATGTGTCTTGGAGAGCGGGTAGTTTGCCCCCGGTAATGCGTTCGGCAGACCGCACCACCCTCTGGAGAGCCCTGCGGTTGTGGGCGGTGCAGTTGCCGTACCAGGCGGTGATATAGCCTGACAGGATGCTCTCAATTGTGCATCTGTAAAAGTTTGTGAGGGTTTTAGGTGCCAAGCCGAATTTCTTCAGCCTCCTGAGGTTGAAGAGGCTCTGTTGCGCCTTCTTCACCACACTGTCTGCGTGGGTGGACCATTTCAGTTTGTTAGTGATGTGTACGCCAACTCCCTGCTATATCGCACAGTTCTGGCTTGATCTGATTTATCTCTAGAGAAACTGCATCCAGCTCACAGATTTTTTTTAAAGAAATGGAATTAAAATAATTGAACCGTCATCAATAATTAGTTGCTTAAAAACCTAAAAATAACAGACATTTCGGTTAATCGCTCAGCAATATCTAGCAGTAATGACAGATCAAGCTTGAAGGTGTGTGAGAGGTTGTGACAGTCTTAGTATACAGTGCCTCATAGACTCAGAGTGACAAGCAGCTGGTGACCGCAAGCAAAGACCATGAGAATGAAATATGGACAGAGTCCTTATAAAAACATTTTTTATGTATTACGATATGAAAGCACAATTTACAGCAGTTTATTCATTGTTACATACACATAATATGATCTTAAAACCCAGTAACCTTCAAGTGAAGGCTTCTTGATTAATCTAATATTCATATTTTGATTTCACATAACTACACGTCTTAGTATATCTTATTTATTTCTATATTGCAGCTAACTGCAATATTTCACTATCACTTAGAAAATGAAAAAGCAACACAATATTGTTTTTTGTAGACAAGCCTGCCATATCCTCACATATAAAAACCAGATATTTAATGTGAAAATATTTGAATAACATTAAAAGTATTTGTGAATATTGAAAACCGCACTGTATATATGTATCGGATCATTTATTTGTGGACATTACTCTTTGTCTTGGTGGCTCAAATTAAAGGAAAAGTTCAAAAGCAGAGTCTTGTAAACTTGCAGAAATCCCTCCACATACTATTGCTCAAACCCTTGTGCAACACTTTCCTATGTGGACGGCTGAACAATACTTGTTGCACATACAGTACAGCAAAAAAATACACCCTTAGTTTGGGATTATGAAGATGTGTGTGTGTGTGCTCTCTGAAAAGAGCAGACTAAAGGTAGATACTTCTGCTAGCTCTGCCTTTGAGGTGTGTGTCAAACACAGTGGACTGATTCTACAGGTTCACTGAGTTGAGCAGTTTAAAAGATGGCAGCATCTTCCTCTTGACAGGAGCCTGAGGTCAGCACCACGTTGTCCAGCCCAATCTCTCCCCTAACTCCATTCCCACGCTCAGCTTCAAAGATGATCTGCAGAATGAGAGCAAAGATGTTGATGAGATGTTCTGGAAATTGGTACTGATTAAATTAACAACCTCTCTAAACATTGTGCTAGTAAATACGGCATACATAGAACATACAGTGCATTCGGAAAGTATTCAGACCCCTTGACTTTTTCCACATTTTGTTACGTTACAGCCTTATTCTAAAATTGATTAATTTGTTTTTTCCCCTCATCAAAGACACAGCAAAAAAGGTTTTTAGACATTTTAGCAAATTTATTTTAAAAATCCCAAAAGAAATATCACATTTACATAAGTATTTCGACCAGGGTTCTTCAATTCCGGTCCTGGAGGGCCGAAACACCTCTGTTTTTCATCCTCTCCTTCTAATCAGGGGCTAATTCAGACCTGGGACACCAGGTGAGTGCAATTAACTACCAGGACCAGAATTGAAGAACCCTGATTTAGACCCTTTACTCAGTACATTGTTGAAGCACCTTCGGCAGTGATTACAGCCTCAAGTCTTTTTGGGTATGACGCTACAAGCTTGGCACACCTGTATTTGGGGAGTTTCTCCATCGAGTTCTTGGTCACCTCCCTGACCAAGGCCCTTCTCCCCCGATTGCTCAGTTTGGCTGGGCAGCCAGCTCTAGGAAGAGTCTTGGTGGTTCCAAACTTCTTCCACTTAAGAATGATGGAGGCCACTGTGTTCTTGGGGACCTTCAATGCTGCAGAAACTTTTTGGTACCCTTCCCCAGATCTGTGCCTCGACACAATCCTGTCTTGGAGTTCTACGGACAATTCCTTCGAACCTCATGGCTTGGTTTTTGCTCTGACATGCACTGTCAACTGTGGGACCTTATTTAGACAGGTGTGTGCCTTTCCAAATCATGACAAGTGGACTCTCATAGAAAAGGGTCTGAATACTTATGTAAATAAGGTATTTCTGTTTTTTTTATTTTTATAAATTTGCAAACATTTATAAAAACCTGTTTTCACTTTGTCATTATGGGGTATTGTGTGTAGATTGATGAGGAAAACAATTAATTTCATCCATTTTAGAATAAGGCTGTAATGTAACAAAATGTGGAAGAAGGGAAGGGGTCTGAATACTTTCTGAATGCACTGTACTATTATCTACTGACACTGGCATCATTCTATGGGTCCTTTATTATTCTAAGCGTTTGAATGGAATTGTGACTCACAGATTCTGGGGCCTGGTTCTTCCAGGCTACAGTGAGCAGTTCTGTCTGCCAGTCCTGGTCTCGGCTGCGGCTCTGCTCCCACACCGGGTAGGCATTGTTGTTCAGGAGCACCCGCAGCGAGCCCACCTGGTTGCCCGTGACGCGATAGTTGAAAGTGAGGCAGAAGCTTCCCTGCTGGGCCCGGTCACTGATGAGTAGCTTTAGCCTGGCCTGGTCCTTCTTCTCCCCCAGAAGACCACTCATAGCCATGTAATACTCCATACCTGGGGGTTAGGGACCAGGGAGTGGACACAGGCTGATCAGTGATAGTCGTTAACATATGACTAGCAGCTATTTGGGAATACATAGATTAAGCACAGCAAAGAGCAATTTCTGGAAGATAGATTCAGATGATCATGTGGACAATAACATATTTACCTTATCAGTCAATGTATAAAACTATATGCATCTACATGGCAAATATAGGAGGTAAAATACTATTCATGCCCTATTAACAGTATGATTTGTACCATTTTCATGGTAGGACACGCTCCAGTCGAAGTTATCGTCCTTGTCCTGCACCCACTCACACGCGCCCTGATCGAAGTTGCAGTCCATGAAGAACTCTGGAAGGCACATTCAGATGTCAACGATACACAGTAATTACCCACATCATGTCAACAAGTAAACCAAGGATTACCTTCCTGTGCTGGAGTTATTTCGATCTCTTTGACTTCCGTTTCAGGACCAAATACTGACTCAAAGTCCTCTGGAACTGCTTTGGGAGAGAGATAACTCTGTTATAATATGGTCCATCAAATGTCAAGATAATGTAGTTCACTTTCACAAAAAGCACAAAGAAACAAGACATAAGACAAGACATATTGAAACAGGATATTAACCGCCTTGATAATTGTGTATGTATAACATTGTCTAAACAGTTATACATTCTTAATTTAGCTCTATCAAAACAAGTCATTTCAGTTACAAGCATTCTTCTTAAGAAATGTGATCCCTGAAGATCATCCAGATGATTATGCAGTTGAGAGATTTCCCCTCATAAAACAAAAGCCAGTCAGGGAAGTGGAAGCCTGCAAGTGGAAGCCTGCCCTGTTGACATTTATCTCTCAAGATGGTGCATTTCAATCGTAGGATATTATAACTGAAGCATCTTAAAGCTCTCCCAACAAACTTCCCCCTTCACTGAGTTGCTCTAGACAACCAGATGTACAGCGGCTTTGCTAAGTGAACCTGCCCAGCCAGAGAGGGCTGGTGTGTGAGGGGATTTGAGGAGCTGATGACAGACTCTCTCTGTCAGGGAGTCAGATCTGTTTGCTCAACAGCTGTTCTGGGGGACGATAATAAAAGGCTTGGAGTCTCTGCATCCCTTCCTCCCCCTCTTCCTAGTGGATGGGGAGTGTAGGCGCAGGGAGAGCTGAGTGTATCCCAAGGCGCTCACATGGCGGCAGAGTGAAATTCCTCCATGGAGCTGATGAATGTCTCGGGGCCTGTCTCCTCTTGCTATTTGAGTCGTCCTGACGAAGGCTCAGGCTGCTGTCTGACTTGTTTCCTTAAAGAGATCAACACTAGCAGCAAAACGCAGCCTTGTTACTGTCTCACTGAGAGGCATACCATCACATGTGTGATCCTTTGCCCACACTCAAATGGGTTTTCATCTTAAGATGGAGAGCCAATAATAATAATAATAATCCTATCCATTTTAGCCAAATAGCTACAGAGGCAACTTCTGTGCATGTGTTCTATCCCAAGAGCTATAAGCTCCACTGTCTTTGAGGCCATATGTTGTCTCTGAGCAAAAGGATTGATTTGGCTTGAAAGGCATATTTCATTGCTTTTATGCATCCTGGCCTGATTATACTCATCTCAGCAGTGAACGGCTCATAATAATGGCTTGAACAGAGCAAATGGAATGGCATCAAACCATGTGTTTGATGTATTTGATACCATTCCACTGATTCCGCTCCAGACATTACCACCAGCCCGTCCTCCCCAATTAAGGTGCCACCAACCTCCTGTGCTCCTCATGATATTTCTTTCCCACAACTCAAATGAAATGACCTTCTCTCAAGGGTTTCTATTTGCTTTTCAACCTTCAGTTTCAGCCCATGGCCAGAGAAGGTTAGAGAAGTGGTTGTGTGTGACAGTTTGACTGATGGCCTCAGTGCGTCCACCTCTTTCCCAGGCCTGGCTGTGTGGGATTGTCACACTGGTATTCAGCACAGCTGTTTTTCTGTCCTTAGTCTCCTTTCAAAGGTCAATCGCAAATGACATGGGTGAAACAGAACACTCTTTCAAACACTAGGACCAGATCTGGTTTATTACATCAACCTACATGCATAGAGCATGTATTGAACTATACACAGCATTTAACACACAGCATTTAACAGTAACTTAGTTCAACTTCATGGTTGAATATATTCACTCTCTTGCTACATTTGATTTACAGCTTATTTAGAGCTGGAGGTAACACATAACACTGTAAGAGCTCTTCTAGTGTAAGCTAATGTGTTGTTGTATTGTCCTCCAACCACATGATCTATTTATACCTCACAGGATGTGTTGTATTTACAGCATGTGAATCTAATATGTGAAACAGAGGCCATTCTCTGCTTACCAGGGTTGGGCTGAATTAAACATTTTGGATTTGACTCCCATTCAACTCATGAGTTGAAATTCAAATTTAATTGGACGTACCCCACAGGATGTACTGTAGAATTAGAGTTAGAGTGACAGGAAGTAGAATTGAATTCAGTGCAATTCAAATAAATTCCACTCATTCATAGAACATGAGAGTTTAATTTAATCTGACAGGTCATACTGCCAGATACCAAAGAATATATCACTTTTCTCTGAAAACAATGTTCATATACTCTTTTAACTTTAGTGCTTACAATAGCCAATTATATTTCCACCAACCATTTCATTTGTTTGGCATCTTTTTGAAGTCAATTTGAGGGGTAAACTAATGCACACAATTTAAGTGATTAATTAAATATAATAACTTAGAATATTTGCATACAGGTTTTGTTTTGTTTTCCTTGATCATTCATTTCAACAGTTTCCCCATAAACTATATGCATGTATATAATGACATGTTTGATGTTTTATGTACAATATTTATATTTAGACTACACCTAATAATAGAAGAGGCATTTGAATTTCTGTGAATTTCACTGAATTAAATTATATTTATTTTAATTCAAATTCCAATTGTAATTCTGTATCCCGTTTACTACTTCAATGCAAATTCAATTCAAATTCAAGAATTGAATTAGAATTTATGAGGCATTCTCAATTTAATTTGAGCCCAACCCTGCTGCTTTTTTATTCTGCTTACTGAGAATGAGCTTTTCAATCTAAGCCATAGACCTACTCAGTGCCCAGAACATGAAGCAACAGGTTGGATCCTGACACACACTCAGGTCCAGGGCTTAGAACTGACCTTTTATTGTGGAATGGTAATCCTCAAGCTTACACTGCCTGACAGACTGACATCACATTGCAGCTTTGAGATGTCTTAAACAAGGTTAGCGTCAGAAGGGACTCAATCCATGCGTTTAGTCCAGCTAACCATGGATCTTTAAAGGAATCCAAAGCACTCCTCAGTCCTCGCTTTCTCTGAATAAAACTGTGAAGTGACAGTGGCTCATCTGACTCCTATAGATAAAAATAGAAGCTCAGGTGTTGTTTATACATAGTTTCCAAGATATGTGTGCATGCATATGTGTGTATATCAAGTATAACTGTGTTTGATAAGCGATATAGGTTTTATTGTGTACCTCAGGTTTATGTCAAAGACACCTAATAAATAGTACCCTTCATTTTAACAACTACGATGAATTTAATTAAACAACTCCCTGGCAGTTGACAAGAGATACATAGGACAGATAGATAAGACTAGACTTCCTTCAAGCATGGCCAAGAAGCCTGAGGCCAGCCGGCCGGAGAAATGTGCAGTCAGGTTTGGGGGGCCTGTAATTAGGCCAGACCTTAAACTCCATACATTCCCCCTGTCCAGAGAGGATATATTGTAGGTCTGTGTGAAGGCAAGGGGGTAGCTAATAGAAAGAGTAGACAGATGGGCAGCTTGGTCATAGGGTCGTTGTAGGCTACGCTAACCCTCACACAACAGAGCATAGAGCAATAACCCTGTGATATATGTCCTAAATTTGACTTGTAGAGATGTGTTTGAGAGCGTCCTGTTCAGTGTTATATGAGGCCATAGAAAATGTGTAAACCTAAATATGACTGAGTGAAAAGAAGAGTATACATCACAAAGTTCTTGCCATTTTGATTTAGCTGAAGCAACTAGGGGATTGTATTTCTGAATAACTACGAGTTCTGCACACTACCACAGCAGTAATGGTGTGTGAAAGTCCATATTATCAGCGTTAGTGTAATCATATTTGGGACCACCCACGATGGCAATAAATAGGGGGATTGGTGGGAAGGAGTTAGAGGGAAAGGAGGCTTACTGAAAACATCTCCTCTTGGATTGAGTTGGTTGTCCACATCTGCCTCCTCTTCCTCTTCTTCCTCCTCCCCTACATTAGTGAAGTCCACCTGGCCCACCTTCTCTGAGCCACCGATGTAGGTCTCGCCATCGTAGTCGAAGGGCTGCATGCGGATCTGAGGGGGGACGGTCACTTGGGGCTCGGGGATGATGTTCTTGATCTGCTCATTGTCCAGCTTTCCTGGCAGTCTGGGTCTCACTGGGGAGTCTGGGATAGCTGCAGGAAGAAGAACCAGGTCAGACCTCTGGAACTACAATCACAGGTGGAATCTGATGCAGTTATACCAGAGCTTAGGCAAAAATCCTGAGGTTATACAGCCATTATACACTACCCATCAAAAGTTTTAGAACACCTACTCATTCAAGGGTTTTTCTTTAATTTGACTATTTTCTACATTGTAGAATAATAATGAAGACATCAAAACTATGAAATAACACATATGGAATCATGTAGTAACCAAAAAATGGTTAAACAAATCAAAATATTACTTTAAGACATGTCAATACGGAAAATGTCAGGAACTTTGAAAGTTTCTTTAAGTGAAGTAGCAAAAACCATTAACCGCTATGATGAAACTGGCTCTCATGAGGACCGCCACAGGAATGGAAGACCCAGAGTTACCTCTGCTGCAGAGGATAAGTTCATTAGAGTTACCAGCCTCAGTATGCTTCACAGAGTTCAAATAACAGACACATCTCAACATCAACTGTTCAGAGGGGACTGTGTGAATCAGGCCTTCATGGTTGAATAGCTGCAAAGAAATCACTACTAAAGGACACCAATAATAAGAAGAGACTTGCATGGGCCAAGAAACACGAGCAATGGACATTAGACCAGTGGAAATGTGGAGTCCAAATTTGAGATTTTTTGTTCCAACCGCTGTGTCTTTGTGAGACGCAATGTGGGTGAACGGATGATCTCCGCATGTGTATTTCCCACCGTAAAGCATGGAGGAGGAGGTGTTATGGTGTGGGGATGCTTTGCTGGTGACACTGTCTGTGATTTATTTAGAATTCAAGGTACACCTAACCAGCATGGCTACCACAGCATTCTGCATCGATACGCCATCCCATCTGGTTTGGGCTTAGTGTGAGTATCATTTGTTTTTCAACAGGACAATGACCCAACACACCTCCAGGATGTGTAAGGGCTATTTTACCAAGAAGGAGAGTGATGGAGTGCTGCCTCAGATGACCTGGCCTCCACAATCCCCCGACCTCAACCAAATTGAGATGGTTTGGGATGAGTCGGACAGCAGAGTGAAGGAAAAGCAACCAACAAGTGCTCATCATATGTGGGAACTCCTTCAAGATTATTGGAAAAGCATTCCAGGTGAAGCTGGTTGAGAGAACGCCAAGAGTGTGCAAAGCTGTCATCAAGGCAAAGGGTGGCTATTTGAAGAATCTCACATATAAAATATATTTTGATTTGTTTAACACTTTTTTGGTTACTACATGATTCCATATGTGTTCTTTCATAGTTTTGATGTCTTCACTATTATTCTACAATGTAGAAAATAGTAAAAATAAAGAAAAACCCTTGAATGAGTAGGTGTTCTAAAACTTTTGACCGGTAGTGTAGATTATAAAGCCATTATAGTTTTTAAAGCCGAAACATGTCAGAGAGTATGTCATGGGAATTTGTTCTAAATCACTGAATGGATGGACAAAAAAAAGTTGCTTTTACAGCTTTTTCTTTTTTTTGTTTGTTACATGTACACACATTTTACAGACATGGCGCTTCTCTCTTTCGTTCCAAATCTCCCAACAGTGGTATTTGTAGGGTTAATTTTAGGTAAATGTTGTGATTTTTTCAGTCATTCCTGAACCTGTGACCAGAAACAAGCTACATAGGGGCAGCACCAGAATAAGTAATCTATTGATTCTGTCTCTTTGCAGCAAAATCTGCAGAGCTGAGATGGTTGTATGCCCCTTATACATAACATTCTGTTGGTGGCATAATAAATTAAATAGAAAAACTCTACGTTTTGAATCAAGCTTTGTTTTGTGTTTAAATTCATAAACCATGTGCTATGGAATCGGCACACTGAAAATCTCTTCCCAATTATTTTGCAACCTCTATGGTGCAGCTGTCAACATTTTGGTCCTCAAATGAAACTGGTATATATTTCTATTTATGCCAATTTTGGTCTTTAATAAAGGGCAGACAAACAAGTTCCCTACCTTCTCCCCCTTTCACTTGCCTTCTCCATTTTTGCTGTAATGCTGCAATCAGTTGGTTGTAATTTTGGAGAGAGCAAACATTTCCATATATTTTTGTTAGCTGCACATGTGACATAACTCCACCTTTCCTATTCATAATATCATTAACAAAGATAATTTGAAAAAGGTGATATTTTGAAAAAGGTTCAATTTTGAATTAACTGAAAGGGAGATGTTGTCATCTGGATAAAGGGAAAAAGGCAATTTTGTAACAAGGGATGAGACATTCTTACTAATCTACTGGAGAACCAGTTCAGGTTTAAGTATAACTTTTGTATGACATGCTTGTATGACATGCTTTAATATTTAGCCCCCCAAACTCATATTCATTAAATAAATAAGCCTGTTTCATTTTGTCTGGCTTGCCGTTCCAAATAAAGTGAAGTATTTTTTTGCTCCTATAATTTAAAAAACAAATAGTTCGGCGTAGCCATATGTAAATTGGTAAACTGGGATATGACTAAATCATTCATCAGACTTACCTTGTTCATTGAAATACATTCATTTTCTTTTGTGTAAACATGTTGTCATAGACATGACAGATGAGCACAGAGGGTAGGACGACAGACAGGAATGTCATACTCCATGCATGGGTGCATGACAGCCAGCTTCAGCCATATATACTGTATGTACTTGCAAAGTGTAAAATGGTTTCATGCTGACTTCTACATGGCAGATCAAGCTGTGTGTGGTGCGGATAGGACCTAGCCAGCCTTAAGCCATGAGAGAGGGAAGGGAGGGGAGGGGGAGTTCATAAAGCAACAGTGGTAGGCAGGGGGGGGGGGGGTGCGAACAGAGGAAGTGGAGAGCCTTGTTGCATTCCATACACATCTCACCATTGAGGAAATTATCATCTGTACTGCCTTTGTCTCCCTGGTCCCACGAGCTTTGATAAAAGGGCTTGACTACAAAAAGATAAAGGCATCTTCGTTTACACAAAGCCTCAGCGCACCTATCATGTCACCTAGGCTACATCAGCTAGTGTCAACTGCCTGGTTCAGAGAGTGCACTGTGGCCCCTCTGCTACTCACAGACAGACAGACAGACAGACAGACAGACAGACAGACAGACAGACAGACAGACAGACAGACAGACAGACAGACAGACAGACAGACAGACAGACAGACAGACAGACAGACAGACAGACAGACAGACAGACAGACAGACAGACAGACAGACAGACAGACAGACAGACAGACAGACAGACAGACAGACAGACAGACAGACAGACAGACAGACAGACAGACAGACAGACAGACAGACAGACAGACAGACAGACAGACAGACAGACAGACAGACAGACAGACAGACAGACAGACAGACAGACAGACAGACAGACAGACAGACAGACAGACAGACAGACAGACAGACAGACAGACAGACAGACAGACAGACAGACAGACAGACAGACAGACAGACAGACAGACAGACAGACAGACAGACAGACAGACAGACAGACAGACAGACAGACAGACAGACAGACAGACAGACAGACAGACAGACAGACAGACAGACAGACAGACAGACAGACAGACAGACAGACAGACAGACAGACAGACAGACAGACAGACAGACAGACAGACAGACAGACAGACAGACAGACAGACAGACAGACAGACAGACAGACAGACAGACAGACAGACAGACAGACAGACAGACAGACAGACAGACAGACAGACAGACAGACAGACAGACAGACAGACAGACAGACAGACAGACAGACAGACAGACAGACAGACAGACAGACAGACAGACAGACAGACAGACAGACAGACAGACAGACAGACAGACAGACAGACAGACAGACAGACAGACAGACAGACAGACAGACAGACAGACATGCCTCTCCTTTCCTCTGTCCTTCAGATGGCTGGGTTCGGTAGAACAGCAGATATTTACACAGGTGTAATTTGAATCAAGGGCTCTCCCTGAGTAACATCTGTAGAGTGCAGAAGTTGTCTGAAAACAGGAAACTGGCTTTGGCAGTGTTGATGTTTGCTGATGTTTTAAGAGTACAGTTGAAATATGCTATCATAAAATAACTGTCTGAGAGACTTTTTACTCTTGTATCGATATAAGATCTGAATATTGTATATGCAGTCTGGGAAAAAAACACTGTCCGATTGTGGCCCCCTTGCACATCAACAACATTTCTATCAAATGTTTTTTACTCTAAGAATGTTTTGATGATTGATGAATAGTAAATCTGTTCAGTTCTCACCAGAGCATTCGAAGCCACTGCCACGGAAGCCTTGTTTGCACTTGCACTTGTAGGATCCCTGAGTGTTCAGACAGACTGCATGGTGGCTGCACTTGTGTGTGTTGTCCGCACACTCGTCATTGTCTGAAAAATACATTTACTGATTTGATATCTCCTCACAGATTTTTTAAAAGCAAATTGTTGTATATATGAAATGATTGTATACCTTACCTACACAGTCATATTTTCCATGAACATACTTCAGGTCGTAGCCGTTCTGGCACTTGCAGTAGTAGCTGCCAAACGTGTTGACACACTGTCTGTTGTATTGGCACAGGTTCTTCCCAGTTACACATTCATCAATATCTAAAGGCATAATGAAGGGAGGAAGACAGAGACAGATTTGAATAAACACGAAATGACTGAGTTCTGTTTTCTACATTGTAGCATAGGGTTAAATATTTGGATCAATGTCAACCATCCCTTACTGACACTTTAGTTTAGCACCACAATTGGACACTGGCTCCCACTCAACTCAAGCAGTTTTGTGGTAAGAAACACTACCCCATTCTATCCAACTGGCTGCTACAGATGATTAAGTTCTTATGTGAGAAGCCTTGAGATGGAGCAGGAATGTGAAACCACATAATGGAGTCTTCACAGAGCTTTACAAAGCTCCAAGATGTTGACCCCTTCTATTGTGTTCAGTAGCTGCTAATCTATGAGGTGGAGTGGTCCAGTGAGAACCAGCATGAAGTCCTCATGAAGTGATATAGTGTCAGGGTTGGTGGTCCAAGGTGGTGGTACTCACCCACGCAGGTCCTCTCGTCTGGCCCCAGCTGCAGACCTGCAGACGGGCAGAGACAACGGATCTCCCCCTGTACCTCCTCGCAGCCATACTGACAGTGGGCCAGGGAGCACGTCCTGGAGTCTACACACACACACACACACACACACACACACACACACACACACACACACACACACACACACACACACACACACACACACACACACACAGGAAAGAGAACTTCTTAAACACTACAGGTACAGTGTAAAACTAACACTATTCTTGGAGTGAATAGCAGCAGGTAAAGTAGGGGTTACAGTGCCCACTCACTGGAACAGGAGCCATCAGGCATTAGGGTGTAACCGTTGAGGCAGTAGCACATGTAGCTGCCATGGGTGTTCATGCAGCGATGCTCACAGGGACGGGGCTTCAGGCCACACTCATTCAGATCTGGACAGAGAGACAGACAGTCATCCTCAGTTATGTACTTCAGGGATATTTATGGCTATACTATATTAGTTTGTAATCAGAAATAATGCACCTATAAGTCTATTGTGGCTTCGCCAGAGACATCAAACTTGAATATTGTCCCACGGACATCATATCTTACGTGGTCCCAGGGGCAACATATTGAATACATTTTAGGTTTCTCCAGATTAAGTATTCTACATAGGCAGAAAATTAATAGTTTGATATTGAAATATTGAGGCATCTTTAAAGGTGTCAAAACATGATGATCAAGTGATCAATCAGGGGCTTGTGAAGTAGAGAGGGATAACTACAGAGACAGGCTACAAATCTGAGCTGCAAGTTGATCTCCATAAACAGACCACTTTGGCTCACATTTCTCTGACCTTTGACCCTCATTCCATTGACTCTAGTTACCCCACTGACCTTGATTGCACGTCTTTCCGGTGTATCCTGGGTAACACTTGCATTTGTTGGGGCCAACACACTCTCCGTGCTTGCAGCCATGTTCACACTGAGCTGGTAAAGCATTCAAGGAGAGAAATACCACCAGCGGCAATAAGAGGGTTTATGCAGGTTCACTGAGGTTCAAACATGCCAGTTTTACTATAACTGAGGTAATTTAGTCCACATTTCTTCTGGTGCAGGAAAATACCCCGCCGCAAAGAATAACAAATGTGAAAACCCATTATTGTGGAGAACAATTAGAATTCTTAAACTTGAGGTTTCCATTCATTGAATATCCATTTACGTAGCCCCATGTAGCTCAGTTGGTAGAGCATGGCACTTGCAACGCCAGGGTTGTGTGTTTGATTCCCATGGGGGACCAGTATGAAAGAATGTATGCACTCACTAACTGTAAGTCGCTCTGGATAAGAGCGTCTGCTAAATGACTAAAATGTCAAATGTACAGTATATGATATTTTCATTCAACGAAACAAAGAAAAAGTTACTTTGATGAGCACAGCTATACAAATACATTTCTAATCACCGTACAAACAAACAACATGACAAGGTCAAATACAGTACATCTTGACTAACCGTAACCACAACTTGTTTTGTTGAGATGCTTACCTTCACATTGTCCTTTGCTGTTCTTTTTCCAGGCATAGCAACACTCTAGTCTCCTGCCATAGCGACACACACCTGGTTGGCCACCGGCGGGGACTTGTCTGCGGTGCCTGTGCACATAAAGGACAGGGAAAATAGGTGATTCACAGCTCTACCCTGTTAGATATTTGGTTCCATTCCTTGAGGGCCAGTTGAATGTGAGTTTATTGACTAAAGCTGCTTGATTAGGAATAACACAATTGGTGAGTAAAGTTTGATCATAATACGATCATGAGTATAACTTTATAATGGATCGCAGAAGAAAACAAATACCCAAATAAACACAACTTGCAGTAAATATGCTGCAAATGGAGAAGAGAATTGGATCACTAAATTAGTGTACCCGCCCCCCCAAAGACAAACAACCCCAAACAACCCCAAACAGGTACTCCAAAGCACCCCAAACAACCCCAGGTACCCCAAAATACACCAAGCAACCCCAAACAACCCCAAACAGGTACCCCAAAGTACTCCAAACAACCCCAAATAGGTACCTGAAAGTACCCCCAACTTTTATAGATCTGACCCAGGAGAGTGCAGCCAAGTAGTGAAAATATAGGTGGGAATCAGATAGCTGCGAGAGTATAAGTGTAAATGCATATTTGTATATTATTTACAGTATACATATTATTTTTGACAAATTCCCTGTGGCTCAAATGTTGATAATTAAGGCTTTTTTTCATTTCAGGCACACTGTCCAATAACAGATCATGCACAGGCTTCACCCAGACAATGCATGCCTTATTTATTTTTAAAAGTATAGCTTAAAAGCGGTAAAGCAACAACACCTCCGCCACACTGACCCTCAACACGGTGGCCCCCCAGGGGTGTGTGCTTAGTCCCCTTCTGTACTCCCTGTTCACCCACGACTGTGTGGCCACGTACAACTCCAACACCAAAATCAAGTTTACTGACGACATGGCGGTGGTAGGCCTGATCACCTACAGCGATTAGACAGTCTTCAGGGAGGAGGTCAGTGACCTGGCAATGTACCTAAGGTACCTTTTTGTGGTACTTTTGGGTACCTGTTTGGGTTACTTTGGAGTACCTGTTTGGGGTTGTTTGGGTTACTTTGGGGTACCTGTTTGGGTTGTTTGGGGTACTTTGAGGCAGTGCTCGAGTCCGAGTCGAGTCACAAATCCCTATGGCTAAGTCCGAGTCGAGTCCAAGTCAGAGTCACCAATGGTCGAGTCACGAGTTGGTGTACTTTAGGGTACCTGTTTGGGGTTGTTTGGGGTGATTAGTAGGACCCATCGCCGGGTGCTTTTTGGTGATAATTGACTTCAACACATAGTCTAATTTAGTCATCTCAAATGCAGCCCTGCAGTCAACCCAGCAAATTGTGGCCTTAATAGCACCATGGCAGTGGTGTGGAAAACTAACAGGCCAAATAAAGTTTCCCCCGGCTCCCTCCTATAGGAAGAAAAAGGGGGCTACCTATGGAGAGCAGTCAGCCTGACAGGATGTAGATTACAGATGGGGAAATGAGCATGTTACACTCTCTACTTACACTTAATCAGTCACTCCTTAATGTCCTTACAGTGTTACATGTTAACCTCAAGCAGGAACCTATTCCCTCCATTTTCATGACCCTCATCTGATTACTCTTAAAGTGACCGTCAACAAGTCAGCACTTTGGAAATAATATACATAGTGATTGAATTGCACGTGTATTTTTAAACTGTAAATTAGATTGGGATGGGATGTCAATCTGCTGCTTCCCCTTTCATTGCTTGAAATGCACCCTCAAGGATCACAAAATAACTTTAACTTTTGAAACGCACATCTGGCTGGGGAAACCTTCTGATCTGAGGAGCCCTCTAACCTCTAGCCCAGTGCCAATCTCAAATGGCCCAGATATTTGGCATTCTGGCGTTCCACGCATGGCTTCCTAAAAGCAGCCCTGGCTCAAGGGGGACTGGAAGAATCTGAGACCTGGTAGAAATCAACCAGAATAGCCTAGGGGCCCCTAAGTGTGACAGGTGTCCTTCAGTGATTAACAGTTGCCGTGCCAGGAGCAACATTTAGCTGACAGCCCCCATACCTCACATAGTCCCTGGCCAAGGCGCAGACAGCCTGAGAGTGAGTGCATGCATTGCACCAAAACACCACTTTTCCCATTATTACATATTGAAACCAACTGACATGCCTGTGATTGTCATAAGCTAAACTGAGTCACTCTAGATATGTGTCTGCTAAATTACTAAAATGAGCTTGTCACATGTCTCATTAGTAAAAATCAGGAGCAGGCTACTGGTAATGGCAGTTCAATAAGAGGCGACTGCTACTACTGTATAAGTAATGGTATATAATGCATTTACAACACTTACAACACACAGCTGTGTCTGGCCAGAGTGTTAGCTAGTAGCTGTTAGGAGTGTTACCTAGGGATGTGACAATTGCTTTTGCAGTGCTGTTCCCTTGACACTGCAATGGAATGTCCATACTGAATCCTCTACTATCCAGATGAATCATACCAATAAACACTGAGCTTTACACCTGCTGCAGGCTTCAGAGTGAACAGATACAATGACAGCAGCATGAACTACATTATAATGTATGAACATTTATATATCTCTGACAATCGTTTCCTACAGCAGTCCATAGGATTAATTGATTGCTCACTTACCTGTTGGCGTCTGCATTTCCAGAGGAAACATAGAACAGGAAGAAGAGTGCACCGATCCAGCTGAGGGGCTGCATGTTTTTCACTGGGTACAGCTCACGTTCTCTCACTCTCTCTCTATCTCTCTCTGTGTTTCTCACAGAAGCTCTCACTCGCTCTGTTTCTTGCTCGGTTGTGCTCTGCTCCTCCCAAGGGCTTGCTCTTACTCCATGCACTCACACAGGGGTCCCAGCCCAGGAACAAGTCTCAATTGAGTCTTGTGTTTCCCCACCACACACACTCCCCTCTAGTAGGTAGACTTTGCTTTCTCTCTTTTTCTCTCTCACTCTTTTTCACTCTCCTGATAAAAGTGTATGTGATCTGTATCCTCCTCTTCCTTCTCTCCTCTCTCTCTCTCTCTCTCTCGCCCTCTCTCTCTGTCTCTCCTACTACCTTTCTTTCTCTCTGTCTCTCAGCTGAAATTCCAGAGGTAGGTTTTCATTACAATGAGTGACACTGGGGTGTGAGCATGGTAAGGAGTCTGGAGTGGTAGAGGGGACGGGAAAGGGACTGAAGGGGGTCGGGGCTGTACGTTGGAGGGTGCACCAGACATCTCCACTGGTAAACCCAATCCAGGGACATATGACTGATAATAGTTTTACTGCAATATTTCACCAGCAGGGACAGATATTTGATCACATTTGCGACTATACTTGAAGCATTAAATAAGATGTACAGTGTAGTATTAAATACCAGATATATGTACAGGAGGTCTGTGAACTTCACCTACATGCTTGCCCTGACCTGGTGTTAAAAACAGTGTTTATTTGTTGCTTCATGATGATACCACTCCTATCTTGCAATGTTCCACCGTACTTGGCTCTTTATGCCATGTCTTGCTCTGACATTGTCCTGGTTGGTAATTAGCTGGATCTCCTGTGTTAATTGCAGGGCCCAGTCGTGACCAGGCCTGTCATTAGGAGCTGCACTGTCCTTTGATGTCCTGCTCATGACCAGCACCCATGAAGCCCTGCTCTCACACATGCTTATACCAAATTCAAGTGAAGCTAATCTCAAGCCATAAAAGCCCTTAATGAGGTAGCAAACTTTCAAAGTGAACTCTAACATCTGGTCTAGATCTGGCTATGCCCCCAGTATACACAACAGACAATGGTGTTGTGGGAATGTTTGGGTGTCAGGTTTTCCTTTAAATTCAGAGAAACACGGCAATGTGTTATTACCGTTTCTTATTGGATGTCTAAGACCCAATGGCTTAAGTTTACAATGACTTTTGCCACATATTTGGGGTTTAGATTAAATACTGTATGTCTGAACTTAATAAGTTGCCTTTGATATTCCTCAGTGCTCTTTCAATCATTAAATAAAAACTACACACTCTTAGAAAAAAAGGTGCTATCTAGAACCTAAAAGGGTTATTCAGCTGTCCCCATAGGATAACCCTTTGGAGAACCCTTTTGGGTTCCAGGTAGAACCCTTTTCACAGAGGGTTCTACATGGAACCCAAAAGGGTTCTACCTGGAACCAAAAGGGTTATCCTATGGGGACAGCCAAATAACACTTTTGGAACCCTTTTTTCTAAGACTGCAGTATCACTATTACATCTGCACCCCCCTCCTGTTCTTTCCCCCTCAACTAATGATTTATGGAGAGTACCATTTTATGTTTGAAAGCTTTGTGCAGTATTGCCCATATTACGGAACCACACCTTCAAAAGAGTCTGTCTACCTCCAAGCTTTCAAACAATGATTTTGGAGGCACAACAGAAATTGCTTTCACATGAGGAGAAGAAAGCCTTTTCACAGTCAGGTAGTGTAGTTAAGCTGTAAAATACAACCCTGTGATTTATCTGCCATGGCAGGATATACTGTACTGTACTAACCACAACCAAAGCTGGGAGTGGGGGTAGGCAGGATTTGTGGGGAGCTCCCTTTAACTGCGGAAATCTGAGAAAGTGAAGGCCGGAAAAGTGGTTAATGTTTCCCGACTCATTCAGGAGTTCAGTAGCCAAAGGGGTAACAATAATAACATAGAATCAGATTATATGTTAAATGGACCTGATCATAACTGGGTCATTCCACCAATTAGGTGCCTTTTGAGTAGTGTAACTTGGTCCCCCAAAAAATTATGTCATAAAGAGCACGTTTAATTTCACAAAAAACATGTTTTCCCATCTCAAGAGGTTAAATACCAAAATTACTATATTAAGTGCCTAGTAGGTGCCAACCAGGGTTGACTGTAACAGGGTTGAGGATTTCATCTTAAATCAGCTTGTGACGGGGAAATCAAATCAAATCAAATCAAATTGTATTTGTCACATGCGCCGAATACAACAGGTGTAGACCTTACAGTGAAATGCTTACTTACCTTAACCAACAATGCAGTTTTAAGAAAAATAAGTGTTAAGTCAAAAATAGATAAGTAAAAATAAAAAAATAAGAAAAATAGAAAAATAAAACATTATTAAAGACAGCAGTAAAATGACAGTAGGGAGGCTATATACAGGGGGTATGGGTACAGGTTAGTCGAGGTATGGAAGTTTGTTGTGTGCAACAGGGAGGGGCAGAATGCAAGCTTCACCCCAAAAATGTAATTGTTAAAAAATATCTAGCCTGTCTATGGCTAACAGAGTTGACGTGTGAAGCCTGACCCACTCAGTTTTCCACCACAAAACCAGAAAATGCCCAAAAAAGAATAGAACTAGCTCAACTGCTTTTACAATATGATTTGACTATTAGATGTTCAATATACTTTTGTAAAAAATATTTTAAACGGAATAGTTTCACCAAATTAAAACGAGAGTTCAGTTCACGTAACAGTGCTGACCTTAAAATGAAGGAGAGACGTAAATGAATCACTAATCACATGAAATAAATACTCATCTTCAGAAGTGACTTTGTCAAATCAACAAAAACTAAAAATAACTACGGCTTTACAATGATGGTGAAAACTTGGAGACACTTTGGTGATGCACAGAGGGACATGTTAAAGTGCTGAATCTTGGCACTTTAGCAAGTCTTTATTCATATAAGTCTCCTGAGTGGCGCAGTGGTCTAAGGCACTGCATCGCAGTGCTAACTGTGCCACTAGAGATCCTGGTTCGAATCCAGGCTCTGTCGCAGCCGGCCGCGACCGGGAGACTCATGGGCGGCGCACAATTGGCCCAGCGTCGTCCAGGGTAGGGGAGGGAATGGCCGGCAGGGATGTAGCTCAGTTGATAGAGCATGGCGTTTGCAACGCCAGGGTTGTGGGTTTGATTCCCACGGGGGAATGTTAAAGTGTATAAAAAAAAAATAAAAAAAATGTAAATGTAAAATATATAAAAAATCTGATTTATTGAATTAACCTGTGGTCTATATTAAAGGGTACTTGATATAACAGGCTTTTAAAATTCAAGGTTGGTGCACAATTTCTACTTAAAATATCAAAGGGATGCAAAAGGCACTCATTTCGTGAAAAGACCCAACTATTTGATCCACATTGGAGTTGAAAGTTAAAGGTCCATTGCAGTCATGGTTAACAATTAAGTACCTTACTGTGATTGTTTTAAACTTAAAATGGTTAAAAATAAACAAAAATAGTTTCTTGGCAAAGAGCAATTTCTCAAGCAATAATTTTGTGGGGATGGGAAAACGTGAAATCATGTGGTTTTGGAACACTTCACATGTGATGATATTTTACAGGAAGTGAAATTATGCCTGGCGAAAACCAAACACTGCATTCCACAGTAAGAACCTTATACCAACGGTCAAGCATGGTGGTGGTAGTGTGATGGTTTGGGGATGCCTTGCTGCCTCAGGACCTGGACGACTTGCCTTAATAGAAGGAACCATGAATTCTGCTCTGTAACAGAGAATTATACAAGAGAATGTCAGGCCATCTGTCTGTCAGCTGAAGCTGAAGCATAGCTGGGTCATGCAGCAAGACAGTGATCCAAAACAAACAATCAAGTCTACATGAAAATGGCTAAAAAGCTAAAAAATTGAAGTTTTGGAATGGCCTAGTCAAAGTCTAGACCTAATTCCAATTGAGATGTTGTGGCAGGACTTGAAACGAGCAGTTCATGCTTGAAAACCCACAAATATCTTTGAGTTAAAGCAGTTCTGCATGGAAGAGTGGGACAAAATTCCTCCACAGCTACGTGAGAGACTGATCAACAACTACAGGAAGTGTTTGGTTGGAATCATTGCAGCTAAATGTGGCACAACCAGTTATTGAGTGTAAGGGGGCAATTACCTTTTCACACGGGGCATTGGGTGTTGCATAACTTTGTCTAAGAAATAAGTATGTAATTGTTGAGTTATTTGTTCACTCAGGTTCCCATGATCTAATATTCGGTTTTGGTTGAAGATCTGATAGCATTCAGCATAAAAAATATGCACAAATAGAAAACATTTTAAAGGAGGCAAATACTTGTTCACAGCACTGTATAAAACACTGGAAAATCACATGCCTTTAAAGAGGCAGTCAAGTCTCCTTTTCACCTCATTTAACACCTGATTTACTTAACAAAAGGCACATCTCAATAGGTGGTCCAGGTGAGTCATGACATAGCACAATTGGGGGGTGGGCCTTTCCTCTTTTGCTCCTCTATTGTTCCTCAAGCAAGGGGGGAGGCCGATGACATCACGGATTCCCATCAGACCAACTGCTTGAATGCCCTACTCCTTGAAGTTTGCAGTTGTGTCTAAAAAACACTATTTTGCCCAAAACATGATTGTTTTACACTTTAATGTGTGAAAATCTTTAAATTGAAACTCTCAGTGAATACATGCTATATTGTGTGACATAGGCCTACAGTAACATGAATCAACATGACATATTTCTTCATGTAGCCCATAACCTTGACTTGACTTGAGCATAAATCTCAGTCTGAGTTAAAAGCAAATTAGGTTTATTCTGTCTCAGAGATAATCTGCAAAAGCAATCATGGGGCGGTCTACACTGCTAAATGGAGAGACATGGTTTACAAGTCTGCAGAAGGAAAATGAGACGAGACCAGATCTTTACTAGGAATAATAATCTAATCAGACGTCTGAAATGTTCAGTATGACTGCCTGTCCTCTGACTTTGAAGGGATAACCTTTCTATGGAGTCGTATACATGTATGGCATCTAAGAAGACATGGTTGTAGTACAGTAAGGAAAGAAACGGAAGTCAAATATAGGCCTACGGCAGACGCACAATACAGGGAGTATTCAGACCCCTTCCCTTTTCCCACATTTTGTTATGTTACAGCCTTATTCAAAAATTCAGTACCCCATAATTACAAAGCGAAAACTGGTTTTTAGAAATTTTTGCAAATGTACAAAATATAAAAAACAGAAGTACCTTATTTACATAAGTATTCAGACCTTTTGCTATGAGACTCAAAATTGAACTCAGGTGCATCCTGTTTCCATTGATCATCCTTGAGATGTTTCTACAACTTGAATGGAGTCCACCTGTGGTAAATTCAATTAATTTGACATTATTTGGAAAGGCACATACCTGTCTATATAAGGTCCCACAGTTGACAGTGCATGTCAGAGCAAAAACCAAGCCATGAGGTCAAAAGGAATTGTCCGTAGAGCTCCGAGACAGGATTGTGTTGAGGCACAGATCTGGGGAAGGGTACCAAAAAGTTTCTGCAGCATTGAAGGTCCCCAAGAACACAGTGGCCTCCATCATTCTTAAATGGAAGAGGTTTGGAACCACCAAGAATCTTCCTAGAGCTGGCTGCCTGGCCAAACTGAGCAATCGGGGGAGAAGGGCCTTGGTCAGGGAGGTGATCAAGAACCCGATGGTCACTCTGACAGAGCTCCAGAGTTCCTCTGTGGAGATGGGAGAACCTTCCAGAAGGACAAGCATCTCTGCAGCACTCCACCAATCAGGCCTTTATGGTAGAGTGGCCAGACTGAAGCCACTGCTCAGTAAAAGGCCCATGACCGTCCGCTTGGAGTTTGCCAAAAGGCACCTAAAGGACTCTCAGACCATGAGAAACAAGATTCTCTGGTCTGATGAAACCAAGATTGAACTCTTTAGCCTGAATGCCAAGCGTCATGTCTGGAGGAAACCTGGCACCATCCCTACAGTGAAGCATGGTGGTGGCAGCATCATACTGTGGGGATGTTTTCAACGGCAGGGACTGGGAGACTAATCAGGATCAAGGGAAAGATGAATGGAGCAAAGTACAGAGAGATCCTTGATGAAAACCTGCTCCACCTTTCAACAGGACAACAACCCTAAGCACACAGCCAAGACGAGCAAAGGTAACTGAACTAAATGACTATCGCCCCGTAGCACTCACCTCTGTCTTCATGAAGTACTTTGAGAGACTACTCAAGGATCAAATCACCTCTACCTTACCTGTCACCCTAGACCCACTTCAATTTGGTTACCGCCCCAATAGATCCACAGACGATGCAATCGCCATCACACTGCACAGTTCCCTATCCCATCTGGACAAGAGGAATACCTATGTAAGAATGCTGTTGATTGACTATATCTCAGCATTCAACACTATAGTACCCTCCAAGCTCATCATTAAGCTCGAGGCCCTGGGCCTGAACCCCGCCCTGTGCAATTGGGTCCTGGACTTCCTGACGGGCCGCCCCCAGGTGGTGAAGGTAGGAAACAAAATCTCCACTTCGCTGATCCTCAACACTGGGGCCCCACAAGGGTGCGTGCTCAGCCCCCTCCTGTACTCCATGTTCACCCATGACTGCGTGGCCAAGCACGCCTCCAACTCAATCATCAAGTTTACAGACGACACAACAGTAGTAGGCTTGATTACCAACAATGACGAGACAGCCTACAGGGAGGAGGTGAGGGCTCTGGGAGTGTGTTGCCAGTAAAATAACCTCTCACTCAATGTCAACAAAACAAAGGAGATGATCGTGGACTTCAGGAAACAGCAGATGGTGCACCCCCCTATCCACATCGACGGGACCACAGTGGAGAAGGTGGAAAGCTTCAAGTTCCTTGGTGTACACATCACTGACAAATTGAAATGGTCCACCCACGCAGACAGTGTGGGGAAGAAGGTGCAACAGAGCATCTTCAACCTCAGGAGGCTGAAGAAATTTGTCTTGGCACTTAAAACCCTCACAAACTTTTACAGATGCACAATTGAGAGCATCCTGTCGGGCTGTATCACCGCCTCGTACGGCAACTGCACCGCCCGCAACCGCTGGGCTATCCTGAGGGTGGTGCGGTCTGCTGAACGCATTATCGGGGGCAAACTACCCACCCTCCAGGACACCTACAGCACCCAATGTCACAGGAAGGCCAAAAAGATCATCAAGGACATCAACCACCCAAGTCACTGCCTGTTCACCCCCCTATCATCCAGAAGGCGAGGTCAGTACAGGTGCATCAAAGCTGGGGCTGAGAGAATGAAAAACAGCTTCTACAGTGGGGAGAACAAGTATTTCATACACTGCTGATTTTGCAGGTTTTCCTACTTACAAAGCATGTAGAGGTCTGTAATCTTTATCATAGGTACACTTCAACTGTGAGAGACGGAATCTAAAACAAAAATCCAGAAAATCACATTGTATGATTTTTAAGTAATTAATTTGCATTTTATTGCATGAGATAAGTATTTGATACATCAGAAAAGCAGAACTTAATATTTGGTACAGAAACCTTTGTTTGCAATTACAGAGATTATACGTTTTCTGTAGGTCTTGACCAGGTTTGCACACACTGCAGCAGGGATTTTGGCCCACTCCTCCATACAGACCTTCTCCAGATCCTTCAGGTTTCGGGGCTGTCGCTGGGCAATACGGACTTTCAGCTCCCTCCAAAGATGTTCTATTGGGTTCAGGTCTGGAGACTGGCTAGGCCACTCCAGGACCTTGAGATGCTTCTTACGGAGCCACTCCTTAGTTGCCCTGGCTGTGTGTTTCGGGTCGTTGTCATGCTAGAAGACCCAGCCACGACCCATCTTCAATGCTCTTACTGAGGGAAGGAGGTTGTTGGCCAAGATCTCGCGATACATGGCCCCATCCATCCTCCCCTCAATGCGGTGCAGTCGTCCTGTCCCCTTTGCAGAAAAGCATCCCCAAAGAATGATGTTTTCACCTCCATGCTTCACGGTTGGGATGGTGTTCTTGGGTTTGTACTCATCCTTCTTCTTCCTCCAAACACGGCGAGTGGAGTTTAGACCAAAAAGCTCAATTTTTGTCTCATCAGACCACATGACCTTCTCCCATTCCTCATCTGGATCATCCAGATGGTCATTGGCAAACTTCAGACAGGCCTGGACATGCGCTGGCTTGAGCAGGGGGACCTTGCGTGCGCTGCAGGATTTTAATCCATGACGGCGTAGTGTGTTACTAATGGTTTTCTTTGAGACTGTGGTCCCAGCTCTCTTCAGGTCATTGACCAGGTCCTGCCGTGTAGTTCTGGGCTGATCCCTCACCTTCCTCATGATCATTGATGCCCCACAAGGTGAGATCTTGCATGGAGCCCCAGACCGAGGGTGATTGACCGTCATCTTGAACTTCTTCCATTTTCTAATAATTGCGCCAACAGTTGTTGCCTTCACACCAAGCTGCTTGCCTATTGTCCTGTAGCCCATCCCAGCCTTGTGCAGGTCTACAATTTTATCCCTAATGTCCTTACACAGCTCTCTGGTCTTGGCCATTGTGGAGAGGTTGGAGTCTGTTTGATTGAGTGTGTGGACAGGTATCTTTTATACAGGTAACGAGTTCAAACAGGTGCAGTTAATACAGGTAATGAGTGGAGAACAGGAGCGCTTCTTAAAGAAAAACGAACAGGTCTGTGAGAGCCGGAATTCTTACTGGTTCGTAGGTGATCAAATACTTATGTCATGCATTAAAATGCAAATTACTTACTTAAAAATCATACAATGTGATTTTCTGGAATTTTGTTTTAGATTCCGTCTCTCACAGTTGAAGTGTACCTATGATACAAATTACAGACCTCTACATGCTTTGTAAGTAGGAAAAGCTGCAAAATCGGCAGTGTATCAAATACTTGTTCTCCCCACTGTATCTCAAGGCCATCAGACTGTTAAATAGACATCACTAGCACATTAGAGGCTGCTGCTGCCTATTGAAATCACTGGCCACTTTACGAAATGGAACACTAGTCAATTTAATAATGTTTACATATCTTGCATTACTCATCTCATATGTATATACTGTATTCTATAATATTCTACTATATCTTAGTCCATGGCGCTCTGTCATTGCTTGTCCATATATGTATATATTCTTAAATTCCATTCCTGACTTAGATTTGTGTGTATTGGGTATATGTTGTTAAATTGTTTGATATTACTTATTAGATATTACTGCACTGTCGGCGCTAGAAGCACAAGCATTTCGCTACACCCGCAATAACATCTGCTAAACACGTGTATGTGACAAAATAAAATTTGATTTGATTTGACAACGCAGGAGTGGCTTCGGGACAAGTCTCTGAATGTCCTTGAGTGGCCCAGCCAGAGCCCGGACTTGAACCCGATCGAACATCTCTGGAGAGACCTGAAAATAGCTGTGCAGCAACGCTCCCCATCCAACTTGACAGAGCTTGAGAGGATCTGCAGAGAAGAATGGGAGAAACTCCACAAATACAGGTGTGCCAAGCTTGTAGCGTCATACCCAAGAAGACTCAAGGCTGTAATCGCTGCCAAAGGTGCTTCAACAAAGTACTGAGTAAATGGTCTGTATACTTATGGAAATGTGATATTTCAGTTTCTTATTTTTCATAAATTTGCACACAGATTTTTGTTTTTGTTTTTGCTTAGTCATTATGGGGTATTGTGTGTAGATTGATGGGGGGAAAAAATGATTTAATCAATTTTATAATAAGGCTGTAAAATGTAGAAAATGTCAAGGGGACTGAATACTTTCCGAATGCACTGTATATGTGAAGATTGGAAGTTGCTTTGTTGGGAGCAGACATTTTGGCAAGGGTATTTTGTTTTTACATTTTCCTATGACACGTCCTCTTATTCCTGTCATCGCTGAGATGTGATGAAAGTGAGATTGCAAATCTGCCACCTTTCAGCAGATACTGCCTTGTTTGACCCAGGTGTTTCTTCCAAGCCTGTCTTACAAACCCTATTTCACAAGTCTGCCTCTATCTCTGGAATGTTTGGTTAATGACATGTATTTCATATATGACATAATAATAATCTAAGGGATAGATCAAATTGGGATACTTGAAGGGGACTCCACACATTACAAAATCACTTTGTTCCACTTTAATCAGTGAAGTGATAGAAAATCACTTTTTTCAGCTTTTATCAATGAAGTGATATAACACAATGCTTCCTGTTAGTTAAACAGTAAATTGATGTACAGTTGATTGTGTCAGTAAAAAGTACCTTTTGAGAATATTGGAATCCCCCTTCTATATTCTGGAACTGTTTGAAATTATTATTTTCAACTTTTCTGCCCCAGAGATATGATATGTAGTTACAGTAATTCAACTCTCTCTGCACTATTTCAAGTTCAGCAACAGTACATATTGCACTTTGCCGATAAGGATGACAAGGAATTATAATGGATTACTTCACCTCATGATCAAATATATCATAAAATCACACATGACAAGAATGTATGAATATCTCAATCATTCATACTCTGCTACCAACACCATGTATGCCCTACTTCTTCTGATCAGTGCAACCTTATGGTAAGCATCTCAGGCATGTCGGTCATGCAAGCAGTCAACACTGGAGCTATTTCCTGGTGTCCAGGCTCCTACTCACAAGGCTCTGGGCAGTCCAAGCTGAGAGGTGATGGAGGCTGCTCTGTCTGCATGGCTAACTGGCTCACAGCTGGCTATGATGAAAGGAATATTCCCACTACAACAACAGCACCCTCCTCTGTCCTTAAAGTCAATCTGGGGTTAAGTCCGAGGAAACACCAGGGGTTTCCCCACTGGACACGGGCCCCACGGGCCCCATGACTTTGATCCAGAGAGGATCCTGTTTCCTCTGAGTGGCTTTAAGCCTTCGGGACAGATGGTGCCTCTCTATTGGTCAGTCTGCTGTTTAAATAAAATGAAATTGTATTTGTCACATACTTCGTAAAACAACGTGTAGATTAACAGCGAAATGCTTACTTACGGGCCCAATAATGGAGAGAGAAAAATAGAAAAATAATAGAAAGGTAATAACACGAGGAATAAATACACAATGAGTAATGATCACGTGGCTATATACAAGGGGTAACAGTACCAAGTTGATGTACAGGAGTACGAGGTAATTGAGGTTAGTTAGTGAATGTGCTATAGACCTTTATTGTATGTCGTACATATGACAGATGGTGTAGGCTGGACTGTGTTCTTGATTTTGAAGGTAATGTGACTATACGAAGTGTTGCTGCAGTAGGAATCAGAAAAGGGAAATATTGAAATTAGCTATTGACATTAAATTAGTTTTAGATTTTTCCCCCTCATCCTTTATGTAACCCGGGAAATACCAAATTAAGATGAAGTATAAGGGAGTTAATTACATGAGTCAAACCAACAATAATTATGTTTTGTTGCTATTTACATTTACATTTGAGCCATTTAGCAGACACTCTTATCCAGAGTTATTTACAGTTAGTGCATTCATCTTAAGAAAGCTAGGAGGGACAACCACATATCACAGTCATAGTAAGTAAAATGTTATTCTATAAAGTAACTGTCAGCAAAGTGGGATTATTTAAGATACTCTTTGAAGAGGTAGGGTTTCAGATGTTTTCGGAAGATGGGCAGATGTTTTTGCTATGCAATGAAAGTATGGACCAAAACAATTGGATGTGCAAACTTGCCTCCTCTTGTTTTCTATGACAGTTTTCTCCTCATGGGAGAGTCCTGAGTTTCTTAAACTCAAAGCCTCTCGTTACACTGCTCCCACATGATAAGATTGTATGGGCTGAAACATAAACATAGACTCACCATATAGACTAAATCTAGTTGTTTATTGACAGATGTATCCTCTCAGGCTGAAAATCCATTTATATGAAAAAGACACACTCAAATGTTATTTGGCTGGAGATAGACCCTATTAATTGTATTGAATAAGAGCCATTCTATTCCACCAAAACATATATTTTTCTAACAGCATTTCAATTACACAAACAGATGTGGGCCCACATGTCTCCAAGGTAATCACAAGTACAGTATGTACATTATGTAATGAGTTGCCTATGCTCATCATTCACTAAGTGTAGTTTTGTTTCTCTAATTCCATGCCATATTATGGTCTGTGGTGTCTTATACTAGTGTCTGGCCTCGGAGCAGAAATCTCAGTTGTTTGTGAGTGGAATTTTACCAGGAGGAGCTAACTTATTCAACCATCTGAACATTTCTGTCACCAGAGGTCTCTGTCTGCTTATGTTTCAGTCTGCCTTGGGGAAGTTCCATATTTTCACATCCTGAATGAGAATACAGCATGAAACATCACAAAGAGAAGTGCTGGCCATTCGTCCATTTTGCTGTTCATGTGATGCAGATACTGGTAGGCTTTACACAGTAAGAGCATCATTTGTCAGATCATACAGTATGTTGAAAGTGAACCCATTTCAACATTATTACTTTCTCCTCCCTGCTCCCACAAACACATCAATGTAATTGTTTGTTTAAGCAAGTAAGTGCATTTTTGATCATATCAGTTTCTGAAATGAGAGCTGTTACAGGGTCTACAGTAATATCATATTGCATGATGCTTTTTACTCGATTAAGGTGCTTTACAACATTGTGGAGTCATTGCCAACTTCTTTCAGGAAGTCTTTCAGACTACTTCCCGGAATTCAAATGCAGGCCTTCTTCTATTTTGCAGTTTAGCATCTCACATCAATTAACCCCTGCAGATCAATATCAAGTCTGATAATCAAGGGATAATGCAGTAGCCTGCCACATCTGTTAAGCTATGTGACTAAAGCACATACATATCAGAGAACAGGGTAATAATGCAGAGTTTGATAATGCAAGGACAATACAGAGGTTGGTGTTCTTATAGAACACTAGAATAAGAACACTGCTGTAAGTCACATGATCTGTATGGGTGTTCCTGTACATAGATAGTAGCTTAAACCTCTGCTGGCACACTGAATGGAGGGTTCATTACCTGTGACATCAGGATGGACACACCCACTCTCTCAGGTGTCCAACAATGTGACATAGCCTGTGACATGATGCATGGTGAACAACATGGCTTTGACTATAAAAGGAGAAAGAAGACTGTTGAGGAGTTATATTGAAAGTGGCGTCGACACGACCACATCCTGCCCTGTGTGGGAAACAAGATGAGTAGTGTGAGTTTGCGCGCGTGTGTGCACGTGCGTGTGTAGCGACAACAGTGACTGCTGATAGATTGAAAGCCATATACCATACAGGATCAAAGAGACTTTTGAACAGTGGGTTGTTATGGGTCAAGTGATTGGGTCAAACACAATATGAAACAGTGCTTAGTAACTTTTTTCCGTCCAGCTTCATAATTTGCATAAGTTTTGGTTCTGTTGTGTATGAGGATCACTGTCTGGTGCAGTGTAATTAGTATGGTGTCAGAATTACCATTGTGTGAGTCTTTAACAAATTACTGGCAAATAATCAATTTATTGCGCAAATGGAGAACAGAATTTGGAAACCCACTGAATATGGGCCTCCAAACAAAGACACACTTAGACCTACACTACCAGTCAAAAGTTTGGACACACCTACTCATTCAAGGGTTTTTCTTTATTTTTACATAATGGCCAAAACAATTGGATGTACATAAGAGTGTGCAAAGCTGTCATCAAGGTAAAGGGTGGCTATTTGAAGAATCTCAAATATAAAATATATTTTGATTCGTTTAACACTTTCTTGGTTACTACATGATTCCATATGTGTTATTTAATAGTTTTGATGTCTTTACTATTATTCTACAATGTAGAAAATAGTAAAAATAAAGAAATACCCTTGAATTAATAGGTGTGTCCAAACCTTTGACTGGTACTGTACATAAGAAGTTGTTTTCTCTCACAATGATAACAAATGGCTGTACTGCTTTAATTAATTAGTCATCCTGTAAGCTGGGCCTAATGTCTTTTAAATGTGTCTTTCATCACAATGTCATATGATGGGGATGTGAGTTGGGCTGATCTGAGGGCAGTGCTGCTGCAGGGATAGGGAGGGAGAGGCTGAACTCTGCAGGTAACAGCTGTAACCTTGGAAACATCCGGAAATAATTCTGGCTGAGCAGTGAGAGGGTCAGCCAACTCACTGCAGTGTGTCATGAAAATGGTTTTAATGACTACATTTTCATGTACATGTTTTTAATAGCATTTTCACACTTTGAGGGGGATATTTCACCCTCTTCTATGGGATGTGGACATACAGCTTTGACATTAAAGAGGGACAGTCTTGAAATAAGTGTTCACAGTATGAGCGGAGTAGCTAACACAGGAAAACAAGTCTCACAGTGTTTTCTAAAAATAGACGCATCAGAAGTGTCCCTACTTGGTCTCTCTGCATACAGAGCCGTTTGGTTTTGAAAATCATTATCCAACAACATGTCATCTTCTGTTCTTTGCTGACCTCTGCCCCAGGTGATAATTACTGTAGGCTACGGTTTCAGGTTGTCTTCGGTCAGTTGTGTTCAGTCACCATTACATTTGGCTTGCATCAGCTTTCACTATGTGGTCCTCTGTAGCTCAGCTGGTAGAGCACGGCGCTTGTAACGCCAAGGTAGTGGGTTCGATCCCCGGGACCACCCATATACAAAAATGTATGCACGCATGACTGTAAATCGCTTTGGATAAAAGCGTCTGCTAAATGGCATATTATTATTACTATTGTCTGTGCATAGTTGTTATCACATTTGTCTTTCTTGGCATTTTTCAGTCAGGTCATCAAGCCAAAGGGTCATGAACCTAGATCGAACACACCTGTTATTTCAAGGCCATTGAACAAGTTGATCCAGTTGGTCCTTTATTAACATCTGTAGTCCTCATGTCATAATGGCTTTAGACCAATGCATGGTCCCAACAGGCACTGGAACTCAGTCAAGCAGGGAGTCAGACCTCAGGGATTGGCTAGCAGCCATCCTGTCCTTGAGATCAGACAGCTACATTCACTCCTCTATATGTCTGATGTTGTGGGCTAAACACAGCATGTCCTGTCTGCTGGACACCTGCCATTGTCTGCTCATTAATTATGCAGCATACACTGTTGTACCATGTTATTAGTGGGTGCATGATGAAGATACTCAGACAGGCTCTCCCTGGAGGTTTGCAGTATGGCTGGCCATTTCTTATTCATCAGGTTGGCTGGAAAGAGAGATTTGTTTATGGTGGCGCATTAGCTCTGTCATAGTCACAGACAAGCCAACTGATACTATTCACTTCTAGGGCTCTTGTCCTACGAGCCTGGTCCACTGAAGCAAAAGAGGTCTAGAAAGTTTTAAATCTTATGACTGGATACTTTACCTAGTCATAGGGTGTTTCAATGTTTCACATTGTGAAATAATCTGTGAACTGAACTGAAATAAGATCAAGACTGCAGTTACCGGACAATACTATCTCATGTCTGCTTCTGAATGTGTTCTTCACTGCTTCTTCAGTTTGATCCACTAGACTCCATTTTCCCAGCCAATGTTGTGTGAGGATGTAGAGCTCTTCTTGGCTGTGCCAACACTGAGTTACACTGAGTTTATAATTAATTCACAGCATTCTTTTCCCATGATCCCGCTAGAATCTTCTCTCTGAGGGACATGTACTCTCACTAGCCCCACCAGATTGCAAAGCAACAACAAAGGCCAACATGATTACTCTGTAACCCCCGCAAAGCTAGGATGTGTTTTATTTTCTCTCCTGCAGCTATTCAGTTATTCGTGATGAACTTCAGAGTTAGATATTTGAGGAACGTGTCATTTGTTTTCTACATTTCATCACCAAACCTCACCACCGCACCATCCATTATAATGAGCGACCTCCCCTTGAGTCACATGAGCCTGGATCTTACGCCAGGCCTCTGCCAAGCAATTTCCCTTTCCTCTCAAATAACCAACATAGGCTCAAATGAAAGCTGTGTCCTTTGAATTAAGGTGTGCCTTTCCCCTTAGCAGATGTTCTCAAGTTAATCAGGAAAAAGAACACACACATTTGACAAGACCTTTCAGTGTATCCTTTGATTTGTCCTTTTCTAACTATTAGCGTTTGGAGATCTAATACACATTCCAGATATCCCACAGTACATACCGCTTAGTCCCTCTGGTGAGGATGAGTGATTGCTGTGTAGCTCTTTTAGCTGTTCTCCCTCACGGCTTTCACAAGAGGTATCTCCCCTTACATTAACTATTGTACTTATGCCTATGCATCAGGAGAGGGTCAAGAAATACAATAATGTGTTTTAACTAACTGCTCACATTTGGAGCATGAAATTCTTCATGGTGTTTTGGGTCGGTACCGTCAAAGGTAGGCCGCATTAGCTAACCATGCCACACTTTTGAGAGAAAACACCACTCAGAAGTCTTAAGAAACTGAGACAGAAACTGAGACAGATTGGAATAGATTAACAGTAGTTCACTTTTCTTTCCCTTTCATGTCAACAGGAGCGCATAGCTCATTTGAATACGGTCATTTTGACCCCTTGACCAGGTCAGGTCCTAAGGGGGCGAGTTGAACTCGGCCTATTGGACAATGTGACAGGACTCAGAGCCAACTGAACAATAGAGGAGATACAGGCTGTTGATAGCTTTAACTGCATTGAAAGGATATGACCTCACACGCCATTTCTCAAGACGTCATTAAACCATAAGCATCATACAGCAACCCTTCCTCATTGAGAGCATATTTTCTGTCAACATAGATATGTGCCCTGAATGAAAATATCTATGATTTATCTCAAACTTTTGAGAAACCTCACAAGAAGTATCTTTGTCAACATTTTGTGTTGAAAGTCAGTAAAGGGAGTGTCACAACTTTCTCCGAAGCTGCCTCCTCTCCTTGTTCAGGCAAGCTTCGGCATTCATTGTCACCGGCCTTCTACCCACTGCCACTCCTCATCTCATCTCATCATTCCATTTGTTTTGTCTTGTTTTTTTTACACACACCTGGTTCATATCCCCTCATCAGTCCTTGTATAAGTATTCCCTCTGCCCCCCATGTCTTTGTGTGTGATTGTTTCATTGTGGAGGTGTCGCTAGCTCAGTTGAGCATGCATGTTACTTTTGTCGCCGGGATATTGACCCGTGTGTTTTGTTTCCCCAGTGTGCATTGAAGTCTTTGGTTTTCGCATTGCTGCGAACTGCTGTATTGGACAAATAAACCTTATTCTGTGATTCACACCTCCTGCGCCTGACTCCGTCCTCATCACCCGCTACAGAATCACACACCCAACAGCATGGAGTTAGCAGGAGCGGGGAATATGCCTGGAGTCGTTGAGCGGGTCCGGGAGCATTCCAACATGTTAGCCAGCTTGGGCGAAGCGATGGATCGGGTACTCCAGGTCGTCCAGCGCCTGGAGAGGAGAGGACCCGACCCTGCGGAACCAGCTGAGCGACCGGATCCAGCCACCCACACCCCAGCACCCAGAGGTATTCACCTGTCTAGACCGAGGGAATACGACGGGACAGCGGCCCGCTGCCAGGGTTTCCTCCTGCAGCTGGTCCTCTATTTCACCACCATCAGCCCGGCTCCATCGGAATCGGGAGAAGGTGTCCGCCCTCGTCTCCTGCCTCTCGGGGAAAGCCCTAGAGTGGGCCAACACGGTCTGGAGTGAAGGAGGAGACAACTACGTTGGACAACTATGGAGAGTTGTTCGATCATCCCCCCGAAGGAAGAGAGGCGGGCGAGCGTCTGGTCCATCTAAGGCAGTGGACGAGGACCGCGCAAGACTATGCCCTGGAGTTTAGAACTGTAGCGGCTGGGTCCGGGTGGAACGAGCGGGCCCTCATCGACCACTTCAAATGCAGCCTGCGTGAGGACGTCCGAAGGGAGCTAGCCTGCCGGGATACCATGTTGACCTTCAACCATTGGTGGACATGGCCATCCGGTTGGACAACCTGCTGGCTTCGAGAGGACGCCCTGGAAGGGGACTGCCTGCTTCACCCCCCCTTCAACCCGGATCACGTTCCAATGGAGCTGGGAGGTGCAGCGATCCGGGAGAACGGAGGACGACAGATCCAGTGTCACTCTTGTGGCAAGAGAGGACATTCTGCTGCACGCTGTCGTCAGAGTTCTTCTGGTTATGGAGGCGGCAGGCAGGGCACTCTCGCGTCACCCCAGGTAGCGCTAACCCACACTCGTTCAGAGCCCTCTGCTGTGCATTTCACCATCCACGTCAACTTCCCTGATTACACGGTAGTTCCCCAGTGTAAGGCGCTGGTAGATTCAGGCGCGGCTGGGAACTTTATGGACAGGTCTTTAGCTCTTGGTCTATGTATTACATTGGTTCCCCTGTCCATTCCATTGGCCATCAAAGCACTTGACAGTCGACCATTAGTGTCAGGTTTTGTTAGGGAGGTGACAGTACCAGTCACTATGATTACGCAGGAGACCCATAGGGAGCAAATCACCTTTCATATCATTGAGTCCCCTGATTTCCCTGTTGTGTTGGGCCTTCCCTGGCTAGCACTACACGACCCCACCTTTTCATGGCCGCAAAGGGTTCTCACGGGGTGGTCGCGAAAGAGTCAGGGAAGGTGTCTAGCTGTTTCCGTTGGTGCGAACACGGTGGAAAGTCCAGACACTACCTCCACCGTGCGCATTCCCCCCGAATACCTCGACTTGGCACACTCGTTTTCCAAAACGCAGGCGACCAAATTACCACCCCATCGGGCGGGGGATTGCGCGATAAACCTCAGGTTAGACGCTGTGCCTCCCAGGACTCATGTATATCCCCTGTCGAAGGCTGAAACGGAGGCTATGGAGACATACGTCTCCGAGTCCCTGTGTCCGGGGTTCATACGTCCCTCCACTTCACCCGCCTCCTCAAGTTTCTTTTTCGTGAAGAATAAAGACGGGGGTCTGCGCCCTTGCATTGATTACCGTGCACTTAATCAAACTACCATTCGCTATAATTACCCTCTACACTTCATCTCCTCTGTTATCGAATCAATGCATGGGGCGCGCTTCTTCACGAAATTAGATCTCAGGAGTGCGTACAACCTGGTGCGTGTCCGGGAAGGCGACGAGTGGAAGACAGCATTTAGCACAACAACGGGGCATTATGAATACCTGGTGATGCTGTACGGGTTGAAGAATGTTCCATCAGTCTTCCAGTCCTTTGTGAACGAGTGGTCTAAGGCACTGCATCGCAGTGCTAGCTGTGCCACTAGAGATCCTAGTTCGAATCCAGGCTTTGTCGTAGCTGGCCGCGACCGGGAGACCCATGGGGCGGTGCACAATTGGCCCAGCGTAGTCCAGGGTAGGGGAGGGAATGGCTGGCAGGGATGTAGCTCAGTTGGTAGAGCATGGCGTTTGCAACACCAGGGTTGTTGGTTCGATTCCCAGGGGGGCCAGTATGAAAAAAATAAAAATAATAATGTATGCACTCACTAACTGTAAGTCGCTCTGGATAAGAGCGTCTGCTAAATGACGTAAATGTAAATGTAATGTAAATGTGTTTCGGGACATGCTTGGTCGCGGTGTGGTGGTCTACATTGATGACATCCTGGTGTATTCCGCTACGCGCGCCGAGCATGTGTATCTGGTACGCAGAGTGCTGGGCCGACTGTTGGAGCATGACCTGTATGCCAAGGCAGAAAAGTGTCTGTTCTTCCAACAATCTGTCTCCTTCCTCGGATACCACATCACCACCTCAGGTGTGGAGATGGAGGGAGACCGCATTTCAGCCGTGCGTAATTGGCAGACTCCAACCACGGTAAAGGAGGTGCAGCGCTTCATTGGCTTTGCCAATTACTATCGGAGGTTTATCCAGGGCTTACGCACAGAGCCATCTCCAACTCAGTGCCCAGCTGGGCTGCGGTACGTGCCCTCTAGCGTCCGTGATCGTCTTATCTATTGGGCACACACGTCCCCCTCCTCTGGTCACCCAGGCATAGGCCGTACAGTGTGCTGCCTGGAAGTACTGGTGGCCTACATTGGCTAAGGACGTGAGGGTGTATGTCTCCTCCTGCTCGGTGTGCGCCCAGAGTAAGGCACCTAGGCACCTCCCAGCGGGTAAGTTACACCCCTTACTAGTTCCACAACGGCCATGGTCCCACTTATCAATTGACTTTCTAACTGATCTTCCCCTCTCTCAGGATAACAACACCATTCTGGTCGTTGTGGACCACTTCTCTAAAGCCTGCCGCCTCCTTCCTCTGCCCGGTCTCCCCACGGCCCTGCAAACTGCGGATGCCCTGTTTACTCACCTCTTCCGGCACTACGGGGTGCCAGAGGACATGGTGTCTGACCGGGGTCCCCAGTTTTATGTCTAGGGTCTGGAAGGTGTTCATGGAACGTCTTGGGGTCTCGGTTAGCCTGACCTAATCACCCGCTACAGGGAGTTTCCATTTGACGACTGCTTCATAGAGCTTGTGTGAAACACCCACAGGTTCCTCTGAACTGGAGCACTATGCGGAAAGGAAGCAGCCTGCTACAAATGGAAAATAAAAAAGTCTAAAAAAGTGGAAGATGGAAGTTAAAGTGCAAAAGAGTCTAACTATGCTTTGTCTTAGTTACAGTGCCTTGCAAAAATATTCATTCCCCTTGGCATTTTTCCTATTTTGTTGCATTACAACCTGTAATTTCAATGGATTTTTATTTGGATTTCATGTAATGGACATACACAAAATAGTCAAAATTAGTGAAGTGAAATGAAAAAAATAACTTGTTTCAAAAAATTCTAAAAAATAAATAACGGAAAAGTGGTGCGTGCATATGTATCTATTCACCTCCTTTGCTTTGAAGCTCGCAAATAAGATCTGGTGCAACCAATTACCTTCAGAAGTCACATAATTAGTTAAATAAAGTCTACCTGTGTGCAATCTAAGTGTCACATGATCTGTCACATGATCTCAGTATATATACACCTGTTCTGAAAGGCCCCAGAGTCTGCAACACCACTAAGCAAGGGGCACCACCAAGCAAGCGGCTCCATGAAGACCAAGAAGCTCTCCAAACAGGTCAGGGACAAAGTTGTGGAGAAGTACAGATCAGGGTTTGGTTATAAAAAAATATCAGAAACTTTGAACATCCCACGGAGCACCATTAAATCCATTATTAAAAAATGGAAAGAATATGGCACCTCAACAAACCTGCCAAGAGAGGGCCACCCACCAAAACTCACGGACCAGGCAAGGAGGACATTAATCAGAGGCAAAAAAGAGACCAAAGAGAACCGTGAAGGAGCTGCAAAGCTCCACAGCGGAGATTGGAGTATCTGTCCATAGGACCACTTTAAGCCGTACACTCCACAGAGCTGGGCTTTACGGAAGAGTGGCCAGAAAAAAGCCATTGCTTAAAGAAAAAAATAAGCAAACACGTTTGGTGTTCGCCAAAAGGCATGTGGGAGACTCCCCAAACATATGGAAGAAGGTACTCTGGTCAGATGAGTCTAAAATTGAGCTTTTTGGCCATCAAGGAAAACGCTATGTCTGGCGCAAACCCAACACCTCTCATCACCCTGAGAACACCATCACCACAGTGAAGCATGGTGGTGGCAGCATCATGCTGTGGGGATCTTTTTCATCGGCAGGGACTGGGAAACTGATCAGAATTGAAGGAATGATGGATGTCGCTAAATACAGGGAAATTATTGAGGGAAACCTGTTTCAGTCTTCCATAGATTTGAGCCTGGAACGGAGGTTCACCTTCCAGCAGGACAATGACCCTAACCATAATGCTAAAGCAACACTCAAGTGGTTTAAGGGGAAACATTTAAATGTCTTGTAATGGCCTAGTCAAAGCCCAGACCTCAATCCAATTGAGAATCTGTGGTATGACTTAAAGATTGCTGTACACCAGTGGAACCCATCCAACTTGAAGTAGCTGGAGCAGGTTTGTCTTGAAGAATGGGCAAAAATCCCAGTGGCTAGACGTGCCAAGCTTATAGAGACATACCCCAATAGACTTGCAACTGTAATTGCTGCATAAGGTGGCTCTACAAAGTATTGACTTTGGGGGTGTGAATAGTTATGCACGCTCAAGTTTTCAGTTTTTTTGTCTTATTTCTTGTTTGTTTCACAAGAAAAAATATTTTTCATCTTCAAAGTGGTAGGCATGTTGTGTAAATCAAATGATACAAACCCCCAAAAAATCCATTTTAATTCCAGGTTGTAAGGCAACAAAATAGGATAATTGCCAAGGGGCTTCCACAGGCTTAGAAAGAACAGACACATGCATACCCAAACGTAACCACACACACACACACACACACACACACTGCATTGGAAGTTGAATTGTAGTAAGATTAAGACATTCTCAGACTGTGCTGAAAGACCAAGTGGCCAACTTCTTACACCATTGGCCACCAGTTACCTTATTTCACAACAGGCAGGCTTTTACACTAATAACCAACCCATGGGAGCTGGTCTGCTGCATGCTCAAAGTTGATATGATAGTATGATTACCCCACAACCCAAACACAAACATACTCACAGATCCTCACAATGATTAGAATCCCTGTGATAGGGCTGATTCTACCAGGCAAGCTGTAACTGGCCTAGATGCTGAGAGGAGTGACAGATAAACACATTCCTCAGACGGTTCTCATCAAGCCGGCTGAATCCACTGCAGGGTTTATAGTATGTCTCTGACAGTACAGATGTAGGATCTTAATTTGATCACCCTGTTGCAGGATAACTTTTCTGCAATGCAGGAAATGTAAAACTTGTGGTGTATTTGAGATTTTAAATGGCTTCTGAAGTTTGTAATTTCCCCTTTCAAATTTCAGACTTGATTCCCCCTTACGAAAAATGTATCAACCCCTACAAAAATGTCCATAAATTATAATCCACATAATAATTCACATTTCTTGTTGCTGCAGGATTGTTTTCCTGCTGCAGCAAACTGGCTCCAATTAAGATCCTACATCTGTAAAGTCAAGATGAAATCTCTACTGTGGCTGCCCTGAGAAGATAAACATCTCATCACTATTGTCTTATAAGCACAGAATTCTTGTTTGTTTTCTTTCATTATACTCTCAGGGCCAAAGATTGTTCTGGGCAGAGAGTACAGTACACAGGACATAGTGGAGGCTTGTTGCGTCTCAATCCTCAAGTCTTTGCACTGAGCTACTTATGAACAAGGGAGGAAATTTACATTGAGTAACATGACTGCTATAAATAGCCTATAGTCTTGTAAACACATTGTAATCTTATATATGATACTTGGGTAGGTCAGGAAGGTCAGAGTACATACAATACAGGATATGTATTTGTAGAGAACAAGGCCCACATGTTACTATAGCAGAAAGCTTGCTGTCAGCATGCTGCTCCTGCTGTTAACCACTTCCTGTCTACGCTACCTGGCGATGTTCTTACTCACAAGCCATTAGTGAACACAACAAGCACACTCGAATTGTATTGTAGAGCTAAGGTAGTCAAACTACTCTTTGCATCAAGTGAATGTTTACACTCCTTTGTCTGATCAATAGGCAGTGCAGTAAGATCACGGGACTCAACAGTGTCAGGTCAATATGGAATGTGTAGATTAAGATAGGATAAAGAATCTAGCTGGGTAGTGTTTATTGTTATTGTTGGTTGTCTTTTGGAGGACTGACTGTGCACGTTTTATGTTTAGACTGTAGTATCTAAAAATCCAGCCATAACCTGAACAAGCAGTAATGTGATTGCTGTAAGGACACAAGGCTATGGGAAATACAAATAATTTAAGCCAATAGAATCTTCTCTTGGTGGGACGACTAACACTGTAGACTGTGAAAGATAACTGGTGTGATGGATTAGAGCATGAAATAGGAACATTTGAAGTGTGCATGACTGCTTAAGTGGAAGGGAGTGGATGTTATGGCACTTAAGGGACCTCGGAGGGTTTGTATACAGCACTTCCTGTGCTGTTCTGGCTCAATGACAACTTGAAACTCAGACTTTAATGTTAGAGATACTTCGGGATTTTGGCAATGAGGCCCTTTATCTACTTCCCCAGAGTCCGATGAACTCGTGGATACCATTTCTATGTCTCTGTGTCCAGTATGAAGGAAGAGGTAGTTTCGCGAGCCAATGCTAATTAACATTAGCACAATGGCTGGAAGTCTATAGGTGTCTATAGGCATGCTAGCAGATACCCATAGACTTCCAGCCATTGCGCTAATGCTAGTTAGCGCAACTACCTCTAACGTCCTTTATACTGGACACAGTGACATAAAAATGGCATCCAGGAGTTCATCTGACTCTGGGGAAGTATAAAAAGGGCCTCATTGCCAAAATCCCCAAATATCCCTTTAAGCACTAGAGAGCATCAATAGCTCCTACCCAACTTAAAACAGCCTTAGCTGACCCTAAATCAGTCACGGAAATAGTTCACAAATGAAACTATTGGGCACACATAACACACCATTTCATGGAAAAAACCCATGGTGGTCATTTTGTTTTGTTATTTTTAACTATTGTTGAAAACTGTTCCAATATGTTCTGTATCACAGTTGTGAATGCTTCCTGTTGTGTGCTCAGAGAGGCAGACAGAGCTGCAGAAACTTAGATTACTCTGTCCGATGTTGCGGTGTAGCTCTGCTGCTGTATGAACCATGGTGGAGATAGGCTACTGAGCACTTTGTCTCAACAGGAAGCGTGCTCTTTCATTTCCTGATATGACTTTGAAAATACAGAAGACATTAGCATTTCACTCTCTGAACTTTGACTCAAGGACAATCACATTAACATGAGCCCAAACAAACACAAGTAAGACCAACTGAGAATCAGATCCAACAATAATATCAAGGGTTTAGAAATCCAGGGCTTAAAAACAAAGGTGTCATTGTACGCTGATGATTCATGTTTTCTTTTAAATCCACAACTTGAATCCCTCCACAACCTCATAGAGGATCTAGATACATTTTCTAACCTCTCTGGATTACAACCAAATTGTACTATAAATGATAAATGATAAATAAACGATAAATGTACTATATTACGTATTGGAGCATAAAAAAATAAAAAATTTACATTACATGTAGTTTACCAATAAAATGGTCTGATGGTGATGTGGATATATGAAATAAATGATCTCACTCCAATACATTTTAATAGAAAGTTAGCAAAAATAGATAAGATCTTGCTACCATGGAAAGGTAAATACCTGTCAATTTGTGGAAAAATCACCCTGATTAACTCTTTAGTATTATACCAGTTTACCTATTTGCTTATGGTCTTGCCTATGCCGAGCGAACAGTTTTTTAAATTATATAAGAAAAAAATATTCACATTTTATTTGGAACGGCATGCTAGACTAAATTAAACGGGCCTATTTATATAATGAATATGAATTCGGAGGACAGAAATGATTAAATATTAAAGCATTAGACACATCACTAAAAACTTCAGTCATACAAAAGTTATACTTAAATCCGAACTGGTTCTCTAGCAAATTAGTAAGATTGTCTCACCCAATGTTCAAGAATGGCCTTTTTCCCTTTATTCAGATTACAACCTCTCACTTCCAGGTATTTGAAAAGGAAATAATCTCCCAAATATCACTATTTCTAAAACAAGCCATAGAATATTGGCTGCAATTTCAATTAAATCCTCCAGAAACGACAGAACAAATAATACAACAAATACTGTGGTTAAACTCAAATATAGTAATTGCTTAAAAAAAAATTTTGGGGACAAAATGTTTAAAAAATGTATAATATTCGTAAATGATATCATACAGTGAGGGAAAAAAGTATTTGATCCCCTGCTGATTTTGTACATTTGCCCACTGACAAAGAAATGATCAGTCTATAATTTTAATGGTAGGTTTATTTGAACAGTGAGAGACAGAATAACAACAAAAAAGTCCAGAAAAACGCATGTCAAAAATGTTATAAATTGATTTGCATTTTAATGAGGGAAATAAGCATTTGACCCCCTCTCAATCAGAAAGATTTCTGGCTCCCAGGTGTCTTTTATACAGGTAACGAGCTGAGATTAGGAGCACACTCTTAAAGGGAGTGCTCCTAATCTCAGCTTGTTACCTGTATAAAAGACACCTGTCCTCAGAAGCAATCAATCAATCAGATTCCAAACTCTCCACCAAGGCCAAGACCAAAGAGCTCTCCAAGGATGTCAGGGACAAGATTGTAGACCTACACAAGGCTGGAATGGGCTACAAGACCATCGCCAAGCAGCTTGGTGAGAAGGTGACAACAGTTGGTGCGATTATTCGCAAATGGAAGAAACACAAAATAACTGTCAATCTCCCTCGGCCTGGGGCTCCATGCAAGATCTCACCTCGCGGAGTTGCAATGATCATGAGAACGGTGAGGAATCAGCACAGAACTACACGGGAGGATCTTGTCAATGATCTCAAGGCAGCTGGGACCATAGTCACCAAGAAAACAATTGGTAACACACTACGCCGTGAAGGACTGAAATCCTGCAGCGCCCGCAAGGTCCCCCTGCTCAAGAAAGCACATATACAGGGCCATCTGAAGTTTGCCAATAAACATCTGAATCATTCAGAGGAGAACTGGGTGAGACCAAAATCGAGCTCTTTGGCATCAACTCAACTCGCCGTGTTTGGAGGAGGAGGAATGCTGCCTACGACCCCAAGAACACCATCCCAACCGTCAAACATGGAGGTGGAAACATTATGCGTTGGGGGTGTTTTTCTGCTAAGGGGACAGGACAACTTCACTGCATCAAAGGGACGATGGACGGGGCCATGTACCATCAAATCTTGGGTGAGAACCTCCTTCCCTCAGCCAGGGCATTGAAAATGGGTCGTGGATGGGTATTCCAGCATGACAATGACTCAAAACACATGGCCAAGGCAACAAAGGAGTGGCTCAAGAAGCAGCACATTAAGGTCCTGGAGTGGCCTAGCCAGTCTCCAGACCTTAATCCCATAGAAAATCTGTGGAAGGAGCTGAAGGTTCGAATTGCCAAACGTCAGCCTCGAAACCTTAATGACTTGGAGAAGATCTGCAAAGAGGAGTGGAACAAAATCCCTCCTGAGATGTGTGCAAACCTGGTGGCCAACTACAAGAAACGTCTGACCTCTGTGATTGCCAACAAGGTTTTTGCCACCAAGTACTAATACTTATTTCCCTCATTAAAATGCAAATCAATTTATAACATTTTTGACATGCGTTTTTATGGATTTTTTTGTTGTTATTCTGTCTTTCACTGTTCAAATAAACCTAACATTAAAATTATAGACTGATCATGTCTTTGTCAGTGGGCAAACGTACAAAATCAGCAGGGGATCAAATACTTTTTTCCCTCACTGTATGTCGCACATGCAGCTAACAAAAACATATGGAAATGTCTGCTCTACCCAAAATTACAACCAAATAATTGCAGCTTTACCGCAAAAATGGAAAAGGAAAGTGGAAGGGGGAAAAAGTAAGGAACTTGTCTGTCGGCCCTGCATTAAAGAAGAACATAATTGGTTAAAGAAAATTGTGATAAATAAAAACGTATACCAGTTTCATTTAAGGTCAAAGGATTGACAGCCGTCCCATATAGATTGCAAAATAGTTGGGAAAAGACTTTTGACGTACCAATTCCATGGAATAGTGTTTTTGAACTGATACGCAAAACGATGCCGGATTCAAAAGTTAGAATTTTTCAATTTAAATCATTATATAAAATTCTTGCTACCAATAGAATGTTATTTATATGGGGGATACAATCTTCCCAGCTCTGCAGATTTTGCTGTGAAGAGACAGAATCATTAGATCATTTGTTTTGGTACTGTCCATTTGTAGCTTGTTTTTGGACACAGGTCCAGGAATGGCTAAAGGATTGCAATATTTACCTGGAGCTAACCCTGCAGATAGCACTACTGGGTGATCTGAAAAGTCATAGTCAATCAATCAATAATATAATAATACTTTTAGCAAAAATGTTTATTTTCAATTTACAATCTGTAGAAACAATGAGAGTAGAAAGGTTCAGAGCTTTTGTAAAACATCACAGTACAGTTGAAAAATATATGGCAAATAGAAATCAAATATGGATGTTGTTAAGAGATAGATGTGTGGTGTTGAATGAAGTTGAAGGATGGGACTAATAACAACTAACAACAACTAATAACAACAAGATAACTAATGTAAAGCATTCTGTGTTCATAATAAGTATATAGGTTATAGGTTGAGAGCTTTTGTGAAAGAGCACAGTTAGAAAGATATGGCATATAGAAGCAAACCGGATGGACATCATGAAAATGATCGGAGAGTTTGAGGGTAGAGGAAGTTCAGAGTAAAAACAAACAAAATAGAATTATTGTAAAATTGACTGTGTTCATAAAATGTATATAGTATGTATAAGCTGGAAGTAGAGGCCTAAGCATTGTTGTTCACTAGTTTACTCCAATTAGGGAAGGGGTGGTGGGGTTGGAAAGTAATAAAGGGAAATATGTATTTTTAAATGATATGTATATGTGAATGCGAAAGTATTCACCCCACTTGGCATTTTTCCTATTTTGTTTCCTTACAACCTGGAATTAACATTGATTTTTTTGGGGTTTGTATCATTTGATTTACACAACATGCCTACCATTTTGAAGATGCAAAATATTTTTTCTTGTGAAACAAACAAGAAATAAGACAAAAAAACAGACAACTTGAGCATGCATAACTATTCACCCCCCCAGAAGCAATACTTTGTAGAGCCACCTTTTGCAGCAATTACAGCTACATGTCTCTTGGGGTATGTCTCTATAAGCTTGGCACATCTAGCCACTGGGATTTTTGCCCATTCTTCAAGGCAAAACTGCTCCAGCTCCTTCAAGTTGGATGGGTTCCACTGGTGTACAGCAATCTTTAAGTCATACCACAGATTGTCAATTGGATTGAGGTCTGGGCTTTGTATAGGCCATTACAAGACATTTAAATGTTTCCCCTTAAATCAAGTGTTGCTTTAGCAGTATGCTTAGGGTCATTGTCCTGCTGGAAGTTAACCTCTGTCCCAGTCTCAAATGTCTGGAAGACTGAAACAGGTTTCCCTCAAGAATTTGAGGGAAACTTGGGGTGATGAAAGGTGTTGGGTTTGCGCCAGACATAGTGTTTTCCTTGATGGTCAAAAAGCTCAATTTTAGTCTCATCTGACCAGAGTACCTTCTTCCATATGTTTGGGGAGTCTCCCACATGCCTTTTGGCGAGCACCAAACGTTTGCTTATTTTTTTATTTAGCAATATCTTTTCTGGCCACTCTTCCGTCCAGCTCTGTGGAGTGTACGGCTTAAAGTGGTCCTATGGACAGATACTCCAATCTCCGCTGTGGAGCTTTGCAGCTCCTTCAGGGTTATCTTTGGTCTCTTTGTTGCCTCTCTGATTAATGCCCTCCTTGCCTGGTCCGTGAGTTTTGGTGGGCGGCCTTTCTTGGCAGGTTTGTTGTGGTGCCATATTCTTTCAATTTTTTAATAATGGATTTAATGGTGCTCCGTGGGATGTTCAAAGTTTCGGATATTTTTTATAACCCAACCCTGATCTGTACTTCTCCTCAACTTTGTCCCTGGGCTGTTTGGAGAGCTCCTTGGTCTTCATGGTGCCGCTTGCTTGGTGGTGCCCCTTGCTTAGTGGTGTTGCAGACTCTGGGGCCTTTCAGAACAGGTGTATATATATTGAGATCATGTGACACTTAGGTGGACTTTATTTAACTAATTATGTGACTTCTGAAGGTAATTGGTTGCACCAGATCTTATTTATGGGCTTCATAGCAAAGGGAAAGGGACTTCATACAGTGGGGGAAAAAAGTATTTAGTCAGCCACCAATTGTGCAAGTTCTCCCACTTAAAAAGATGAGAGAGGCCTGTAATTTTCATCATAGGTACACGTCAACTATGACAGACAAATTGAGAAAAAAAAATCCAGAAAATCACATTGTAGGATTTTTTATTAATTTATTTGCAAATTATGGTGGAAAATAAGTATTTGGTCACCTACAAAAAAGCAAGATTTCTGGCTCTCACAGACCTGTAACTTCTTCTTTAAGAGGCTCCTCTGTCCTCCACTCGTTACCTGTATTAATGGCACCTATTTGAACTTGTTATCAGTATAAAAGACGACTGATCCGTGTAAAGGATAGAATGAATGGGGCCATGTATCGTGATATTTTGAGTGAAAACCTCCTTCCATCAGCAAGGGCATTGAAGATGAAACGTGGCTGGGTCTTTCAGCATGACAATGATCCCAAACACACCGCCCGGGCAATGAAGGAGTGGCTTCGTAAGAAGCATTTCAAGGTCCTGGAGTGGCCTAGCCAGTCTCCAGATCTCAACCCCATAGAAAATCTTTGGAGGGAGTTGAAAGTCCGTGTTGCCCAGCGACAGCCCCAAAACATCCCTGCTCTAGAGGAGATCTGCATGGAGGAATGGGCCAAAATACCAGCAACAGTGTGTGAACACCTTGTGAAGACTTACAGAAAACGTTTGACCTGTGTCATTGCCAACAAAGGGTATATAACAAAGTATTGAGAAACTTTTGTTATTGACCAAATACTTATTTTCCACCATAATTTGCAAATAAATTCATTAAAAATCCTACAATGTGATATTCTGGATTTTTTTTTCTCATTTTGTCTGTCATAGTTGACGTGTACCTATGATGAAAATGACAGGCCTCTCTCATCTTTTTAAGTGGGAGAACTTGCACAATTGGTGGCTGACTAAATACTTTTTTTCCCCACTGTACATATGCACGCACCACTTTTCCGTTATTTTTTTTTTCGAATTTTTTAAAACAAGTTATTTTTTTCATTTCACTTCACCAATTTGGACTATTTTGTGTATGTCCATTACATGAAATCCCAATAAAAATCTATTTAAATTACAGGTTGTAATGCAACAAAATAGGAAAAACGCCAAGGGGGATGAATACTTTTGCAAGGCACTGTATGTGTATTTATATGTATGTATGTGTAGGTGTATGTATATATATATATATATATATATATATATATATATATATATATATATATATATATATATATATATATATATATGTATGTATGTATGTATGTATGTATGTATGTATGTATGTATGTATGTATGTATGTATGTATGTATGTATGTGTATATATATATATATATATATATATATGTATATATATTAGGGCTGTCAAAAATAGCGCGTTAACGACGTTAATTAGTTGTTTGCTGTTAATTACGTCAATTTTTTTAACGCATTTCACGCATGCGCAGTGTGACAAATTATTCAGGTCAGGAAAGTGGTTGGGAGCTAGAGGCGAGATGGAGCAAGGTGAGCAAAGTGGGCCTATTGACGGATTCAAATATAAAAAGAATGATGATGGTACAGTTAACAAGTACAAGGTTATTTGCAAGATTTGTAAGAAGGAGTTTCAATTTCACCGGAGCTGTTCAAGCTTGAAGTACCATGTCAACGCCAAACATGCGTTTGCTGGGCCGTCAGATTCAGCAAGTGGTTTGCGCCAGACCACGCTGAATGTTTGCAGGCAATTAACAAAATCAACCTCAGATAATTTGACCAACACAATAGCAAAATGGATTGCAAAGGATTGTAGACCCATTAGCATTGTAGAAGACTCAGGTTTCCTTGATGTTTTGCAAGTGGCGTCTCAAGACTCATTCTATAAGCCACCGTCAAGAGCCACAGCCAAAGACAAATATTATGGTGTGTAGTATGTTTCAGCTTGATTTAAAACACCATTATTTGGCTGTGTTAATAAACAGACATAATATGAAAATTATGTATCTGTGTCCTGTTATTTATCTTTTGGTATGCATTTCAGAAAAAAAATGGTTAGGATTCAGGTGTAATTGCAAATAGTGATTAATCATGATTAATCCACTGAAAATTCTGATTAATTTGATTAAAATTTTTAATCATTTGACAGCCCTAATATATATATATATATTTGCGAGAAACAAAAACATATGGGGGATTGGAAGTGATGCAGACAATTACATTGATGGAAGTTACAATCTAGCTGCAATATTAAAGCTGATCTACCCCCTAAAAAATAAAAATAAATAACCAACTGATGGATCTGCAGAGATAGAGAGGCTCTTGTCCCCTCCTCTTTCTAATTCACTGTTGGCATGGTAACCATCACACCGACAGTGTCCCTATAGACAGAGGTCATGTTATCTGATGAATTCATTCATTCAGGAGTCCACATTGTCAACCACTGAGATTACTGTTAACTCAATATGCTCAACAATGTCAACTTTAGCACCAAAGCAAGGCAAGAATTTCAGGTATGTTTTTACTGTCCTAAGTTAGTATTTTTCTTTCAATTCATCTTCCTTCGATTCAACTCATTTACTATAATTTAGGGAAGATTCTATAATTATGAAAGAACAAGGTTGTGCTTTATATCACTGCATTTCACCCTTAGCTTTGTCGCTGCTTTGAGGTACATGTGAAGTCAACCCACTGTTTCCTGTATAGAACCCTCTCCCCCTCACACACACACACACCTCTGTTGCAGATGTCAGATAGAGTTGGAGATATGGTCTAAGATAATGAGCCTGTCTGATGTGCCCTGAGAGAGGCTGTTGTCACAGAGACCATGCAACCATGCCCCTCCTCCCAGGATTCCCCTTTTCAGTCATGTGATAACCAGTTTAGACACACACTTTTCTCTCTCTGTCTGTCTCCCCCCGCTCTCCCTCCCCTCTCTCTGTCACACTTGATCGCTTCTGTCATGCATAAAGTGGCATATCGTATCTCCCTATTTTTCCTGTACATGTACTATCCACTGGATCTAACCTTGATATGATACAGGCTTTGACGCCAGCTTAGTCACAACAGTGAATGTGTGTTTATGTTTTGGTGTTGTGCATGGTTGTTGGGACTTTGTTATTATATAGATGCAGATGATTTCTTGACCGTGACCTCACTCTGTCCTCTCACACAAAGCTACAGAGGAAGATTGCCATTGCAGTGTGTCACAGCCTGTTTGCCAATGTGTCTTCCTAATAGCTGTGTCCTCAAGCCTATAGTGTTGTAGAGACACTGTGTTGGAGCTGTCCTGTCAGACAGGGGTTTTCATGTCTTGAGAAATCTATGCATGTTTGCGTTTGTCTTTAGTGTGCATGTCCTGCCATGTGCAGAGGGGCTGGGGGAGGGGTGTGACTGTGCATGAGTAAATGCACACAAAAACAATGTGAGTGTCTGTGTCTGTGTCTGTGTCTGTGTCTGTGTCTGTGTCTGTGTGTGCCTTTGCCTGTATGGGCCTGTGCCAGGTTCACAGCTGGAGTGCTACTCCTCACGGCAGGGTGACTCTTTCAGATGAAAGGTCGCATGCATATGTCACATTGCATAGGCTGCATCTCTTTCTGTGCACCCAGTCTACTTGGCTAATTTGATTAAGACTCCACTGGCAATAGCTGATTTCCAAGGAATTTTTCACCCATAGAAATTCCACAGTAACATACTTCAGGAGCCTTTACTGTGGACGTGAAATCTGCAACAGACTTTGAGACTGTTTGAAAGCATTCTTCTGTATGTTATAGAGAAGCCATTTATCCCCTCCCTTCCCACTTTTCAAGACTTCTAGCAAGTTACAAAACAAAGATTAGTCCACTTCCTAAGGTATTATGTCAGTAGCTCTACGGAAACAGGTCTGATACGGACATCTTACTCAGTCCGAAATCCCTTTGTTATAAACACACATGAAGATGTTGCCATTATAGTCTGATATGTAGCATTTTCTATGTGTACGTTTGTGAGTCATTTGGTTTAATTTCTGCAGTAGGTCCTAGAGGCCTGATAAGTGTACAGATGAAAAACTGTAAGCTGGACAAATTTAGCTTCTGACGAATAGCAATGAGGAAACAGAAACACTGGCGCTATTTCAGACATGAGTAAGGCTGATAAAATTATAACCACATGGAATCATAAACTGTACATATTTAGCTCTCCGATCCTTAAGAAGTCCTTGCCCTGTGTTTTCACTCCTCCTCCTTCTGATTGGGTGCACAGGATCAGTGTTCGTCACTCAAACCATTCAAAAACAGGCTACCTTTGTGTGTGTACAAAAGCAACAGAGAAAAAGACAAATTCCTCTGCAGAAAAAGGCCTGTTTTTTCCCCACTTCCTAATATGGGCATGGGCTCAGTCCTCAGTGAGATAGCTATGTGGTCACATCACTGTCTGTGTTCTACAACACCCCATTCTCTGGAAAAAGGCTTCATTTTACAATGAAAATAAATAACTTGGAAATACCAACTTTTGGACCATAGTATGGAATATATGGAGCCTTTTACATAGTGACTTCACGTGACATTATAAAATAGTATTCAAAATACACGTCATTCCAGTGCCTCCAGTGATTTTGTAGGCTTTAGTAAACCTTATTAGATTATTTCTAAGTGCACTGTTGCATACTTTATGTAAGATATGAAACTGGTTTTCTCTCTCAAGTCCCCTACTGATTATCAATGTGCAGTGTATTCTTTGGTCAGCTGAAGGCCCAGTGCTTGGGAACTGTTTGACTTCTCTGCCCATTCTGTACCTTTGGGGAAAAGGAGTGTGGGAGTAGCTTCCTGTGAGAGGAAGCTCTGTTAGCCTGTATTTTTCACCTTCCACCCTACAGGGAATTAACAAACAGGTTCGGGAACTCTCTCTGCCTTTATGCTATCATTGCCTTATTATCAAGCCAAACAAAACATAATAACGGGCTATCAAATTGTCACATACAATGTCAAATGACTGTGTTTAAAGCATTCCTTAGCTGTGAGACACCTGAGTTTTAAATTCTACACACAAAGATATTGGTCATAAACTATGTGTCATTAGACTGAATCATGTGATTCAGTGATTAAATTGATCCAGATTGACACTTTCAGTACAGCTTTATACCATTTCTATCCTTTTCTTTTTCACTCCTTCTCTCCTCAAATTAAGGTGAGCAAAAATCTGGAAATTAGTTTGTCATGCATTGCAACTGTTAAGGGGTGTTGCCCATTGGCCGATTGACAGTCTGTGCTTTTGTGCCTACCAATCACACAATAGCAGGGGCGTTTTTTCCCCACCATGTATATGATAATGAAGACAGAAAATAATAATCATTCCCTTGGTGCATTTTCAGAAAGGGAGCACAAAATAGAGGCTGAGCATCCCCTGGATCCATTAATACTATTTGCCAACAACATCTGCTCTTCCTTATAGGTGCTATCGCACTATATAATGATGACAAATGAGCCAAAACTAATCTCATATAAATTAATCTATTCATTTCTCTTGAATATATTTGAAGGTAGAACATAAATCTGAATAAATAAATATCGGTTTATAATAGTCTATAAAACATCCTCTATGTGACAGCCAAAGTCAATGAATATGTGGATTGTCCTGGCCCTTTTGTGTTGTAGGACCCTTGACACACTGCTAAAGGAGTGAGATCACCATGTTAAGCGATGGTTTCACAGCAGTAGTATGAGTCAGCGTTGGTATCAGATGGGCTGCTGGTACGGATTCAGAAGCACCCTCCCATGCTGAGGGCTCTCATGCAGCCAGTTATCCACTTCACCTGGCTAAGAGCTTTCACTGGTAGAATTGCATTTTGAACTTCCTCTAAAAATCCTCTTTAGTCATCAATGAAACCAGTGCACTGAATCAGATAGAAATACTCACAGACAAAAAAACATAAATTTTCCTTGCATTCCTAATCGTGAGGACTTAAATAGTCCTAAATGCAATCAATAAAATGACATAGTAATCCTGAGAGGGTATGTGTTTTTTTTTTTATCTGTCTGGATAGGAACAGGAATGACCAAATGGATTAGAACAGGTGCATGTGAGATTTATTGCTTGATCATTCTGTATATGCAACATGTCATTTGATGTGCTTTGGAATAAAGTGAGATTCCATGTGATTCCATGTTTTAAAGATCAGGGGTTACTGTGTGCATTTTGTATTTTGGAATGAGTGACATTTTTGGGAAAATTGAGAATTCTCTATTGGAATGCTGCTGACCTGTGACCTATGGATGTATCATGGTAGTCTTGTTCAGACTGGTCTTGAGTCGCAGGCAAAAGCCAAAGGGAGTGGGGGAGGTGTGAGCGAGGGGCGTGACGTGTCATCATCACCAGTCAGACAGTGAGAGCAGCATTCAGTAAAGAGAGGCTTTAAGAAAGCTCTGGGGCTAATGGTTTCTAACAAGGAACTCTCCAGTTCCCACACACCTACAGTACATTTCCCTTGCTCCACTGGTGTCACAAAAGCTGTAGGATTCTCAAAGAATGAGCTCCCTCTTCACACACCATGAATAATGTATACATGAGAATGTGATTCTGATAAACCAATATTTAATTATATGAGATGCCTACTGTTCAAGAAAACACTCTGGTATTCTCCATTTTGTGCCCCTAGCATTATATTTGCATTCAGATCTAGACTGATGTTCAACAGCTTAATTATTCATCCCATGTCATGTTATGTTTCCAGCAGAACCTCCATTAGAGCCAAATGTGTCTCTCTGGTACCATAGAAATAGAATTACAGAATACTGATTTGCATGGGGAGGTCCATTCTTGTAATTTCTATTTCTATGACTGGGGCTCTGCAGGACGTAGAGGAGTGGCCTATGCTCCTTGATGAACAAAATTAATTAGTGATGGTCCTAAGGCGTGCATCTGTTAACCCAGTAAGACCGGTCTGGCCAGGGCCACAGCCTCAGGGACTACTTATCCCATTGATTGGGTTAATCAGTGGTGAGGCCAGTCCAACTACAGATGTAGGATCTTAATTTGAGTTGATACCTCAAATATACTTCAAGTGAAAAATACCCTGCATTGCAGGAAAGTTCTCCTGCAACAAGATGATCAAATTAAGATGCTGCCCTAATTCTCCTAATGTCCCCACTATGACTACAACTCCACCATGAGTAACTATGAGCAGTGACTGTACTGTGAAAATCAGTCCCATATGGAAAATAATAATGAAAGTCAAATAAGAATCTTGTATGGCAGAAGAAGAACTTTCCTTTTAAAATCACAATGATCATCAGTGGTCAATAACTTTGACTTTGAGCCAATCAGAGCATGAACCCCCAGTTGGGGGAGCCAACAGGAGTGACAACAAAAAGGTAAAAATAGGGCATTTTCTCTGTACAGCCATGGTTAAATGTCATGAGCCAGTCACACTTATGCAATGTAGGCTATGGGATGTTAGCTAGCTAAGTGCACAGACGCAATGCACACAACACTAAATACTTCCTCCAAACTAGCTAGTATTTCCACTATAATTAAATAACAATGGATTCGTTTCCATGAAACAGCTGCCTGTGTTAGCTATTGAGTTAGTTCAGTGTCCTTAGCTAGCTAGTGAATATGCTAATAATAGCTAGCTAGCTAAACATTTGGCTATCGGCTGGCACTAGTAGTATGGGATTATGGAGAGTGAATTCAACTGTCCAGAGCTGCTAATTACTCTTGGCTGGCAAACGGTAGACAATCCTATGTGTGTGTCCCTGCTCTAATAATGATATGGTAAGATTTTGTATGTTTTTCCTTATATGTCAGCGGTGTATTTGTACATGTGTTAATTTATATGCCTTATATGACATACACAATTGAATACTTTGATTCTGGTGAATTTCCTACAAAGATCTGGTATGACATATTTGAGGCAAAATATATTAATTATATGAGTCATCTATGAATATTATTTGAAAAGTGTATGTTCTGAGAATGTAATCCCTACCAAATAAATGCTTTCCTTATAGGTTTCACATTGTTTCTTTATGTCAACATTTAAAAAAAACATGAAAATAACTATAAGAAAAATACAACATTTGTATATACATTTTCAGGTATATTCCATGGTTAAGGCTGGGCAGCACCTCCTACTGGACAGTTGTTTTATCTACAGCTATGCCTTTGGTATCCTATCCAGGGTTTTAACCAAGCCCAGCTTTGATATTTGTCACTGACCAAAGTGCTATCGCGAGAATGATTGTTGAGAGATGTTAATAACTAAATAGATTCACTGCTGCTATCAAAGTCATTCCTCCTCCTCCTCCTCCTGTCCTGTCCTCATCCTCTTCTCTCCTCCTCCTGTCCTCCTCCTCCTCCTGCTCCTCCTCCTCCTGCTCCTCCTCACGGCAGACTTTGCTTCTTTTTTCAATAAGTATCACATTGCATGTGTCAATGACGTCAGACAGTGGTATGCAAGTGCTTTGAAATTTGTATGTCCCATGTATATGAGACCTTAGAATGTTTAGATTACATATCTCTTCAGTGCTTTTTATATAATACATTTCTGTTATGTATAAATGTTAACCACCCGTATAAGTCAGATATTATAAGAATCTTCTATGAATCTTGTATGTGCATTTGCTGCCATGTGTATTACTTACAAGTTCCAGGTAGAACATATAAGAATCTTGTTCAATTCTTCAATATCTTTTCAATATGGGGTGATGCATATTTCAATGAGTATCTGCCCTCTGTTTTGGGACGACTAATGTTGATCATTATCACATTTTGGTAAACTAAGTGGAGTCAAGAATAGTTTTGTGTTGTTGACACTGTTCCAGAGAAATGTGCTTTTCCCATAAAATACAGTCAAGATGGAAACCCACACTAACATAAACAAACATTGAAAGACTGGTCATGGCTCACATCAACAGCATAATCCCAGAAACCCTAGACCCACTCCAATTTGCATACCGCCCCAACAGATCCACAGATGATGCAATCTCTATTTCACTCCACACTGCCCTTTCCCACCTGGACAAGAGGAACACCTACGTGAGAATGCTATTCATTGACTACAGCTCAGCATTCAACACCATAGTGCCCTCTAAGCTCATCACTAAGCTAAGGATCCTGGAACTAAACACCTCCCTCTGCAACTGGATCCTGGACTTCCTGACGGGCCGCCCCCAGGTGGTAAGGGTAGGTAACAACACATCTGCCACACTGATCCTCAACACGGGGGCCCCTCAGGGGTGCGTGCTCAGTCCCCTCCTGTACTCTCTGTTCACCCATGACTGCATGGCCAGGCACGACTCCAACACCATCATTAAGTTTGCCGACGACACAACAGTGGTAGGCCTGATCACCGACAACGATGAGACAGCCTATAGGGAGGAGGTCAGAGATCTGGCCGTGTGGTGCCAGGACAACAACCTCTCCCTCAACGTGACCAAGACAAAGGAGATGATTGTGGACTACAGGAAAAAAAAGAGGACTGAGCACGCCCCCATTCTCATCGACGGGGCTGTAGTGGAACAGGTTGAGAGCTTCAAGTTCCTTGGTGTCCACATCACCAACGAACTATCATGGTCCAAACACACCAAGACAGTCGTGAAGAGGGCACGACAAAGCCTATTCCCCCTCAGGAGACTAAAAATATTTGGCATGGGTCCTCAGATCCTCAAAAAATTCTACAGCTGCACCATCGAGAGCATCCTGACTGGTTGCATCACCGCCTGGTATGGCAACTGCTTGGCCTCTGACCGCAAGGCACTACAGAGGGTAGTGCGTACGGCCCAGTACATCACTGGGGCAAAGCTCCCTGCCATCCAGGACCTCTATACCAGGCGGTGTCAGAGGAAGGCCCTCAAAATTGTCAAAGACTCCAGCCACCCTAGTCATAGACTGTTCTCTCTGCTACCGCACGGCAAGCGGTACCGGAGTGCCAAGTCTAGGTCCAAAAGACTTCTCAACAGCTTCTACCCCCAAGCCATAAGACTCCTGAACAGCTAATCATGGCTACCCGGACTATTTGCACTGCCCCCCCACCCCATCCTTTTTACGCTGCTGCTACTCTGTTAAGTATTTATGCATAGTCACTTTAACTCTACCCACATGTACATATTACCTCAACTACCTCAACTAGCCAGTGCCCCCGCACATTGACTCTGCAACGGTACCCCCCTGTATATATAGCCTCCCTACTGTCACTTTATTTTACTGTATATATAGCCTCCCTACTGTCACTTTATTTTACTTCTGCTCTTTTTTTCTCAACACTTTTTTTGTTGTTGTTTTATTCTTACTTTTTTTGTTTAAAATAAATGCACTGTTGGTTAAGGGCTGTAAGTAAGCATTTCACTGTAATGTCTGCACCTGTTGTATTCGGCGCATGTGACCAATAAAATTTGATTTGATTTGATTTGAACATCGGCTCTCTGGATTCCCCATGAAGGATATGTTCTCTGCCTAGATACAGCTAAGCCTACTGAAGCCAACACTAAACCTCTCTACTCAGTTTAATTTCACATAACCATAATTTTCACTCATCAATGAATTAATGTCTTTAGGCATGTAAATTGCTGGTATCTGTTCAGAATAGTATAATAAGGCATTAACATTTCAACAATGGTATTTCCTCAAAGGTTAGGTGGGTACGTTTTTTTTTTCTTAGTCAGGGGTTATTTCCATAGCACACTGCTGTGCACATTCTAGTACTGATACTGACAATGTATTGTTTATCTGCTGAGTTTTGGAATTCGAGAGCTAAGCTATATAATGTATAGTCACTTTAGTGAAGAGCCAATGTTGTATAATATAATACAACACCCTAAACCACAACTGCAGTGCAATTGTTGTTCATTAACAGTTAAACACAACCTCCAGGGTGGAAATGCTGTCCATACCAGATGTGAGTTGTGCCTGCAGAGATGTGACCTGCCTGTCTGCCTGCCTGCTTGGACAGGTAAATTGCCACTTTCACCCTAACATTCCCCAGGGAGGAGGTTTCGAGTCCTGACCTGCTCAACACACTGTGAACCACTCAGGCAGAAAATAGTCCACCACTGTGTTTAAAAAAGAGGGAGTTCCCCCCCCCCTTGTTCTAATGCTCCAGTTCCTACCATTCTTGGAATGTAAGCTAACTTGTGCTGTGTGACACTTGAGGTCTTGTATGAAGGTTGACCATATGCCAAGATTTGTCACCTGCTTGTTTGCAAATGAAAAGGAGGCTTTTCCTAACTGGGCAAGTATCCAGCCAGCCCAGTTGAGAGACAATATGCATGTTTATGTTGCATCATAATTCACTAATTACCTGATAGTGAATTATTATTGAATCACTTACTTTGTATGCTTTTGAATGATTCATAATGAGACAAATGTTTTTCACAACCCAATATGGTGAGTTAAGTGGATTGGACGTCATAATGATGTTAGTTGTTATAGATTAAAGGTCCAATGCAGCCATTTTTATCTCAGTATCAAATCATTTCTGGGTAACAATTAAGTACCTTACTGTGATTGTTTTCAAACAGAAATAGCTTCTTAGCAAAGAGCAATTTCTCAAGCAAGAATTTAGCTAGGGCAGTCCTAGCTAAATTCTTGCTTGAGAAATTGCTCTCTGCTAAGAAGCTATTTCTGTTTGAAAACAGAAATAGGGAGTGGTCTGAGTGGGGAGGGGAAAACTGAAAATTAGCTGTTTTTGACAGAGAGATTTGGAACTTTCTTTCTTATTGGTCTAATAACTAATTTACCACCTGGTGTTGTCACCAGGCAGGCCAAAACTCCATCCCACATAAACAGGCAAAAATTCCTTACACTCTTCAAATAGCTCTTACACTAAAAGGGCATTATCATCATTTTCACAATGTCACAGTATTATTTCAACCTCATAGTGTGGCCATACACTGAGTTTACCAAACATTAGGAACACCTTCCTAATATTGAGTGGCACCCCCCTTTTGCCCTCAGAACAGCCTCAATTCGTCAGGGCATGGACTCTACAAGGTGTCGAAAGCGTTCCACAAGGATGCTGGCCCATGTTGACTTCAATGCTTCCCACAGATGTGTCAAGTTGGCTGGATGTCCTTTGGGTGGTGGACCATTCTTGATACACATGGGAAACTGTTGAGCGTGAAAAACCCAGCAGCGTTGCAGTTCTTGACACACACAAACCGGTGCGCCTGGCACCTACTACCATACCCTGTTCAAAGGCACTTAAATATTTTGTCTTGCCCATTCACCCTCTGAATGGCAAACATACACAATCCATGTCTCAATTGTCTCAAGGCTTAAAAATCCTTCTTTAAACCATCTCCTCCACTCCATGTACACCGATTGAAGAGGATTTAACAAGTGACATCAATAAGGGTTCATAGCTTTCACTTGGATTCACCTGGTCAGTCTATGTCATGGAAAGAGCAGGTGTTCTTAATGTTTGTATGCTCAGTGTATATATAAAATACAGGAAAATCATGCTTTTGACTGCACTGGGCCTTTAATGTAACCAGATTGTCTCACTGAAGCGCAACACTGTATATTCACACTTGATGATCTTTTTAGTTTATTTGGGGCATTTCTGTAAAGGGCTGCTGTGAGAAGACCAATAGCATAGTTCCAGGCTGTTGACTGACTGCAAGAGTTATAAACAGGAACTATAATCAGCACTGAGGAACTAACTTCCTGACAACTAAACTACTAAAAATGGGCCATAGAGCAAAAACCACTCACATTGTTTTCAACTTGCAAGTTGCAACAGTGTACAAGAACTGCCAGAAATAGAACAACAGTGTCTCAAGCCCACCAGTGATACCACAACTATTAAGATTACAGTATATATTATAGCTGACTGTGTAGATGTATGTTACATGTTCAAGATATACAGTATATGACTGTGTATAACGCTTGCTTTTGTCAGATTGGTGAGAATTGACATGAAAATGTGGACTGAAAATTATTATTAACTTATTAACTTATCTATGGGTGAATCAGCAATATTCTACAGCAAAACAATTATTATCTGCTTTCCATAGGTTCCTCTTGGAAATGTGGAAATATGATGAATAGTTCATTCTATGTATCTTCAAAACCACGTACATCAACCAAGCTCATTGATTTCGACTTGTGAACCGCACCCGTCTCTGTAAGACGCAGAGGGTGTTATGAGCCGTAAGCACCTGTCTGCTACCATGGAAACAGAGAGAGAAAGAAGGACCTGACCATTAAACTCTGAGACTGAACACAAAAACAGAGATTTAACAAAAATTGCCACGACAGAGGCTACTAGCTGCAGTTGTTCTGGTGGATCTTGCAACTTCCTCTTGTATAACCAGTAATAGTAACCTGTAGGAACCAGCCCTGTCTCTTTCACCCTGCAGTGTTTCCTGTTCAGAAAATGACTTGCTGGTGCAGTGAAGTATCTGCATGACCTTATATGAATGAATTTGAGTACCGTTTTTCATTTATTTATGGCTTGAGGGGGGTATAGTATTTGATGGCGTAGAGAGTTTGTTGTGGATTTGTATCATACTGTACTATTTATTTACTGAATTTCACAATGAGAATTATGTCAAGTATTTATATATATGGCTCTGGTATGAAGCATCAAATAATTATAATTCTGTGGAGATGAGCATGGAGAAGATAATAATAATATGCCATTTAGCAGACGCTTTTATCCAAAGCGACTTACAGTCATGCGTGCATACATTTTTTTGTGTATGGGTGGTCCCGGGGATCGAACCCACTACCTTAGCGTTACAAGCACCGTGCTCTACCAGCTGAGCTACAGAGGACCACGATAGTATGCCTTCATTACTGGATAGTATAGACAGACCATAGTACAGTAGCTACAGCATCAATGTGGCCTGACACTCCAAGCTCTTGATTAGATCGACACTCCAGCCATCATGAGGCTGAGGCTGTGGCAGCCAGGGACTCAAAGGCATCTGTGTTTCTCCCAGAGAGAGAGAGAGCCAAACTGCAGCCCACACCCGGTCCAGTCAGTCAGAGGCGAGTGCCGTCCCGTCACAACACTGGCAGATGGCCTCCAGGCCCTCGCTCTGGGCCAAATTCATCACAATCACCTCTCAGTGTGACTGTGTGTTTGTGTGTGGAGTCACCATTTGCATCCCTTTCTCTGGACAACCGTCTCTCCTTCACTGTTTAGATGCCATAATGGCAATGGCATCACGGTCCAGAGAAGCCCATGAAAACATCAATGGATGGAGGGAGGGAGGGAGCCCCAGATTGGGCAGAGGAGGAGTTGAAGTTACCCTGTCAGTTTAAAGTCCTATTAGTCAGAGACTGTAATGGATTAGCCTTTTGTGGATGTTGTTCAATGGATGGACACTGGATACATTCAAACAGTTTATTTACTGTTGGGGTTGGCTGAAGGGGCATCTGGGGAAGGTTTCTCACTGAAAAGCAGAAACTGCTCACTTACATATGCTCATCTATTCCACCAAGATTCCAAGATAAAACCCTGGCTCTTTGGTCTGAAACAGCTTTACATACAGTACCAGTCAGAAGTTTGGAAACACCTACCAATTCAAGGGTTTTTCTTTATTTTTACTATTTTCTACATTGTAGAATAAAAGTGAAGACATCAAAACTATGAAATAACACATATGGAATCATGTAGTAACCAAAATAGTGTTAAACAAATCAAATAATATTTTATATTTGAGATTATTCTAATAGCCACCCTTTGCCTTGATGACAGCTTTGCACACTCTTGGCATTCTCTCAACCAGCTTCACCTGGAATGCTTTTCCGACAGTCTTGAAGGAGTTCCCACATATGCTTAGCACATGTTGGCTGCTTTTCCTTCACTCTGCAGTCCGACTCATCCCAAACCATCTCAATTGGGTTGAGGTCAGGGGATTGTGGAGGCCAGGTCATCTGATGCAGCACTCCATCACTCTCCTTCTTGGTAAAATAGCCCTTACACAGCCTGGAAGTGTGTTGGGTCATTGTCCTGTTGAAAAACAAATGATAGTCCCACTAAGCCCAAACCAGATGGGATGGCGTATCGCTGCAGAATGCTGTGGTAGCCATAATGGTTAAGTGTGCCTTGAATTCTAAATAAATCACAGACAGTGTCGCCAGCAAAGCACCCCCACACCATAACATCTCCTCCTCCATGCTTTACGGTGGGAACTACACATGCAGAGATTATCCGTTCACCCACACCGCGTCTCACAAAGACACAGCGGTTGGAACCAAAAATCTCAAATTTCCACCGGTCTAATGTCCATTGCTCGTGTTTCATGGCCTAAGCAGGTCTCTTCCTCTTATTGGTGTCCTTTAGTAGTGGTTTATTTGCCGCAATTCGACCATGAAGGCCTGATTCACACAGTCCCCTCTGAACAGTTGATGTTGAGATGTGTCTGTGACTTGAACTCTGTGAAGCATTTATTTGGGCTGCAATTTCTGAGGCTGGTAACTCTAATGAATGTATCCTCTGCAGCAAAGATAACTCTGGGTCTTCCATTCCTGTGGTGGTCCTCATGAGAGCCAGTTTCATTACATTTACATTTTAGTCATTTAGCAGACGCTCTTATCCAGAGCGACTTACAGGAGCAAGTAGGGTTAAGTGCCTTGCTCAAGAGCACATCGGCAGATTTTTCACCTAGTCGGCTCGGGGATTAGAACCAGCGACCTTTCGGTTACTGGCACAACGCTCTTAACCACTGAGCTCATAGCGCTTGATGGTTTTTGCGACTGCACTTTAAGAAACTTTAAAGTTCTTGAAATGTTCCGTATTGACTGACCTTCATGTATTAAAATAATGATGGACTGTCGTTTCTCTTTGCTTATTTGAGCTGTTCTTGCCATAACATGGACTTGGTCTTTTACCAAATAGGGCTATCTCCTACCTTGTCACAACACAACTGATTGGCTCAAACTCATTAAGAAGGAAAGAAATTCCACAAATTAACTTTTAACAAGGCACACCTGTTGATTGAAATGCATTCCAGGTGATTACCTCATGAAGCTGGTTGAGAGAATGCCAAGAGTGTGCAAAACTGTCATCAAGGCAAATACTTGAAGGTGGCTATTTGAAGAATCTCAAAGATAAAATGTATTTAGATTTGTTTAACACTTTTTTTTGGTTACTACATGATTCCATATGTGTTATTTCATAGTTTTGATGTCTTCACTATTATTCTACAATGTAAAAAATAGTAAAAATAAAGAAAAACCCTTGAATTAGTAGGTGTGTCCAAACTTTTGACTGGTAGTGTTAATACTACACATTAGTCAGTATCACCCAAATACTACGCATTAGTCAGAATCACCAAACGTTGTTAGTTATAAAATATGTAATTGCTGTGTCAAATGGCAATGGGAAATAATATGAGTAGGATCACAACATTGACATAGCCAATATTGACATGGGCTATTTCAAAATACCCTGTCTTTGGAAAGTGTTTTGATACAACGAACATTTACTCAATTAATTAGTGTCAATGAGGGCACAGACGGGTGGCAGCGTCCCTGACTGGCGTGGTAGCGCCTCACCCCCAGGGTGTGTTGCATAGGCTGCTGTGTTCCTCCGGAGTCTGGCCCTTGTGTCTGTCCACATTGTGTTTGGACACTGAAGGCCTGTTGTGGGACTGGATCCTAGAGAGGGAGGGGGAAGAGAGGTTGGCACCGCAGATGTGTAACGGTTCTGCAGCACAGCTAAAGAATAGAACCCATAGTATTGTATAGTGTTTTGAGGGTTAATTGGATCCTACAGGTCTGCTCTGAATACCCCTAATACCCCTCTATTATGATTATTATTCTAAAAAGAACATATCTTGATCTAGATAACCTCACCCTAATCTTCTATTGCGTTATGTCACATTTTATTCTGTCTGTATGCTTTGTTGGTTTGCTGATCAGTGTGTCGCCTTAAGCTCTATAGGAGGTATTTTCATTGTGACAGCCATTGTTGTTCCCTCAAAATGGCAAATAGAAAATAAACAGTACCATGTTCACTAGAAAATGACTTTGGATTAAATGTGCCCTGAGCACAAACCATTGTTGTCGTTTCAGCGCAGCTGTTATGTTCTGTGGATGCTCTATGCAGGCCTGGAAGTCATTTGCGTAACACGGGCACACACACACACACACACACACAGTGAAAAGACGCAGCTGCATCCCCTTCACAGAGGGAGTAGAACACAAAACAGTCCTGTCAGACACTCAGGACCTCATTTCTACTGACAGCCACTAAACAAGTCCTCTAATGCTGCTCCACACTCACACCTTAATCTGCAGAGCCTAGGTATGCCACAGTATATGTGTGCCATAGGGGCAATGTCACTGAGTACTGCCCCTATATATAGGACCTTCCACCCCCACCTGGGATATGGATGCCTGATGAAGACCTAAGGGTCGAAACGTTGTTATAAATAAATATCACCTGGGAGCATGAGCAGCAGTGTGCAGCCTTTTCCTTTCTGTTTTCCATAGGGGCAATGCCATGGGGGCAATGATCATTTGTCTTGTGTCCACAGAATGAAGGCATATCCACCCACTCCTCCTCTAAAACTACATGGGCATGGAAAATGAGGGCACCAAGACCAACAGTTAAACCCTTAAACCCAGCGAAAACACTGGGCTTTCCATTATGTAATGATCAGTCATAATCTGATGTCGGACTATAATCTGTTGACAAAAATACATTAACATAGTGATGTTTCTGTGTATTTGTATCAGAGTCCCCCAGTGTATACATTATCCCTATATGAGATAAATGCTTAGATTATAGGTCAGATGATGATCCATGGTGGATGACGACAACCTCTAACAACAACAGTATCACAAGGTGTAGCTACTGTTGACAAAATCAGCAGGCTAGAAGAAGATAATTATTCAGATTCTACAACTGGATTTGACATGACCTGGCAGCATGGCAAGGGCATCTTCCTCTACAGTGTAGCCTGCTTTAAGAACCTGAACCAATTCAAACACAAAGTGGAGGGTTCAAACTTGTTTTCCCCATGGTATTTCCCTACATAGCAGTGGCAGCACCTGTGTTGCCAGTGCCACTGTCTCTCCTGTACTGTGTATTAGAGCACATGACCTAGACGCTGCCTGCCAGTGCTTGTCACCTTAGATTACGTTCAGGCAGAACAACTGTGTACCTGTCACCCCTCATTACCGAGCAGGTCGTCACAAGGCCACAGTAGACACAGGAAACCACACTCTCTGCCTCCTCTGCTGTGTGTGTATCCTACATATCCATTGAAAAAGCCTGCTCAATGGAGTGTGTAATATATAGACTGCTCCAGGTCTTAAATAACTAATACAACAGACTGGCAAATTCATCATCGCTACCCAATGCTGGGGAAGCTACTCTGAAAACATAGTCTACCAAGCTAACAATGACTTCACACTGGAAGAAGTTAAGCTACACTAAATCTACCCTTAAGAAAAATAGAAATTACTTAACTAAAGTTACTTAGAAACAATAGTTCACTACATCCAAACTACTTAGTGAAAAATTATCATGTGTCAATCTGAAATATCATAGACCACAAATTGCAAGACTAGATAACTTTGGGGTCATATGGAATATGCAATTTAGCCTATTAAACACCAAAACAGTGTTTCAAGTGAGAATTATGCAGGTCTGATACCAAAAATGAAGCGATATTCTTGCCTATTTCACCCATGTTTTATTTTTGCAAAAACAGTAGTGTGTTAGTAGGTTTCCCTCAAGAATATCCCTGTATTTAGCGCCATCCATCATTCCTTCAATTCTGACCAGTTTCCCAGTCCCTGCCGATGGAAAACATCACCACAGCATGATGCTGCCACCACCTTGCTTCACTGTGGGGATGGTGTTCTCGGGGGGTGATGAGAGATGTTGGGATTGCGCCAGACATAGCGTTTTCCTTGATGGCCAAAAAGCTCAATTTTTGTCTCATCTGACCATAGTACCTTCTTCCATATGTTTGGGGAGTCTCCCACATGCCTTTTGGCGAACACCAAATGTTTTTGCTTATTTTTTTCTTTAAGCAATGGCTTTTTTTCTGGCCACTCTTCTGTAAAGCCCAGCTCTGTGGAGTGTACGGCTTAAAGTGGTCCTATGGACAAATACTCCAATCTCCGCTTTGGAGCTTTGCAGCTCCTTCAGAGTTATCTTTGGTTTCTTTGTTGCCTCTCTGATTAACGCCCTCCTTGCCTGGTCCGTGAGTTTTGGTGGGCGGCCCTCTCTTGGCAGGTTTGTCGTGGTGCCATATTCTTTCAATTTTTTAATAATGGATTTAATGGTGCTCCGTGGGATGTTCAAAGTTTCAGATATTTTTTTAGAACCCAACCCTGATCTGTACTTCTCCACAATTTCTTCCCTGACCTGTTTGGAGAGCTCCTTGGTCTTCATGGTGCCGCTTGCTTGGTGGTGCCCCTTGCTTAGTGGTGTTGCAGACTCTGGGGCCTTTCAGAACAGGTGTATATATACTGAGATCATGTGACACTTAGATTGCACACAGGTGGACTTTATTTAACTAATTATGTGACTTTTGAAGGTAAATTGGTTGCACCAGATCTTATTTAGGGGCTTCATAGCAAAGGGGGTGAATACATATGCACGCACCACTTTTCCATTACTTATTTTTTAGAATTCTTTGAAACAAGTTATATTTTTCATTTCACTTCACCAATTTGGACTATTTTGTGTATGTCCATTACATGAAATCCAAATAAAAATCTATTTAAATTACAGGTTGTAATGCAACAAAATAGGAAAAACGCCAAGGGGGATGAATACTTTTGCAAGGCACTGTAAGGAAATTAGTTAACTGAAATAAATTCATTAGGCCCTAATCTGTGGATTTCACATGACTGGGAATACAGATATACATCTGTTGGTCACAGATATCTTTTTTTTTAAAGGTAGGGGTGTGTATCAGAAAACCAGTCAATATCTGGTGTGACCATAATTTGCCTTATGCCGCATGACATCTCCTTTGCATAGAGTTGAGCAGGCTGTTGATTATGGCCTGTGGAATGTTGCCCCACTCCTCTTCAATGGCTGTGCGAAGTTGCTGGATATTGGCAGGAACTGGAACACGCTGTCGTACACATCGATCCAGAGCATTTCAAACATGCTCAATGGGTGACATGTCTGGTGAGTATGCAGGCCATGGAATAACTGGGAAATGTTCAGGTTCCAGGATTTGTGTACAGATTCTTGCAACATGGGGCTGTGCGTTATCATGCTGAAACGTGAGGAGATGGCGGCGGATGAATGGCATGACAATGGGCCTCAGGATCTCATCACAGTATATATGTGCATTCAAATTGCCATCAATAAAATGTAATTGTGTTCGTTGTCCATAGTTTATGCCTGCCCATACCATAACCCCACCGCCACCATGGGGCACTCTGTTCACAACGTTGACATCAGCAAACTGCTCACCCAAACGTCTACTATCTGCCCAGTACAGTTGAAACTGGGATTAATTAGTGAAGAACAGATTTCTCCAGTGTGCCAGTGGCCATCGAAGGTGAGCATTTGTCCACTGAAGTCGGTTACGACGCCGAACTGCAGTCAGGTCAAGGCCCTGGTGAGGACGACGAGCATGCAGATGAGTTTCCCTGAGACGGTTTCTGACAGTTTGTGCTGAAATTCTTTGGTTGTGCAAACCCACAGTTTCATCAGCTGTCTGGGTGGCTGGTCTCAGACAATCCCGCAGGTGAAGAAGCCGGATATGGAGGTCCTGGGCTGACGTGGTTACACGTGGTCTGCGGTTGTGAGGCCGGTTGGACGTACTGCCAAATTCTGGTAGAGATTAACATTAAATTCTCTGGCAACAACTCTGGTGGACATTCATGCAGTCAGCATGCCAATTGCATGCTGCCTCAAAACTTGAGACATCTGTGGCATTGTTGTTGTGTGACAAAATGCACATTTTAGAGTGGCCTTTTATTGTCCCCAGCACAAGGTGCACCTGTGTAATGATCATGCTTTTTTTAAATAGCTTCTTCATATGCCACACATGTCAGGTGGATGGATTATCTTGGCAAAGGAGAAATGCTCGCTAACAGCGATCTAAGCAAATTTGTACACATTTGTAAGAAAAGCTTTTTGTGCGTATGGAACATTTCGGGGATGTTTAATTTCAGCTCATGAAACATGGAACCAACACTTTACCTGTTGCGTTGTAGTTTTTGTTCAGTGTATTTGACAACACTGTAAGTCAACAGCACCCATCTTTCTGGTGCTGTATTTTATCAGGCTACTCATATCTCACACCAGAATCTGTATGTGTGGTGGGTGTGGGATAGCTTGCATGGGAAGACTGCATTCCCTCCTCCACACTGAGACAGTAGTCTTGCCCAAGGTAGTAGGAGGACGCTATGACAGCGGAGGGGGAGCCTTTCATTGTGTCTACGTCAGCTGGCTGTCTGAAATAGCTGCATCACAGCTGGAGGCAGAGTGGGGGCTCCTGTTCTTCTGAACTGAGTGAACAATGGCCCGGTGCAGCTGAGAGGAAGGAAGATGTCCTGTACAGGGCTGATCTGGGATGGACTCTATACTGGACTGGACTTGACTAAGATGGGCTAGAGCAATCTGGGGCAGAGGCTATAGCTTCCCTGGGCTGAGCCAATCTGTGTTGGGTTTTACTGTGATGTGTTATGCCACTGTGCTGAGACGCTGTGGGGGGGGGGGGGGGGGGGGGGGGCTCAGGATGTTCCTGACTTATCCAAAGAGGATATGAACTCCACCATACGCCCAGGTCAGAGCATGACATGCACTTCTGGCCTGAATCATGGTGGGGGTGGTTTAATGAGATAAGAGCTTGATGAGGGCAGACTGTCTTTAAGGACAACATTACAACAGCTTGTAGTCTGCCTGAGTTGATTAGTCAAAATTCCCATAAATGCAGATATGGCTATACACATTTACACTGTTTTGTACAGTACATTTAATCTCCCATGGGGAGTTGTGACATCGGAAAGTGCCCTATACTAAACATGATTTGACCTGGTATACGAGGTCAATAAGGGACTTGTATTCAATGGAAACATCCAGTACTTCAAAACTTTACAAGTTAACATGTCCCAATTCCAGCCCAACAGATGGACTGGAGGCAGAAGATTTCTGGTGTACTCCAACGCCAAAGGGTGCATTGTTTTGCGTGGGCAGACCGGCCATTTGCAGTAATGATTGCCATGGGTGCTTTTCTAGGTCAGTTGGCAGGTGCACTGTGCCAGCACAGGCAATGTCTGCTCATCGTAGTGCGCTAAAGCCCACCAGTCAATCCACAACAGCTAGGCAAAACATTGCTTGGATTCTGGCTGTTGTGATTACTCAGCCTTTTGATGCAACGAGATTCCAGTATTCCAAAATGATATCCCCAATTTACATGGTCTAGACACTCTTGACTAATGTGCAGAGTTGTACAAAACAAATTTATGAGACACAACTTCAGACTGGAAACTAGTTTAAGCGTATTCAAAATGTATGAAAATAACCTACGTCACCAAAAAACTGTTTTATTTTTTATTTGCATATCAAAACAAATTTGTGCATTCCAAGAATTGAACTTATACAAAACAACTTGAACAAGTAAAACAAAAACACTGCTTGATTTGAAAGCATTTCACAGGTTGCCAGAAGCTGAACTACACGTCAGAAGTGTGGGTCCCCGGGTTGGGCTGATCCATCACACCCTTCCTCTTCCCTTCACAACCACAAGTGGCTGGAAGTCAGGGACAGGTGACAGAGCACTGAAGTGAGTAGACACATCTTCCTAGTCAAAGACTGCCAGTCAGTAGTTTTCTTTCAGACTTGAAGTAAAAAAAATAAGAGGGAGGGGTTCTGGGGAGGGGGCTGTACAGTCATTGCTTTTGTCCAATCACAATGCAACTTAGGTTTTGGGTTACACAGTTATAGAGCTAAGAGGTGAAAAAGGCAATGCTTGTGGAATGTACAGTGCATAGCAGAGGCTTGGGCTTCATGCTGTTGCTTGCTTCTCCTGTTCGATGGCTGCAATGAAGGGAAAAGTTGTTTTAGTGTCTGTATGCAGAAGTGTATAACTGGGCAATTTGTTAGTAAGGTAAACACAATTTCACAAATGATAAGTGCCATTAAGTAGAATGAACCAATCTTACTTTCTTTGGTGGGCAAGGGGTTTTTCTCTTGCGTCTCAGTCTTCTTCAACTTTGTCTTGTCGAAGTTGGAGACTTCAGCGAGATCTGGCTTGTCAGACATGTTTGCAGAGGATCTGGTCAAAGATAAAACAAATCGTTTTCAATGTGAATGAAAAAGCAGCAAAGTGATTTATTCCAGATAGGTACATATGAAACCAGGCCTTTAACATCTTTTTTTGCATAGCTTCCATCATATGCTACTCTTAATAGGCCGATCTATTCTAACAAACCCCTTCAAAAGCAGACCGAACGAGAAATCAACTACAGCACATGGGGATGAAATGTCAGGGCAAGCATTCCACATAAAAGTCCAGTATTGCTTTTATAAAAGTAAACGCAAATTGTATTAAGGCGTTTATTCCAAGAGCACGTGTTCTCATTATCGGCGATAAGACTAGAGAAAATAATTGTGCCATTCTGTGCGAGCCGACTGCAGGCAGGCTGAGGCAGAAGAACCACCGCCCTGCTTCGCAGAATCTCAAAACACAGGTTGAAGCAGAAGTGGAGTCAACCTTTCAAACATTTGCAACTTCGCTGTCATATTGGCATTGTAGCACTGCCTAAACCCCATTATATGTTACGCAGTATTTGACGAGTAGACATTACATCCACGCTACATATTGACATGATAGGCCTACGTTCCAACTACACTCAAAGAGAGTAGGTTCAGCATCTTGCCTGAGACTACTGGGTTACCCATTTAAATGTATACAACATGCCATTGAAAAAGGCTTTATCAACATATAAAAACACAAGTTGCATCCTTTATTGCATTAGGGTTTTATGCCCCATTGCAGCGGTTCGACCCTTTGTAGCCTAGCTTAACATCAGAGTAACATATTGCAGTGCTGTAAAGTAACTCAGAAAAACAGGCTATGCAAGCCTTATGACAATAGATAATGTGTTTGCGCACTCACCTGAGTTATACTGGCTACTGACTCGTCTCAATCCCGATGGCGCAAAGAACGAATGAAGGCGCGTAGGTCAAGCAAGGTCTATTATACTCTGGAATATGCAAATGTTGAACATGACGTCACGTCCCTTCACTCTCGAGCTCATCTTGGTTTGAAAAAATATATATATATATATATTACATCAATCTTTACAAGCGAGCAAGCATAAATAATAGTTATGCTTTTATTGGTTTAACGTATTGGACAATTTGTTTTAATCTGATTTGATATTAGAGCATTGCGCTGCCAACCCAAACCAGTCCACGGTCACCGCCTAAGTAACTCTTCCTGATTGTCTCAATGATGACATCCTGTGGATTTACACAGTATTACATCAGGTGGTAACGCTGGCTTTATTGGGTTGCATTAGAAACATAGACCTGCCTGTTTGTAGGCTATGCAACCGTAAAATGCTACAGATCCCAAAGTCATTGATTACATTTAGATAATGCATTTTCAATGATCATAAGGCACCTTGATGATGTGACTGTATAGTTCAATGTATTGTATCAGTCTACATTTACAAGAGATTCCCTAAACAATGTTTTGAAATTGTGATCTTTTGAAATGATGATAAATATAATAAAATAGTGTGTTGTAACAATACCGGTTCAATTAAATCACTGCAGGCTATAGTTTTCTAAGTAAAATAAAGAAAGAAAGAAGTGCCACTGACAGGCTAGCACCATAGCCACAGATTCACATCCCCATCTGAGCCTAAAGAAACAGGAACTTAGGACTAGTTCACTTCCTGTTATCATGTAAAGACATATGTCCATAGACTGACTGCTCCAAGTAATGATTTAAAAAAATCATATTGACAAAAACAAACAGAAAAATACAGTTATATTTCATTACAACCATCTACTACCAATAGACAGCATAACACTGGAAACTGAAAAACTGAACCACAACTATAATGCACAGTTAGTGCTGGTGGCCATAGTGTTTGGCATTAGAACAATGAATAGCACAATGATTTACATATTGTTGATTTCAGATGTACAGTACCATCCATATTGTTCAGTGCAGAGTTAGACACACTGATATAGTCAGAGTCAGAGCTTGTAAAAGGTATCGCAGTTTGTGTGTGAAACTGCTCAGTCTATTTGTGTGAGAAAGATACTTTCCTCTTGAGTCTCTGGTCTGGACTGTGCTCTACTTGTTGGTGAAGTACCTGGAGTAGATCTTGTTGTACATCAACTGGTTGTCTAACCTGACCGCGTTCCTTAGGTACTGCCAGAACCAGGTCTCTGCAGCTGCAGTCTGGGGCCACTCTAGAACACTCCTCCCACACAGACGCCGCCGCAGAAGGAGGAAGTGAGAGTGCTGCAGCACGGGTTCCAGGAGAATCAACACAATCACATCCATGTTCTCATCCAGCAACCTCTGGTGGGCCAGGTACACAGCCATCCTGAAGGTCCCAGTCCTGACGTAAGCCTCGGTCAGCACAAAGACGGTCTTGCGGCTCTGTTGGATGCTCTGGAAGAGGTTGTCTATCAGGGGGACCCCGGGGGCCCAGTCTCGCTCCTCCAGACAGAGAGGCAGGTGTCTCTCCCCCCTCTCTTCCAGCTGCACCCGCAAGTGGTTCAGCACCCAGTCTGACACAAACGGGTCTCTGGTGTCGTAGGTAACAAAGGCATCATAGAGATTGTCTGTTGTTGTTGAACTCAAGGAATGGTAGCCCTTCAGCTTTGCCTTCAGATAGTATAGAATATAGGAGGCATCCCAATAAAACATATGTGCTGCCATAGTGATGACCACAGTGAACATGATCAAGGAAGTGGAGAGGGAGTAAATCAGGAAAGCTATGTTGTCCTTGACGCATTCTTTAATGTCAAACAGTATCACTGGTTGGCCTCTTGTTTTGGCTGGCATGTTGCAGGTCACCTCACTGGCCAGTCTGGGGATCTCCACGTCGTTGTTCTCTTCAATCCACAGGATGAACTCTAGTAAATCACAGGTACACTGGAATGGATTACCTTGCAAGGACATGGTTTTCATGTAGTTTTCAGGGCCCGATAGGAAGGTGGTCTCGTTGATGATAGTCAGTTGGTTGTAGCTGAGGTCAAGTATCTGAAGGCTTTGAGCACCCCTAAGAAATCCACCAGAGAGTTGAGAAATCTGATTGTGGCTCAAGTCAAGCATCTGAAGTGTATCTGTGAAGTTTGAGAGATTTGCTGACACATGAAATAAAGAATTGTAGCTTAGATCCAGGACATTCAGTTGTTGGAAATTAGCCAGTTTATCCCAATCGAAATGGTTGAGTGTATTATGACTAATACATAGTTTTTGAAGGGTATATGGTATGTTTTCATAGACTTTTGATGGGATCTTCTCAATGCTGTTAAATGATATATCCAGATAGGTCAAATTCATCAGGTTTTTAAAAAGGCTGTTGTATGAGTCATCCCCCTCTTTCCATAATGTTGCCAACAAATTGTGTTGAAATTGAAGCTCTTTTAAAGATGTGCTTATCATCTGCTTAGTGGTTAATGTAAAAATGTTATTGTGTGACATATTCAATACTTTCAAAGTCGGTAGATTTTTCAAAAAATTCAAATTATGTGTCACACCAGACACTTCAAAATAGTGGCTGTTGTAGCTTAGGTCTAATATTTCGAGTTTCTTTAATTCCTTGAAGGCGTTGTCATAAGCCAGGTCAATCTTGTTAAAGGACAGGTCCAGATATTTTAGGTCTGGTAATGAGGTGAACTCTGTTCCATTCAATGCTGCTGAAAATCCATTTCTTGATAAGTTTAGACATGCAATGTCACCATAGCCCTCAAATTGCTTTGGAGAAATGAAAAATATATTATTTGAACTAAGGACCAGCACTCGACCAGAGATAAAGCATTCTGGCTTCACAAGGTTGTGATTTAATCCGTAAGAAAAGTCCCTTGAATTGGAATAATATCCAGTTAGTGGCGATGTGTACAACACTGAATTTAAGTTGCTTCCTATGCCACAACCTGGGGACTCATTCACTGAAAGTGGATAAAGCCTGTTTTCTGCAAGATATATGACTTTGAGACTTGAGTTTGAGAATTTGCTGAATATGTGGGAATCAGAGCGAACAATAAAGTTAGTTCCGATGTTCAACACTGAAAGATTTCTTAGTTCATAAAGCGGTCTGAGTGTTTCTGAATGAATTTCCCTAAAAACAAAACCCATTATATGTAATGTTGTAAGAGACACCAATTGTGAAAAGTTTTTTGAAAGCTGTAGCGTTTCAGGGTAGGCAAGCAAATCATAATTAAATGACAAATCAATCTTTTCTAGCTTTGGAAGATAGCTAAAAAATGTTCCATTGGTGATTGTATTTGCTAAGTAATTATAAGACAGGAACAGATGTGTAAGATTGTTCAAGCTCTCAAACCAGGAGTTATTGATGAAACGAAGTGAGTTGCCTGCTAGGTGCAGTGTCTGTAACTGTGTAAGACCATGAAATGCATGAGGATGAATATCCAGAGAATCATTAGGACAGGGAACACAAGGATATGGAGCATTGGAGCATCTTGGACAGTTTCCCTGTAATTCCAGGATTTTTAGATGGGTTAGTCCAAGGAAATCATCCTCAGCAATTTGCTGTATCTTGTTTGAATCAAGGTGTAATACTTGTATAGAGCTTGGCAGTCCTTTTGGAACTTGAGTTAAATTATTATAGGCCAACATCAAAACCTTCAAGTTAGTCAATACTGAGAAGGTGCCGTTTCCAATAGTAAAGTCAGTCTCACAGGGATTCCAGTAATAGCAATTTTTGGATAAGTACAGCTCCTTCACATGTTGTATACCGGCGAGGTTGCTCATATTTGAGAAATTGATCTTGTTATTGTCCAGCATGAGTTTATCCAGAATGAGTGGGAGATTTTGAGGAATGTTGATGAGGCCATTGTCATTAAGCCTTAGGTCCTGCAGGTTTGTCAGATTTTTGAAGGCACCTTCAGCTATGTGTGTTTCACCTTTTTTGTTGACACAGTTGAGATTGAGAAGGGTCAGGTTCTCCAGATTAGAAAATGCATCAAGAGATACATTTTTGATGTTGTTTTCTGATAGGTCCAGCACGGTCACATTCCTGGTGATGCCAACAGGTACCTTTTTCAGTCGACGCTCCTCACAATTAAAGATGATGTCATCCGTGGTATTGGTAGTATTGACCGTAACGTCACATGGAAACTGCCGTGGCATCCATGTACATGAGGTAGGTACCAGAAAGTGACATAGGAACAATGGTGCCAACTGTAACCAGCAGGTGGTAGCATCCTGTAAGCAAACAGTAGAAACTTGTGAGTATGGAAATATAATAACTGACTACTTACTTATTGACTTTAACCATTTGTGTGGAGTAGACCTACACTCTCACATTTTATGGCCACTCTATTGCAATAAGGTCATTCTGTTGTAAGTCCTTTATATTGCAACAGATACATGTGTATGCATTGTAGAAACTACTGGGGGCTAGCAAATTGGATTGTCCCACTGGTGATGTGTAGAGGTGTAGTGGCATGTTTTGGGGATTTGGAGATATCTATCTATTATTTTTTATTGCTAGACAGTGAACAAAATATTGTGAACAATATATTGTATGGATCAATAAAAACAAAGAGGGCTATTAAAATAAAATAAAATACGATTATGATGCAGACCTGGGTTCAAATACTATTTCAGGTATTTCAATTACTTTTCAATACATTTCAAAACAACTATTTAGATAACCATTATTTAAAAAAACAAGTACTTGAATTTTGAAATGTATTTGACAATACAATTTGGAAAGTATTGGCATGTATTTATAATGTATTCAAATACATATCATTAGACATATTTGAAAGACAGTATTTTCCCAAAAATATTTGAATTATTTGGATGCATATGAAAATAGTTGTGAATGTATTGTACTTAGTAGTTACATTTGAAATAACAAACAACTTAACATCTATAAGTCTTATTTCATTTTTCTATCACAATATGCAGCCCATACATTACATTGGTGATTTATGAAAGAAGACAAGATGCCATGTTACATTTAAAAAACATCAGGGTTTCAAAAAGCTAGTTGGACATTGAGCAGTGATCTGGTCTGAAGATATGCCCTCTAATGCTGAAAAGCAACTCCACAGCTGCAGAGGATGCTGGGATATGTAGGTACTCAGCAGCAACTCTGCTCAGTGTTGGGTATGTTTGACTGTGTGTATTCCTGAATTTCAGAGGATCAGTAGTTGGTGGAAGATATGGGGGGATGAGGTTTGGAGTACATGCAGCCATGCTTGGTTGTTCCATGAAATTAAACAGTGTGTCCAATCGACTTTTCTTCACTGGTGGTGGTGGCTCACCGTGTGGGACATCCTGTATAGTGCTGTTGAACTTTTTGGCAAGACCATTGATGTCTTCAGTAAGGGCAGCCTTCTCAGTGGCATTGCACTATGCCAGTTAAAGTGTGTATCCAAGACTAAGACAATCTGGTATGGTTTCTTCTGCTCATAAACAGTCAGGCGCTTGTCAACTGCTTGTTTCAGGTTTTTGACAAGCTTTCCATTGTGGAGCAATTAGTTAGATGTTTAGTAATTCCTCTGATGCATGGAATGATGTACAGTGGGGGAAAAAAGTATTTAGTCAGCCACCAATTGTGCAAGTTCTCCCACTTAAAAAGATGAGAGAGGCCTGTCATTTTCATCATAGGTACACGTCAACTATGACAGACAAATAGAGAACTTTTTTTCTCCAGAAAATCACATTGTAGGATTTTTTATGAATTTATTTGCAAATTATGGTGGAAAACAAGTATTTGGTCACCTACAAACAAGCAAGATTTCTGGCTCTCACAGACCTGTAACTTCTTCTTTAAGAGGCTCCTCTGTCCTCCACTCGTTACCTGTATTAATGGCACCTGTTTAAACTTGTTATCAGTATAAAAGACACCTGTCCACAACCTCAAACAGTCACACTCCAAACTCCACTATGGCCAAGACCAAAGAGCTGTCAAAGGACACCAGAAACAAAATTGTAGACCTGCACCAGGCTGGGAAGACTGAATCTGCAATAGGTAAGCAGCTTGGTTTGAAGAAAACTGTGGGAGCAATTATTAGGAAATGGAAGACATACAAGACCACTGATAATCTCCCTCGATCTGGGGCTCCACGCAAGATCTCACCCCGTGGGGTCAAAATTATCACAAGAACGGTGAGCAAAAATCCCAGAACCACACGGGGGGACCTAGTGAATGACCTGCAGAGAGCTGGGACCAAAGTAACAAAGCCTACCATCAGTAACACACTACGCCGCCAGGGACTCAAATCCTGCAGTGCCAGACGTGTCCCCCTGCTTAAGCCAGTACATGTCCAGGCCCGTCTGAAGTTTGCTAGAGTGCATTTGGATGATCCAGAAGAGGATTGGGAGAATGTCATATGGTCAGATGAAACCAAAATATAACTTTTTGGTAAAAACTCAACTCGTCATGTTTGGAGGACAAAGAATGCTGAGTTGCATCCAAAGAACACCATACCTACTGTGAAGCAAGGGGGTGGAAACATCATGCTTTGGGGCTGTTTTTCTGCAAAGGGACCAGGACGACTGATCCGTGTAAAGGAAAGAATGAATGGGGCCATGTATCGTGAGATTTTGAGTGAAAACCTCCTTCCATCAGCAAGGGCATTGAAGATGAAATGTGGCTGGGTCTTTCAGCATGACAATGATCCCAAACACACCGCCCGGGCAACAAAGGAGTGGCTTCATAAGAAGCATTTCAAGGTCCTGGAGTGGCCTAGCCAGTCTCCAGATCTCAACCCCATAGAAAATCTTTGGAGGGAGTTGAAAGTCTGTGATGCCCAGCGACAGCCCCAAAACATCACTGCTCTAGAGGAGATCTGCATGGAGGAATGGGCCAAAATACCAGCAACAGTGTGTGAAAACCTTGTGAAGACTTACAGAAAACGTTTGACCTGTGTCATTGCCAACAAAGGGTATATAACAAAGTATTGAGAAACTTTTGTTATTGACCAAATACATATTTTCCACCATAATTTGCAAATAAATTCATTAAAAATCGTCCAATGTGATTTTCTGGATATTTTTTCCCTCATTTTGTCTGTCATAGTTGACGTGTACCTATGATGAAAATTACAGGCCTCTCTCATCTTTTTAAGTGGGAGAACTTGCACAATTGGTGGCTGACTAAATGCTTTTTTTCCCCACTGTAGCTGTGTGTGACGATGATCCTTGCACGCAATCTGTGGCAACCTCAAACGGGGTTAGAATATCCACAGCATCAGTGCGGACATACTTATTGTGCATGGAAAGCTTGGTGACAGGCAGTGTGTCAAGCTGTTCTTCATCCCCATTGAAAAATGAGCTAATCATTTTCAGTTGAGAGTTCCATCTTGTGACAGTGGCTGGTTGCAGATGATTCTCCCCTTCAAGGAGATCTTGTGCAAATGTTGACTTGCGGTAGTGGGAGACACTGTTGGAGGCTTTGGAAATGGCTGCAGATTAAATCTGCAGATTTAATGCCATATAAACATGTGCCTTTTTGCCAAATTAATAAATCCAAAGTGTCAGTTGGTGTTAGTCAATTTAAATTAAGGCAAATAACATTGTGAGCAAAATTAGATAATCATATCACTTTAGTAAATAATGTTTTAAAGGTTTGATGACCTTAGATTTGAGCATTTGTGGCCTTCATTTCAGAAAATCCTAATTTACCAAAAATTGCTAATTGGTGTTACTACGCCTACTGGTGGCACAATGTTATCATAATAGTACCAATTAAAGTCATTAAGCTACCATAGTAGTTGATTTAGAATGGGAAGATGTCTCCACCCACATAGTTTTTCTCCAAAATGCAATGCCCAAATAGCTTTGTGTACTAATTTCAGGATAGTAGTTATCCACTATATGTTTGCCTAGAAGAAGCATTTGTGAATGTAACAATTCAGTATAATGGATGTTAGACTGAATTCTACTTCCCCTATAAATTGTAATTTTGTCACATGATTCATTATACATTTTGCCACTTGAGAAAAGCACATCCTACAAAGTCTTGGTGACCATCTTCAATACTAATAACTGAAATTAATCAAACGTACCATATTATTTACTGTTGATCCCTTGTGAGATTTGGAAATCCTATCAAATAAGTAGTGCCTTGTTGTTGTCCAGATTTAGTTGGAAGTAAGCAAAAAAAGGAAGTTTAATGAAACTGCAAATAGCTGTCTGTCAGGGTGCTTTTATGCATCGCTTTGTTCCCGTATGTAATGACTCAACTCTTCTCTACTCAATCACAAGTGAAGTGCAACTCAAATTCCCCTTGCTGCTACAGTGAGCCAAATGTGTTCAGCAAGTTGTTTGGTTCCCTCAAACAGGTTGACTCTGGGTGCAGTGGCACATATTATTTGGGTTATTATAAGTTCTCACCTGATTTGCTTCCCTCTTTCTGAAGGCATTTATTTGAATACTGTTTTACTTTTTTGTGAATTATTATTATTTTATTAATTTGTTAATCTGGTAACACTACTTGAGACATTATATGTCAAAATATGTAAATAGAGTAAACATAATCAGTCAGTATTAAAGTTGTACCAAGTTCTTATCCATATATTGTCATTAAACACAATTACATTTAATGTGTACATCAGAACTGTCCTTCAATCAAAGCATTTACACAATCATTAGCTTACACAATCACATAAAATGACTATGCTATTGATTCTTAACAGTGCAACATCACTGTATGTTTTCCCTTTTCAAAGAGTCTCCTTGAATAGATTACTGTATTGTTTCTCACTGTCCGTTGCCAGTACACTCCTTAGGCTAAACCAAAAGTATTGCTGTGCCACTCCATCACTGATCGACTATACAACCTTTTCCTGAGTTTCAGTTACTTTGAGTGACTGGGGGCCTTTTCCAGGAAAATCAAGACAATCACATCATCTCTCTCATCCATAAGCCTATGATGGGCCACGTAGAACGCAGTCTTGAGCTCCCCACTCCTGATGTACTTGTTGGTCAGTATGAACACGGTCCTCTTGCTCTGGTGGATGCTCTGGGAGAGGTTGTCGATCAGGGGGCTGCCAGGAATCCAGTCTCGTTCCTCCAGACACAGCTGTAAGGTATGGTCCCACCTGTTTAGCATGTTATTTTAGCATTAATACGTGTCACATATCAGTTTGCAATCAATGTAAAACAATAAAATAAATAAATAAATAAAGCTACATACAAACTTGTTCTCTTTTTTTGCTTTCTTGAGGAGGCAGCTCCAAAATGCAGGTGTTTCAACCTAGCTCAGTGCTTTCTGTGGTGGTGGGGCAGCCAGCGGAAAAAACGGAGCGTAGGGGTTGGTAATGTTCTCTAGTTGCGCCGTGATTGGCTCAGTGTTCTGTCACTCATGGGGACACTACATCACCACAAAATCTACGGGGAGAGCTCGAAAATTGAAGCCCCTTGGGTGCTGCCATAGAGTTACATTAGAAGTGCCCATCCAAGAAGGCTCAAGGTCATTGGCCATAGATAAAATGACGTCAAATCACGTTATATCTACAGTAGCTTTGATTTGACTGATAATGTCAACATCATACTTTCAAAATCTTAGCTAGCAAGCTAGCAGTCATCATCCTGAATCAAGTCGACAATCTACTGGCAAATCCGTTTCAATCCTTGTCATATGTAGAGAAATTATGAAGAGAAATTATAGATAAAATGTATCGGTGCTCATCGGCCATTGGACATAAACATTACACAACAAGTTGGAAATCGCAAATTCAGCAATGATTGGTTTGGAAGGAATCAGTGGCTAACTGCCTGTTATTCAGTGGAGTGGATGTGTAGTCCATGTCTGGGTTTAAGGGTCTCTTTTCCAAGTTTAAAAGGATAAACATTCAACATTGGCCATGCTGTCAATCCAGCATGACTTCTGCCGCTTTCAAAATTCGAAACTGGGAAATCTCAGACATTAGTGAGTTCAAGACAACTGGGAACTCTGAAAAAAAACGAGCTCCAACTGGGAAAATATGTTTTGAACGGTTATCCAACTGAGGATTCCAAGTCGGGAACTCTGGCCTCTTTCTAGAGCTCCGACCTGAAGATCACTAATTTCATGATTCAACCTTCTTTTTTTCAGAGTTCTCAGTTGTCTTGAAAGCACCATACATCCAGAGAATGCCAGACTTTGATGACAAAGTTTGATTACAAAATTTGCCCACGAAGGACCCCGCGCCACCTTCCTGTTCAAGTGAGCACAGCACAACAAGGTGAGTCCAAAAATTTATTGTATTCTGCTGCATAAATTATGTAATATGCCAGGGAGATATGTATACTGTAGCTAAGAAAGTAATACTAAGTGTATGTTGTGTAGTAAGCTGTTAGTAGCCCATGTGCCTCACCCTAATAATTTGGTCCCTTTTCCCCTCATAATTTCGCCTACTGTTCTGATTTGGTGGTGCACATGTAGCCAGGGAGAATACTGTAAGAATGGCCCTTAATCGAAATTACGGATTGCCTCTTATCCGCTCGTCGTCCCCTTATGCCATAGTTTGTACATCTCAATTGTCAGTAGAAACCACAAGTCAGTCATATCAGCTATGTTTTTTTAAAAGGCAGTAAATGAGGCTGAATGAACTGTTTCACTGCCAGACAAGGCTCTTCTGATAGCCAGCGTAACAGTGGTAAGGTGTTGGGACTGCCCTTGGGATTCCGCTGTTGGGACAGCTTTATGTAGGCCCTAACAGTTTGTGGGCACCGTTTGTCACCTTTATAGTCCAATTAATGTATTGTTTAGTGTTGTGTTGTGTTGTGTAGTGGCTTTGCTGGCATGCATTTTATTTTAGTTTGCCCCACCAAGATTTACATACTAAAATCACCACTGGTCCCCGCGGTCTTCCAGCTGAACAAGCAGCTCCTTCAGTACCCACTCAGACACCTCTGGGTCCTTCTTGTCGTACACCACGAAGACGTCGTAGGCAACACTCGGCGAGGACAGGCATCTGTAGCCTTTGATCTTGGCCAGGAGGAAATGGTAGAGGTACCATACGTCCCAGAGGAAGAGGTGGATGGAGATGGAGAGGGTGACAGAGCTGAGCACCAGGGATGTGAGGAGGATGTAGAGGATGATGGACAGGTAGTTGTGCTTGCAGTTGGAGAGCTCTGGAGGAACTGATGATAGTCTATTACCACTGAGATCTAAGACCTGTTAGGACTGAAGTATGATCAGCTTCTCCCAACTAAAAACCTACAGTATGTTGTTGTTGATGTAGAGCTCAGTAGGTTTGTCTGGCAGGCCTCTGAAGACTTGCTGATGAGGGAAGTTGAGGTTGTTGTGAGAGATGTCTAGGACCCTCAGATTAACCAGTTTCCGGAAGTAGTTGATGTACTGTATATCGTATCGCCATCCCTCCACAGCATATCTAAACGGTTACCTTCGAACTCTAACCTTTCCAGAGAAGGGCTTTCCAGCTCTGTGTTGGTGGAGGTGGAAATATTATTATAGTTCATGAGTAAAATCTTCAGATTGGTCAAATTGTTGGTGAAATTCAGCATATGGGTCAAACCCTCAGATTCAAAGTAATGGTTGTTGTGGCTTATGTCTAACATAACTAAACTTCTCAGTGTCACGCCTGCTCCCGCTCCCCTTCCCTGGCGCTTGAGGGCGCCAGGCTACCCATCATTACGCACACCTGTCACCATCGTTACGCGCATCAGTGCTTCATTGGACTCACCTGGACTTCATCACTGCTTAATTACCTCCCCTATATCTTGTCTGTTCCTCAGTTTTATCCCGGTGTCTGCATTGAAGTTGTTTTGTTTTTCTCGTCCAGACGCTGTTCTTGCTTTGTTTCATGTCTATTTATTATTAAATCCTCACCCTGTACTTGCTTCCTGTCTCCCAGCGTCTGTCCTTACACTTAGTTCCTGAAATGCTGAGGAATAGAGATGGTCCAGACGGTTAGATGAGAAGTCAAGATACTTTAAGTTAGTGAGATAAGTGAACTCAGAACCATTTAGACTTCGGCTCATCGCATTTCCAGACAGATTTAGGCATCTAACGTTAGCAAGGTTCAAGAATCTGGAGTGAAGGAAGAATATGTTATTCTTGCTGATGTCCAGTGTTTTTCCAAACTGGCTGCACTGGGCATTAACAAATGAATTCAGTGTCCCGGTCTCCTTGTCCTTGTATTTGTAGCTGCATGCGTACTCATCATATCTAAAATAATGAATCTCTATCACTTCTCCATTGTGGTAGTGCTCAGCACCCGACATTGGGGAGCCATTTAAGGCTTCTCCTCCAGAAAAGTCAACAGAATTACCACTTTAAAAAGGGGATGTTATTTTATTGTCAGATAAAATTGATCATTTGGAAGCTTTTGAGCTCCATTAGAATGCTGAGGTTGGTCATTTTGATGAAGTTGGTGCCCAGGTCAATGACCTCGAGGTTCTTTAGAGGAATCAGTGGTCTGATGTCTTCATGGGTCAGTTGTTGAAAGACAAAGTCGCTGAGGTGGAGTACTTTCAGGGATTTCAGGAAAGAGAATGATGATTCAGGTTCAGACTAGTAGCTGGGTACCTCTGCAGCTCGAAGTTAAAAGACAGGACCAATTATTTGAGGATGGTTAGAGCTCGTGGGAAGTTAGCATTTACTATCTATCTAGCTAAAAAGTTGTTGAGTACTTGCAGCTCTGTACAGTTCTGAAACCACTCCATAAGTACATAGGTGAGGGAGTTACTACTGCAGACGTAGTATCCTCAGTTTGGTCAACGTTTTAAATGCATTTTCATTCATCTGAAGTTGTGAATCGTGAGGGCATGGAACATAAGGAAATGGCGCATTGTAAAAGCGTGGGCAGTTTCTGATTAGGTCAACAATCTCCAATTGGGTTAAGTTATGAAAATCTTGTTGTTATAGAGATGCAACTCTCTGAGACTTGTTGGTAATTTTTGGGGAATGTAGGATAGGTTATTTGACTTGAGGGATAGCAGAGTCATGTTACCAAGCTGTAGAAATGCACCCTCCTTAATTTGATAGGAAACATTACATGAGTTACGATAGTAACAATTTTGACCCAAATAAAGAATCTGTACATTAGTGATGTCAGAGAGGTTCTTTTTTCAGAATGATATATATTGGATTCACCTCTAGACTGAGCAGAATGAGGTTCAGAGGGAGACACTTTGGGATGCTGGAGACCTGATTCCCATCTAGATACAGAGCCTTCAGATTCCTCAGGTCTTTGAAGGAGTTGTTCTTGATGGTCACATTCTCCGTGCACATGTGGTCCTTGGGGCCGATCTTGATAGGCACAAAGTTGCAGCACATCTCAATCTCCTTGATGTTCTCCAGGCCCTGGAAGGAAGTGGAGTTGATGTAAGGGATGTGGTTGATGGTGAGGGTTAGGTTGGTGGTGTTTCTGGGAATGTCCTTTGGGATCTCCAGGAGCTCTCTCAGTGCAGTCCACGTTGACCACGGGGTCCAGGGTGAAGTCACATGGCAGGGTTTTGGGGTACCAGCCTCCAGCTGCAAGCACGAAGAAGCCCAATAGGCCCAGCAGCATCACCACACACACCTGGAGGGATATACACTCTGTCTTCTGACAGCGGGAATAGGACAGTGTCATTACTAGAGGGGTAATGATAATGAGTTTATTTGCATCATGCCTCTTAAACCACAGGACACAACAAGTCTCAGATTAAAATTCACTGCTGATAAAATATAAAAGTATAGAAACCAATCACTTCTGTTTGCTGGGATTCAAATCAATTGTACATGGCAGTGGCACAGCTCAACAAAGCTATTGTAGATGTTGGTTACCATATTAAAAGGCTGTGAGGGGATTAAAAAAACATCTATTGACCTTTCCTATGTTGTTCTACATAGACATAAAACAAACAGATCTATGTTTAAATATTTCCTTTAACCCCTATTGTGAACTTTGTATTAATGTTTGAGGACATCACCAGTTTATTCATTTTTTTAATCAATCTTTTGTTTCTCACCATGCACCAGAAACACAATAGATGTGCGTACTCAAGTACTTTATATTCATGAAATGTATTATCATATGAAAGTTATTCTTACCATGATGTGAGATACATTACACTCACGTTTGAGTTCTGTTCTTACCATAATATGAAGGGAAAACTAAGAATGTGAGATGTGAAATATGATGATGACAGTGAGAACAACAGATGTGCAAGTGTCTTCACTTCCCATTTGTCAGATGCCAGAGACCTATCAATAGGCATACAACTGTTGCGTAAGGTCAAGTTCCCAAAATATATATTTCTTATTGATATTCCTTAAATCAATGTTGTTATCTATTGTGGTGCAGGTTTAATTAAATCATGTATATGCAGCATTTTAAGTATGTAGGCTTTCTTGGTTTATCAAATCTAATACTGTACAGCTTCATTTTACAGTGCACTGAATTGTTTTACAATTATGCAGTTTGCAGCAATACTAATTAAATTGTGGGTGAATGCAGCTTTTCTTCAGCATTTGCTCATCCTTTCTTTGCAACATTTATTGAAAAAGTATGGATACAGTTCATCTTAATTATAATAGCATAAATAAACAAGGAGGAAACTTGTGTTTACTGGAGACATGAGGAGACAGATTTCTCCCATGTCTTAACACAGTATTAGGTACAACTTTGCAGTAGCGGTGTGTGGGTAAAATCACCGGTGAAGCCAAGCCATGAAATATAAGGCATATTACAACCTATGTTTTGTGATAATAAGGCCGAGACAATAAGAAGACACAGTGGCACAATAAATTCAACCACACCTTTGTTCCATCACAAAACCGGAGCAACATCTGTCCGGCGAAGTCCACAAAACATATAGCATGTAACAAACAGTTACATGACCTACAGCATGGTCAAGCAAGTTAATGTTTCTGACATTTTCAGACTACTAAACAACTATTAATTTAGAACAACAGAGAGTTACCACAAGTCGCAAAGAAAACAGGCATTGCCTCCACTATTCCAGCACCATTTCAACATCAACATTTCAACATCATCTAATCACCCATGCTTAGTCTAATACAGTAACAACTAAAAGGTACAAACAAAATGATTTAGTCCCATCAACGTAAGCTAAATATGTGGCTGTCCATGATACTGATTTCTATGTGTGTGTCTGTGTGTGTGTGTGTGTTCTTGCATGCGTGCAAGTAGAAAAAACATGTTGACTCACCCTACTTGTAGAGAAACGCCAATGCCATCCTCCTCTTTCATGTTGCCTAAATGGTCTATGACTGTCGTACAGTACACACTTTTAGTTTTTGTTGTCCTAGGCTACCTGGCTAACAGTAAAATGATTGCTCGCTAGCCTAATTTCCTTTCATGGGCAACGATAAGCCAGGCCAGCTAGTTAACATTAGCCTACTACATCTAGCTACATGTTGAACTTCCATCCTCTCAGGCCAGGAGCACTAGGTACAGTGGGGAGAACAAGTATTTGATACACTGCCGATTTTGCATGTTTTCCTACTTACAAAGCATGTAGAGGTCTGTAATTTTTATCATATGTACACTTCAACTGTGAGAGACGGAATCTAAAACAAAAATCCAGAAAATCACATTGTATGATTTTTAAGTAATTAAATTGCATTTTCTTGCATGACATAAGTATTTGATACATCAGAAAAGCAGAACTTAATATTTGGTACAGAAACCTTTGTTTGCAATTACAGAGATCATACATTTCCTGTAGGTCTTGACCAGGTTTGCACACACTGCAGCAGGGATTTTGGCCCACTCCATACAGACCTTCTCCAGATCCTTCAGGTTTCGGGGCTGTCGCTGGGCAATACGGACGTTCAGCTCCCTCCAAAGATGTTCTATTGGGTTCAGGTCTGGAGACTGGCTAGGCCACTCCAGGACCTTGAGATGCTTCTTACGGAGCCACTCTTTAGTTGCCCTGGCTGTGTGTTTCGGGTCGTTGTCATGCTGGAAGACCCAGCCACGACCCATCTTCAATGCTCTTATCTCGCGATACATGGCCCCATCCATCCTCCCCTCAATACGGTGCAGTCGTCCTGTCCCCTTTGCAGAAAAGCATCCCAAAAGAATGATGTTTCCACCTCCATGCTTCATGGTTGGGATGGTGTTCTTGGGGTTGTACTCATCCTTCTTCTTCCTCCAAACACGGCGAGTGGAGTTTAGACCAAAAAGCTCTATTTTTGTCTCATCAGACCACATGACCTTCTCCCATTCCTCCTCTGGATCATCCAGATGGTCATTGGCAAACTTCAGACGGGCCTGGACATGCGCTGGCTTGAGCAGGGGGACCTTGCGTGCGCTGCAGGATTTGAATCCATGACGGCGTAGTGTGTTACTAATGGTTTTCTTTGAGACTGTGGTCCCAGCTCTCTTCAGGTCATTGACCAGGTCCTGCTGTGTAGTTCTGGGCTGATCCCTCACCTTCCTCATGATCATTGATGCCCCACGAGGTGAGATCTTGCATGGAGCCCCAGACCGAGGGTGATTGACCGTCATCTTGAACTTCTTCCATTTTCTAATAATTGTGCCAACAGTTGTTGCCTTCTCACCAAGCTGCTTGCCTATTGTCCTGTAGACCATCCCAGCCTTGTGCAGGTCTACAATTTTATCCCTGATGTCCTTACACAGCTCTCTGGTCTTGGCCATTGTGGAGAGGTTGGAGTATGTTTGATTGAGTGTGTGGACAGGTGTCTTTTATACAGGTAACGAGTTCAAACAGGTGCAGTTAATACAGGTAATGAGTGGAGAACAGGAGGGCTTCTTAAAGAAAAACTAACAGGTCTGTGAGAGCCGGAATTCTTACTGGTTGGTGAGTGATCATATACTTATGTCATGCAATAAAATGCAAATTAATTACTTACAAATCATACAATGTGATTTTCTGGATTTTTGTTTTAGATTCCGTCTCTCACAGTTGAAGTGTACCTATGATAAAAATTACAGACCTCTACATGCTTTGTAAGTAGGAAAACCTGCAAAATCGGCAGTGTATCAAATACTTGTTCTCCCCACTGTATGTATTTATGGTTGGATCAGAATCGCTGTTATAATCATTGCCCAGTATGGAGAATGAAGTAAAACCACACAACAAGATGCAACAATTTTTCTGTCAATGTGTAGCCATATCCAAACTAGCTTCCCTTGACACTTTTTTTTGGGTGCGCCAGGACCATTCACAGTTGAGCTCACTCAGTTTAGCTCAATGCTGTTTGGCTATTATTATTTATTAATATTATCAAGGGAGGCCAAATGCTCGCTGGCTTCCCTTGCGTTCAATGCTTCGGGCGGCAACAATGACATACTCTATTTGACCAAACAGCATCAGATAGATGGGCTACACATACTGAGATAGAGGGGCGCTGTTTCGTTCGCTCTGATGCTTTTTCCGGTGAGATACATTCAGCCTCTTGCGAATTGAAGGACATTTATGAAACACAGAAAGCTGAAAGAAAATATATTTTGTTAATTTTTTTTCTTGCAAAAATGTTGGGGGAAGCCTGGCTTTCCTTGGCTCCATGAATACACGCCTCTGCTTTTCTTTAAATAAAAGTGAAACCTCGGTTCAGAGAAACAGCAGGGACATTAGCTAGTAACTGTGACGATAAACAGTACAGTCTGTGCCTTCAAGGAAGGTTACTCCGCAGACTATCAGAATATACATCATGCAGACACACTCTCCGGCCTTCAAACTTAGACAGCCCATCATGATTAGTGCAAAATGCATGATCATCACCCTGGACTGAGTAAATGGTAAAACATTAAATAATCAAACACTATTTAATACAACCAAACATGATCCAGGAGAGTTTTTGGTATAAATTATGCAATTTTAGTGACAAATAGGTTTTAGAGAAAGCCCCGCTCACTGTAAGCAGAAAATGACTTGGCTTTAGAGAACAATAATGTTTTTTAATTGATAATTTAAATTGAAATGGACCTTTACTTTGTATAACAATCGTTTTGAGGATAATAAAGGAGACAATAATCAACTTCAGGTTGCAACATTTTTTACTTTAAATATGTTATGGGAGTGCTGACAAAAATAACAGGAAAGTACTCAGTGAACATGTGCAAAGATTCATAAACTATGTTGGATTCAGCAAATGAAAAAGATTGAGGTCATAATGGACTGTATCATATAATATAATTTCTTGTCTTGCGCGTTGATTTGTCTAGAGCTCTTTGTCATATAATATGTATCATGTTCATAATGTATCATAATAATTCATACAAATAAAATACAGACCTAATAGTGGTTCATCTACACATTACGCCCCAAAAGGTGATTATCAATTTGTAAAAGTTAACTTATCAAGTAATATCAGTTTATATACCCTTATATATTCTTCTTCTCAGAGGCCTGAATATAATCACTTTTAAAAGTGTCATCATGATTAATATAATTTTTTTGACTTTACATATCAATCAAAATATACACAAGGCAAGGTTTGTCACAGCGGTTCACATTGGTCTGGGTCGAATAAACCCATGTCTCTTATGTATGGCTTTGAAATCACTAATCAGAAAGACAACCGTGTTGTTATGTTTACTTGTAGAGTGTTGTGAGTGAGCGACTCAGTCTGTTGACGATAGCACACATGATGGTGGAGTGACGTGTCAATGCATTCACACTTTGGTCATCGGGGGAACTGCCTGAAGCTGTTTCAGCAGCCTGGAGCAGACACACATAGTTCATGACGACCTCGTCCACCTTGGCCACCACCTCGCGCTGCCGGCTCTCAGGGCTCAAGCCCTCCACCAGTGACATGCATGCCTGTGTTAAGCAGCATACCGTGTGGAAACTGTGAGTCAGGGTGAGCAGGGTTTCCTGGGGGCTGCCTTGCACCAGGGCCATGTGACTGCAGGCGCTGCCCAGCTCTAGGGCCTCCATGGAGAGCAGCTGACTGAACCTCCACAGGTTGGACTCATTGACCTCTGACCTCTGGCCCCCTCCCTGGCCTACACCGGAGCGCACCAGGCCCATCATATCCAGGGAATCTCTCTGTGCATCTGAGAACCCCTGAGGGAGGGTGTAGGTCTTCCCCTTCAGTGAGTTCACACGGCTCAGCTTCGCTCCCAGACTCATGCCACTCATAGTCACACCACTGGCCATGTTGAGCTGTTCAGCCACAGCGGAGGGTTCAGTTCCAGAGAGGTACAGAAAGATTGTGTTCTCTGCCTCAACACTGGGGCTGGTAGGGAGTGACTGTGCCTTCTGACCCTCAGAAAACGGCTGGGAGGTGGGGTTTTCTCCAGCTCCACCTCCAACTTCATCGTCATCATCAGTGTTGGTCTTCCACTTGGGGAAGCAGTGTGTGAAGGGCCCGTGGCACCTCCTCCAGGTGCTGCTGTCCAGTCTGGGTAGTGGCAATGCTCGGAGCTGCTTGGCATCCCATGACGCTGGCAGCATGATAGAGGTGCCTCTGAAAAGCCTCCTGCCAGAAGACTGAGAGCTAACTGATCTAACAGACCATACTGATCCCTGGGACAAAGACAAGCTTTTGGAAAGTGTCTTGGAAAAAGCAAATCTCCTCTGTGGCTTGGAGGGGTCATCGGGTGACTGGACTCTCTGGGCACTCCTCCCACTCAGCGTGGCTTTGGTTTTCTCGAGAAGCGCTTCGAGGCTCCCGGAGCCCGGCGTGATGCTGCTCCAGCTCCTCCTCAGCATCCGACCCCTTCGCTGCGGTGGCTTCCTGAGGCTGCCTGTGATAGGGTCGCATGGATGTAAGCTTGAAGGAAAAGCCTGGGCGCGGCGTGGGATGGGCTCAGTGCAGTGGCACCCCTGCTGCTTTGTTGCACTGGGCACACTGGACTCTGTGCTGCTGCTACTGGTTAATGATGGTGGTGAGGTGGTGGTGGCGGTGGCGTTGACCTCGTTGGAGAGAGCAGAGGAGGAGTCTTCCCCTGCAGCCATCTCGAGCTGGGTGCAAGCTACACTAGGGGGAGCAGAAAAACAAATAGAATCGTTAAGCATCTCCCTGACAACATGGTCTGTTGCTTTTATATCTAACACTTTCCTGTTTTCATTAGAGGACTTTTTAGTAAAACGTTGCTCTAATTGTCCTTTCACAATAGAGAGTGAGGTAAAATAGAATAAGTGTGCACTTTTATCAAATCTTCATGCAGCAAGTGTTACATAATTAACCATTACACAGCAATATTTCTTATACCAATCACATCCTCTACACATGTATGCACTGTATGCATGTCCTTAGCTAGTGACATGCTTGTTATTGTCTTTCTGTCTGAATGGATAATACTACTCTGTCAACATGATGCATATCCTAATCCCCAGCTAGTGAATAATTTATCAACAGCCTCACTATGCTCCTGGAATTGTGTTTACCATTTAAGCATACAGACATCAAAGGAAAAGACTGCTCTATTTAGTTGTACCTGTGGTTTCTTTTATCTTGGGCATCCGGTGGCAGCCATCTCCTCGTATGGTACCAAACCCTGGCTCGGCACTGGTGGCTGCATGAATCTTCCTCAGCAGGGTGGGGTCTATGGTCTGATGTCTAGCCTTGCCCTGCTGTGTCCCCTGGCCTTGGGTGCCATAGGCCTTCTCCTCCCCACTAATATAGCCCAGCCCCTTGAGGGAAGATTCTGAGAGTAGATGCATGTTTTCTCCAGTGCAGAGGGGAGAGTCCATGGGAGTGACACAGCTACTGCTTCCTGTACTGCAGCCAGCGTCTATGGAGGAGCATTGGGAGCTCTGGAGGGTGTGGATGCCCTCGCTGCCCTGTAACAATGACATGCGCTTACTCAGGTGATACTCGTGTAACCGTGTGACGTCCTGCTCGGCCGAGGGGACCCTCGTCTGCTGCTGCTGTGGGTCGCTGCTGGGTAAATTAGCTTCCTCTGTACTGTGGGGGTCTTTGGCGGGGGAGCGGGGATGAGCGTCTAACTGCTGGCTTCTCTCATCCGAGTCCTGCTTGTCTCTCTTAATTGTTACCCTGTCAGAGTGGGAGGCTTGTGAATCACTCACACAGTCTAGGGAGAGATTGTCCGCCATTTTGTTTTCAGGAGGCCGGTGATATCTTGGGGGCTTCTCTCGATACGGATAGGGTGTTCGCCCCAATTCGAATTGGTTCATGTATGGAGATTCCCTTAGAATAACATTATATTTGGGTGGGTCTGAATTATATTTGGGTGGATCCCCTCTATTTGAGTTCTGGATGTAGCTGTGTTGTTTTTCTGTTGATTCATCGGTATCTCGCTGAATCCTGCCCTCAGAGTCACTCTGCTTCCCTGGCTGCTTGCTCATCACAGATCCCATGTGCAGTTTGTTGAAGTAGTTGGTAAGGGACTTGGTCTCCATGGTCTCTGGCTCCATCTCTCCCCCGTCTGAGTGGAGGATCTGGGTGGAGGACACAGCCGAGGACTTGGCCCCCTCCTCCCCCTCCCCCCCCTCCCTGGTCTCCTGAGGGTTGTGCTGTATGGCCAGGGCTGCCTTTCCTTCACACGGTGTTATGGGAAACTCTGTTTTCTCCTCAGTCAGAGTGTGGTAGCCGTCAGCGGTGGCCACATACAGTCTCAGATGGGTTTCAGAGAGTTTCTGGGCAGCGACCAGCTCTGAACTCTCCGTCATCTCTGAGGAGTTAGTCTCGTTGCCAGAGTCCGATGAGGACTCGGGGCTAAATGCCCGTGATATTTCTACACCTGTGTGCCACAGAGAGACAGACATTTTATTAACACATTACCTGAGGCACCTTAGAGATATTATAAAATAGCACACAATTCATTGGTACAAAAAGTATGGAAGCTGTGAGTTGAAATGCATTTGTGCCACTGTTCATAAATGATAAAACAAACAAGATGATCCACAAAACAACAAAACAACCAAAAAATCTCTGGAACCAAAATGAATGAGACACAGGAAATGTTTTATGTTCAAAATAAATGAAACAATGCGCACACTAAATGGAAACATAGAACAAAATGGTTTTTTATTGAAAAATCAACAACAACAAATCTGAAAGTTAATGGCTGGAACATCTGCGTGTTGTTAATGAATAAACGTTACAATAGTGTAAGAAGAAGAACCTGTGCTATTTTCTGACTCTGGGTGTGGGCTCTGCTCCTCTGAAGCCGCAAGGGCCTCCAGGGCCTGTAAGGTGGACACCACAGCATCGTCCAGGGCCCCCTCCCCCTCTGGGCCCTCCTCCCCCTGTGTGGGGACTGAGTCTATGAGGGACACAGGGATATCGTCATGGGTCCCCTGGCCCTTCCTGACAAGCCCATGGGCCCCTCCGTGCTGCTCGTCCTCATCAGAGCTGTCCCTGAAGCCTGGGGGCGGGGCTGCGATGGCCAGGTTGAGGGAGTGAAGCAACACATCCTCGTTATCCTCCTCGTCTTTACCCTCTGGCGGCGGGGGCAGGGAGGTCAGGTCGATGATGTCATCACTAGACCCCGAGAGCGAGAGGAACGTGGCCTTGTCCAGATCCCCCATCAGCCCCATGTCCTCCTCGCAGCTGATGTCATCCTCGTCCTCGTCGGCATCCGTGGTGTCGGCGTAGCAGATGTCGTGCAGCAGCGGCTCCTCAATGCACTCGGTGTTCCCGAAGATTTTGGCGGCGTATGGATAGCCCTCCCCGTCCATCCCCATGGGATCCCTGCTCTTGTAGTCCTCCTCTAGTCGCTCATACATGGGGCTGTGGTCGTGTAGAACCTCTGGGACTTCGTCCATTAGCCTCTGGTAGCCAAGGTTCTGGGGGTTCACACTGTCTAATGGTGGATCCCCGAAGATGAAGGAGACCTTGGCACTGCGGGGGGAGTCCTGGGCTTTGGGCCTGGGGACACAGAGGTAGGGCTGCGGGTGTGTTGGGCCTCTGGTCCCCCCTCTGGTATCTACCCTCTCTGCCATGTGCATGCTGTACTGGGGCGGTTGCTGGATTTCAGTGATATAGACGGGGGAGATGTCACTCTCACTCCTCCCATGGTCCATGTAGTCTGAGTCTCTGTTAGAGGAGGGCTCCCTGGACGTACAGCGCTGGTTGTTGTGGTGCTGGTGCTCCTCACACCCTCTAAAGGAGGTGCTGTACGCCCACTCTATGGCCTGATAGTTCTGCTTTACTCTGGAGTCTAGGCCTGAGAAGGAACCAAACAGCGGTTGATAATCACGTTTCTGTAATATCAGTGATGATAATGTATCAACTTACAGTATGTTGGCTTTTGAGAACAACTGAACTGTTTAGAGTGTAGACTCACCAGTGTCTGCATTCCCTGTTTTTGCCATGTTGAAGATGGAACGGCGAGAGTCCACCAGTAGTCTGTAGTATCCAGCAGTCAGACAGGCCAGATTCATCGCATCGGTGGACTCCATTAGCAGAGTAATGGGCTGGAGAATAGAGAGATAAGAGGACGACAATGAACACATTAAACAAATGAATACAATGTGCTCATTGAGCATTCATTTCCTTGTATAATAGTTTTGCTGAAAATGCTATTATTGCTTTTTAAATCAGGTTAGATGTCAACTCATTGCATTGATCGTCATGATCATTAATATCACATTCAGTCCATTTTGAAGATATGTTTGATTTCACCTTCACATCCAGAACATGTAGCTCCACCCTAACGTTCTTCTCATCCTCTGTGTACATCTCGATGCGGTTGACGTGGCTGAAGTCTGCCAGCAGCGCCACCAGGTTAGTCTTGGTGTTGATCACATGACTGATGCCATACCTGGGACCCACAAGTAGGGTTACCTCTGTGTGCTTCTCTCCTTGCTGTGAGCATTGAGCAGAGGGGAAACAATTTAAACACAATACACAGACTCCATGAACTCGTTAATGAGATATGATATTCTGATATTTTGTGTGTAGTTATTCAAATAGTTTGAGCTCAGAAAAGAAGAGGTAGTTAATTACCAGCAGTATAGATTTAAAAACCCGTCCTCCGTACAGTCTCAGGTCACTGAGATACTTCAGATAGTGGACCTTGGCCTGTAATGCTGACAGCTGAAAGAGAACATGAGCAATTAAGGCTACTGGGGGGACAGAGGATACAGGAGAGATAGAGGGAGGGAGAATAAAGCACCTTTTTTCCAGGAGGTACCAGATTCTGGTTGGTTTTGAGAATGTGTGTTAGGGCTTTCTTGATGTTCTTCTCTTTCATGCTGGACAGTACTGCAGGAGGGAGAAACAGTGCCAAACCCCACTCCTTCCTGTAGAGCAAGAAACCATGGTAACACGGGTTTCATGTGCAACATGATAGAACAGCAGAATACATTCCTTCAGCGAACATCAATCACTTTATAAAGAGAGGATCCATTGATTAACCAACTGTTAATCGATTATAATCAATATCCATATGAAATACCTGTGGTATTTACGACATAACAATCAGGGGGGAAATCATTACTGTATCTGTCATTAGTTAATCCGACGTGGATGCGATGAGTTCTTTTCAGATTATTCTCAAGTAAGTGTTGAGAGTCTGATGGTGTAAGGGCGTCAAAAGCCCTCATAACAATGTGTTGCCAGATTGAACATGTGAGAAGATGCAGGGCCATGTGTGAACTTTAGGGGACCAGACTAGACATTGGACCTGGTTCATACTGACTTGGTGGAGGTGCAGCAGTGTTATGTTATAAGCCATTAAGCAGACGCTTTTTACAGTCATGTACACATACGTGTTATGTAGCCTATTGGTGGACCCGGGAATCGATCCTACTATTCATGCTCTACAGTGGGGAAAAAAGTATTTAGTCAGCCACCAATTGTGCAAGTTCTCCCACTTAAAAAGATGAGAGAGGCCTGTCATTTTCATCATAGGTACACGTCAACTATGACAGACAAATTGAGGGAAAAAAATCCAGAAAATCACATTGTAGGATTTTTAATGAATTTATTTGCAAATTATGGTGGAAAATAAGTATTTGGTCACCTACAAACAAGCAAGATTTCTGGCTCTCACAGACCTGTAACTTCTTCTTTAAGAGGCTCCTCTGTCCTCCACTCGTTACCTGTATTAATGGCACCTGTTTGAACTTGTTATCAGTATAAAAGACACCTGTCCACAACCTCAAACAGTCACACTCCAAACTCCACTATGGCCAAGACCAAAGAGCTGTCAAAGGACACCAGAAACAAAATTGTAGACCTGCACCAGGCTGGGAAGACTGAATCTGCAATAGGTAAGCAGCTTGGTTTGAAGAAATCAACTGTGGGAGCAATTATTAGGAAATGGAAGACATACAAGACCACTGATAATCTCCCTCGATCTGGGGCTCCACGCAAGATCTCACCCCGTGGGGTCAAAATGATCGAACGGTGAGCAAAAATCCCAGAACCACACGGGGGGACCTAGTGAATGACCTGCAGAGAGCTGGGACCAAAGTAACAAAGCCTACCATCAGTAACACACTACGCCGCCAGGGACTCAAATCCTGCAGTGCAAGACGTGTCCCCCTGCTTAAGCCAGTACATGTCCAGGCCCGTCTGAAGTTTGCTAGAGTGCATTTGGATGATCCAGAAGAGGATTGGGAGAATGTCATATGGTCAGATGAAACCAAAATATAACTTTTTGGTAAAAACTCAACTCGTCGTGTTTGGAGGACAAAGAATGCTGAGTTGCATCCAAAGAACACCATACCTACTGTGAAGCATGGGGGTGGAAACATCATGCTTTGGGGCTGTTTTTCTGCACAGGGACCAGGACGACTGATCCGTGTAAAGGAAAGAATGAAAGGGGCCATGTATTGTGAGATTTTGAGTGAAAACCTCCTTCCATCAGCAAGGGCATTGAAGATGAAACGTGGCTGGGTCTTTCAGCATGCCAATGATCCCAAACACACCGCCCGGGCAACGAAGGAGTGGCTTCGTAAAAAGCATTTCAAGGTCCTGGAGTGGCCTAGCCAGTCTCCAGATCTCAACCCCATAGAAAATCTTTGGAGGGAGTTGAAAGTCCGTGTTGCCCAGCGACAGCCCCAAAACATCACTGATCTAGAGGAGATCTGCATGGAGGAATGGGCCAAAATATCAGCAACAGTGTGTGAAAACCTTGTGAAGACTTACAGAAAACGTTTGACCTGTGTCATTGCCAACAAAGGGTATATAACAAAGTATTGAGAAACTTTTGTTATTGACCAAATACTTATTTTCCACCATAATTTGCAAATAAATTCATTAAAAATCCTACAATGTGATTTTCTGGAGAAAAAAAATCTCATTTTGTCTGTCATAGTTGACGTGTACCTATGATGAAAATTACAGGCCTCTCTCATCTTTTTAAGTGGGAGAACTTGCACAATTGGTGGCTGACTAAATACTTTTTTTCCCCCACTGTACTTACTGAGCTACAGAGAAAACACAAGCCACTCACTCAATGTATTTGAGGGAGACTTTCTGTGACTGCTTGGTGTTGATGGTGAGGATGTACATCTGCAGGGCAGCCAGACGCAGGGCCGTGTCGTATTTCAGCTCTGACCCAAATCGCTCCAGCACCACGTCATTACAGCTCTGAACAAAGAGAGGAGGAGAGGAGAGGAAGAGAGGAGGAGAGAAGGTTAAACTGGTTGGACTATTGTTACTGACCATAATGCAGTTACATTTGGCTCCCCTAGTGTTGGGCTCCAAGTCAACACTAGATAATTTACATTTTTTTGAGTTAATGTTTCTATATGAAATCTTACCAAATACTGATCAATGAATATCATACAAAAAGAAACCTTTTGATTACACAATCAACATAATCATTTGTTAATCATGCAGCGTTGTCTTCCATGTGCTGTGAATCACCTGAACATAGAGGTATTCAAAAGCCACTGCATCTCTCCTGAGCAGGTCAACGGGGTCCTTTGGGACAAAGCTGATGCGGAAGAAGCATTTCATCTTGTGTGCCCCTGGTCTCTGTGTCACCTAGGACAACAGGCAAGGACAAGGAATTAACATTTAGTGATGAGATGTCATGAATAATGAATAATGGATTAAAAAGCCAAAAGATACTGTGAAAAAAAAACTTTGCACAAATTTACAAAATATTCTTAAAATATATATCCTCATTTGTATGCGTACAGAAACAACATCAATGTTACAAAAATGTATAACTCACATTTGCAACAATCTGATGTAAGCGCAGAATGATTCATCATAAAATACATTTAAAAAATAAGCAGATTTTTATATTATGTACAGTATGAATTCGTCTTTTTTTGTATATAAAAATATTTACATTTACATTTTTACATTTACATAATTTAGCAGACACTCTTATCCAGAACGACTTACAAATTGGTGCATTCAACTTATGATAGCCAGTGGGACAACCACCTTCTTTAAAAAAAAAATGGTATGGGGGGTGGGGGAAGAAGGATTACTTTATACTACTCCAGGTATTCCTTAAAGAGGTTGGGTTTCAAGTGTCTCCGGAAGGTGGTCAGTGACTCCGCTGTCCTGGCGTCGTGGGGGAGCTTGTTCCACCATTGGAGTGCCAGAGCAGCGAATAGCTTTGACTGGGCTGAGCGGGAACTGTGCTTCCGTAGAGGTAGGGGAGCTAGCAGGCCAGAGGTGGATGAACGTAGTGCCCTCGTTTGGGTGTAGGGTCTGATCAGACACTTACAATGGGCAAAAGGTGAAAAACAATATTCCAGCCCCATCATGATAATTTCTATCTGCAGTCTGTCTGATGGAGGGTCTGCATTGTGCTCACCGTCACTCTACACTCATTCTGTTCACCTTTTACAATAATTTAATCACATGCCCACCACCAACCAAGTCACACTAGCTGTGAACAAACGTGGGTCATATTTGATTACACTGTAACTATAACTGAATGAGGGCCTAAGATTGTCTATCTGTCGTCTACAGTGGGGAAAAAAAGTATTTAGTCAGCCACCAATTGTGCAAGTTCTCCCACTTAAAAAGATGAGAGAGGCCTGTCATTTTCATCATAGGTACACGTCAACTATGACAGACAAATTGAGATTTTTTTTCTCCAGAAAATCACATTGTAGGATTTTTAATGAATTTATTTGCAAATTATGGTGGAAAATAAGTATTTGGTCACCTACAAACAAGCAAGATTTCTGGCTCTCACAGACCTGTAACTTCTTCTTTAAGAGGCTCCTCTGTCCTCCACTCGTTACCTGTATTAATGGCACCTGTTTGAACTTGTTATCAGTATAAAAGACACCTGTCCACAACCTCAAACAGTCACACTCCAAACTCCACTATGGCCAAGACCAAAGAGCTGTCAAAGGACACCAGAAACAAAATTGTAGACCTGCACCAGGCTGGGAAGACTGAATCTGCAATAGGTAAGCAGCTTGGTTTGAAGAAATCAACTGTGGGAGCAATTATTAGGAAATGGAAGACATACAAGACCACTGATAATCTCCCTCGATCTGGGGCTCCACGCAAGATCTCACCCCGTGGGGTCAAAATGATCACAAGAATGGTGAGCAAAAATCCCAGAACCACAAGGGGGGACCTAGTGAATGACCTGCAGAGAGCTGGGACCAAAGTAACAAAGCCTACCATCAGTAACACACTACGCCGCCAGGGACTCAAATCCTGTAGTGCCAGACGTGTCCCCCTGCTTAAGCCAGTACATGTCCAGGCCCGTCTGAAGTTTTCTAGAGTGCATTTGGATGATCCAGAAGAGGATTGGGAGAATGTCATATGGTCAGATGAAACCAAAATATAACTTTTTGGTAAAAACTCAACTCGTCGTGTTTGGAGGACAAAGAATGCTGAGTTGCATCCAAAGAACACCATACCTACTGTGAAGCATGGGGGTGGAAACATCATGCTTTGGGGCTGTTTTTCTGCAAAGGGACCAGGACGACTGATCCGTGTAAAGGAAAGAATGAATGGGGCCATGTATCATGAGATTTTGAGTGAAAACCTCCTTTCATCAGCAAGGGCATTGAAGATGAAACGTGGCTGGGTCTTTCAGCATGACAATGATCCCAAACACACCGCCCGGGCAACGAAGGAGTGGCTTCGTAAGAAGCATTTCAAGGTCCTGGAGTGGCCTAGCCAGTCTCCAGATCTCAACCCCATAGAAAATCTTTGGAGGGAGTTGAAAGAACGTGTTGCCCAGCGACAGTCCCAAAACATCACTGCTCTAGAGGAGATCTGCATGGAGGAATGGGCCAAAAATACCAGCAACAGTGAGTGAAAACCTTGTGAAGACTTACAGAAAATGTTTGACCTGTGTCATTGCCAACAAAGGGTATATAACAAAGTATTGAGAAACTTTTGTTATTGACCAAATACTTGTTTTCCACCATAATTTGCAAATAAATTCATTAAAAATCCTACAATGTGATTTTCTGGATTTCTTTTCCTCATTTTGTCTGTCATAGTTGACGTGTACCTATGTACCTTCAGGTTGACGTGCACCTCTGTACCTTCAGGCTCTGATCAGTCCCTACACCCAAACGAGGGCATTGCGTTCATCCACCTCTGGCCTGCTGGCTCCCCTTCCTCTGCGGAAGCATAGTTCCCGCTCAGCCCAGTCAAAACTGTTCGCTGCTCTGGCACCCCAATGGTGGAACAAGCTCCCTCACGACGCCAGGACAGCGGAGTCACTCACCACCTTCCGGAGACATTTGAAACCCCACCTCTTTAAGGAATACCTGGGATAGGATAAAGTAATCCTTCTACCCCCCCCCCCCCCCCCCCCCCCCCCAAATTGTAAAGTGGTTATCCCACTGGCTATAGGGTGAACGCACCAATTTGTGAGTCGCTCTGGCTAAGAGCGTCTGCTAAATGACGTTAATGTGCCCTTGAGCAAGGCACTTAACCCTAATTGCTCCTGTAAGTCGCTCTGGATAAGAGCGTCTGCTAAATGACTAAAATGTAAATGTAAATGTAATGAAAATTACAGGCCTCTCTCATCTTTTTAAGTGGGAGAACTTGCACAATTGGTGGCTGACTAAATACTTTTTTCCCCCACTGTATCAGGGTGTGAGGCTGCTCATCCCACTGTGGTTACCCCCACGATGTCTCACCTGAGTTAACATCTCCTGCTCGTGGAGGAGCATGAGTTTGCTGGCCGAGCCCTCGTTTCTGTGCTCCAGCATCAGCGAGAAGTGCTCAATACTCTTAATGGAGAGCTTCTCTTGCAGGGTCAAGATGACATCCTTTCACACAGACAGAAGAGACATTCATTATTAATACGACATGTGCCAGGAACGTGCACAGCGTATGGGACCACCACGTGAGTGAGTGAGGTGTGAAGAGAAGAGAGGAGAAAAGCTGTGTAAAGCACTCATTTCAAATCAAATCAAATCAAATGTTATTGGCCACATGCGCCGAATACAACAGGTGCAGACATTACAGTGAAATGCTTACTTACAGCCCTTAACCAACAGTGCATTTATTTTTTATAAAAAGTAAAATAAAACAACAACAAAGAAGTGTTGAGAAAAAAGAGCAGAAGTAAAATAAAATAACAGTAGGGAGGCTATATATACAGGGGGGTACCGGTGCAGAGTCAATGTGCGGGGGCACCGGCTAGTTGAGGTAGTTGAAGTAATATGTACATGTGGGTAGAGTTAAAGTGACTATGCATAAATAATTAACAGAGTAGCAGCAGCGTAAAAAGATGGAGTGGGGGGGCAGTGCAAATAGTCCGGGTAGCCATGATTAGCTGTTCAGGAGTCTTATGGCTTGGGGGTAGAAGCTGTTGAGAAGTCTTTTGGACCTAGACTTGGCACTCTGGTACCGCTTGCCGTGCGGTAGCAGAGAGAACAGTCTATGACTAGGGTGGCTGGAGTCTTTGACAATTTTGAGGGCCTTCCTCTGACACCGCCTGGTATAGAGGTCCTGGATGGCAGGAAGCTTGGCCCCAGTGATGTACTGGGCCGTACGCACTACCTGAGGGGCCCCCGTGTTGAGGATCAGTGTGGCAGATGTGTTGTTACCTACTACGGGTCGGTAGTCATTTAGGCAGGTTATCTTAGAGTCCTTGGGCACGGGGACTATGGTGGTCTGCTTGAAACATGTTGGTATTACAGACTCAGTCAGGGACATGTTGAAAATGTCAGTGAAGACACTTGCCAGTTGGTCAGCACATGCTCGGAGTACACGTCCTGGTAATCCGTCTGGCCCTGCGGCCTTGTGAATGTTGACCTGCTTGAAAGTCTTACTCACATCGGCTACGGAGAGCGTGATCACATAGTCATCCGGAACAGCTGGTGCTCTCATGCATGCTTCAGTGTTGCTTGCCTCGAAGCGAGCATAGAAGTGGTTTAGCTCGTCTGGTAGGCTTGTGTCACTGGGCAGCTCGTGGCTGTGCTTCCCTTTGTAGTCTGTAATAGTTTTCAAGCCCTGCCACATCCGACGAGCGTCAGAGCCGGTGTAGTACGATTCAATCTTAGTCCTGTATTGACTCTTTGCCTGTTTGATGGTTCGTCGGAGGGCATAGCGGGATTTCTTATAAGCGTCCGGGTTAGAGTCCCGCTCCTTGAAAGCGGCAGCTCTACCCTTTAGCTCAGTGCGGATGTTTCCTGTAATCCATGGCTTCTGGTTGGGGTATGTACGTATGGTCACTGTGGGGACGACATCATCGATGCACTTATTGATGAAGCCAGTGACCGATGTGGTGTACTCCTCAATGCTATCTGAAGAATCCCGGAACATGTTCCAGTCTGTGCTAGCAAAACAGTCCTGTAGCTTAGCATCTGCGTCATCTGACCACTTTTTTATTAACCGAGTCACTGGTGCTTCCTGCTTTAGTTTTTGCTTATAAGCAGGAATCAGGAGGATAGAGTTATGGTCAGATTTGCCAAATGGAGGGCGAGGGAGAGGTATGCGTCTCTGTGTGTGGAGTAAAGGTGGTCTAGAGTTTTTTTTCCTCTGGTTGCACATTTAACATGCTGGTAGAAATTAGGCAGAACGGATTTAAGTTTCCCTGCATTAAAGTCCCCGGCCACTAGGAGCGCTGCCTCTGGATGAGCGTTTTCCTGTTGACTTATGGCCTTATACAGCTCATTCAGTGTAATCTTAATGCCAGCATAGGTTTGTGGTGGTAAATAGACAGCAATGAAAAATATAGATGAAAACTCTCTTGGTAAATAGTGTGGTCTACAGCTTATCATAAGATACTCTACCTCAGGCGAGCAAAACCTCGAGACTTCCTTAGTATTTGATTTTGTGCACCAGCTGTTGTTTACAAATATACACAGACAGCCACCCCTTGTCTTACCGGAGTCAGCCGTTCTATCCTGCCGATGTAGCGTATAGCCCGCTAGCTGTATGTTATCCATGTCGTCGTTCAGCCACGACTCGGTGAAACATAAGATATTACAGTTTTTAATGTCCTGTTGGTAGGATAACCGTAATCTTAGGTCATCCAATTTATTTTCCAATGATTGAAGATTGGCTAATAGGATTGATGAGAGCGGCAGTTTACTCGCTCGCCGTCGGATCCTTACAAGGCACCCTGACCTACGTCCACGATATCTCCGTCTCTTCCTCATGCGAATGACGGGGATTTGGGCCATGTCTGTAGGATATCCTTCGCGGCCGCCTCGTTGAAGAAAAATTATTAGTCCAATACGAGGTGAGTAATCGCTGTCCTGATATCCAGAAGCTCTTTTTGGTTATAAGAGACGATGGCAGAAACATTATGTACAAAATAAATTACAAATAACGCGGAAAAACACACATAATAGTACAATTGGTTAGAGGGCTGTAAAACGGCAGCCATCTTCTCCGGCGCCATTTGCATTACAGATACTGTAGGTGTAGCTAAAAATGGAATTTAATTATGGAATACTGCATATCCTAGAAAATCAGTTTTCTCTCAATAAAACCTATTCAAAATGGAGGATGTTTCACATTCATAATCACAAATATACAGTGCATAAATTGACGTTAAATGTCAGCTGCATTACATAAAATGACACAGATTAAAACGGTATACTTCGGAGATGTTTTGTGTATGAACACCATGAGAAAAAAGTCCTGGCCTACTTCTTCATGCATCACACTTAAATTAAGTTACAGCTGACTTGCCTTTGTGGGAGTGCTTTGTATAATGCACATTTGGACACTTACTGAATCATAATTAAGTAAAGATAATATGGTATGCTACAGTGATCAAATAAATTAACTCTTCTATAAGTGGCCTATGAGTGATGTAAGGTTAAATTGAAAAATCATTTTTAATTAACCAATGTCCCCATTAAGATGTCTTAGTGAAGGGCAGGGTGTACTGCTGTACCTTAATGGATGTGTTACTGTCAAACTTGAAGGATTTGGTCTGTCCGTTCTCCAGGTACACCTTCAGAACATTTGGCATGAAGAGCAGAGAGTTGTCCTTCACAGATTCCTGTAAATTAGAAGAAAATGTGGAAAATTACAATATTTTCCATATTGATCAGTAGGCTACGCTACACTGTGAAATGTTCACAGTAGGTGTTTGGGGGGGGGGGGGGGGGGGGGTTAGATAGCGGCAGGTAGCCTAGTGGTTAACGGGTTGGACCAGTAACCGACAGAATGACGGTTCAAATACCCAAGCTGATAAGATGAAAAATCTGTCAATGTGCCTTTGAGCAAGGTACTTAGCCCCAATTTGCTCCAGGGGTGCCGTACTACTATGGCTGACCCTGCAAAACAACACATTTCACTGCACCTAAACATATTTTTTATATAATGACAAAACAATGTGTAATGGCAAGTAATGGTAATGGAAAGAAGAACACGAATGGCATCCAATACAGTTTAACAGTCCAACATATTTAGCAATATTAGAAGATTCAAGGTCAATATCATAGGTGCATAATTTTAGCTTTTGAAAAACATTGGTATACAATAATATGAGACAGAGAGTGATGTAGTGTTGTAGGACAGTACTGTAGTACTTACTGGGACCTGTCCATTAATGATGACCTCCTCAGCGAAGCGGACTTTCACTGGATTAGACTTTAACTTGGCCTTTTTGGCTGCACTGATGAACGCAGATTTGGGCGACTGGGGGGTTGAATAAAAAACACAGTTGGCAACAGGTCCACCCCTTCAGAGAAACCACAACCAATCAGCCATTCCCCCGTGGCGGGTGAAGAGGAATGTTCCATTTACACTATCTCATCCTAAGGACATAACACTAGTTTTTTCATTCCATTCCCCGTATTGTAATACAGTAATATGATTAGAGATGCTATAAGGGCGTGTAGTGGAAGGACGCCACAACTAGTGTCTGTGTCATTGAGCCACAGCACAGCTACAGTTGAAGTCGGAAGTTTACATACACTTAGGTTGGAATCATTAAAAGTATTTTTTCAACCACTCCACACATTTCTTGTTAACAAACTATAGTTTTGGCAAGTCGGTTAGGACATCTACTTTGTGCATGAAACAAGTAGTTTTTCCAACAATTATTTACATACAGATTATTTCACTTATAATTCACTGTATCACAATTCCAGTGGGTCAGAAGTTTACATACACTAAGTTGACTGTGCCTTTAAACAGCTTGGAAAATTCCAGAAAATGATGTCATGGCTTTAGAAGCTTCTGATAGGCTAATTGACATCATTTGAGTCAATTGGAGGTGTACCTGTGGATGTATTTCAAGGCCTACTTTCAAACTCAGTGCCTCTTTGGTTGACATCATGGGAAAATCAAAATAAATCAGCCAAGACCTCAGAAAAAAATTGTAAACCTCCACATCCTTGGGAGCAATTTCCAAATGCCTGAAGGTACCACGTTAATCTGTACAAACAATAGTACGCAAGTATAAACACCATGGGACCACGCAGCCGTCATACCGCTCAGGAAGGAGACACGTTCTGTCTCCTAGAGATGAACGTACTTTGGTGCGAAAAGTGCAAATCAATCCCAGTACAACAGTAAAGGACCGTGTGAAGATGCTGGAGGAAACAGGTACAAAAGTATCTATATCCACAGTAAAACGAGTCCTATATCCACAGAACCTGAAAGGCCGCTCAGCAAGGAAGAAGGCACTGCTCCAAAACCGCCATAAAAAAGCCAAACTACGGTTTGCAACTGCACATTGGGACAAAGATCGTACTTTTTGGAGAAATGTCCTCTGGTCTGATGAAACAAAAATAGAACTGTTTGGCCATAATGACCATTGTTATGTTTGGAGGAAAAGGAGGAGCTTGCCAGTCGAAGAACACCATCCCAGCCGTGAAGAACGGGGGTGGCAGCATCATGCTGTGGGGGTGCTTTGCTGCAGGAGGGACTGGTGCACTTCACAAAATAGATGGCATCATGAGGAAGGAAAATTATGTAGATAATTTGAAGCACATCTCAAGACATCAGTCAGGAAGTTAAGCTTGGTCACAAATGGGTCTTCCAAATGGACAATAACCCCAAGCATACTTCCAAAGTTGTGGCAAAATGGCTTAAGGACAACAAAGTCAAGGTATTGGAGTGGCCATCACAAAACCCTGATCTCAATCCTATAGAACATTTGTGGGCAGAACTGAAAAAGCATGTGCGAGCAAGGAGGCCTACAAACCTGACTCAGTTACACCAGCTCTGTCAGGAGGAATGGGCCAAAATTCACCCAACTTATTGTGGGAAGCTTGTGGAAGGCTACCCGAAACGTTTGACCCAAGTTAAAAAATTTAAAGGCAATGCTACCAAATACTAATTGAGTGTATGTAAACTTCTGACCCACTGGGAATGTGATGAAATAAATAAAAGCTGAAATAAATCATTCTCTCTACTATTATTCTGACATTTCACATTCTTAAAATAAAGTGGTGATCCTAACTGACCTAAGACAGGGAAGTTTTACTATGATTAAATGTCAGGAATTGTGAAACTGAGTTGAAATATATTTGGCTAAGGTGTATGTAAACTTCAGATTTCAACTGTATGTCTGATAAATGAGAACAATTAAAGGTTGAATTAGAAGAGCTGGTTCTGCATGCGTCTTATGGGATTCTCGAGCTCTCTCTCTCTCTGTTTTTTTCTGCAAACAGAAGACATTTTCAAGATGAGCTTCTTCTTAAATTGAGGCCCTTTCCAGTGGAATAAAACATCATGCTTTTTCCCTTGAGACAGTCTTCATAGAGGAAAATATAATTAGAAGAACTTAATGCTCAAATTATATAATTTTCAGAGCTGTGTGTGAAAATGTTAAATTGTATATGTTTTACAAGTTCTGTGAGGTCTTTCTGGATGTAATTGCTACTTTTGTCATATATAAACCATTATTGTTTTCTTTAGAGTTGATGTCTGAAATCTGCTTCCCAAAGCCAGGTAACAACACAGTATGATTTCTGCCAGAGTTCGAACTTACAGCACAATAGACATAGTGATATTCCTATTATTTGATATTCAAGTCATTGCCTATTTGGTGGTGAAGGCACAAATCCATCTCATTGACCTATTTCACCGACATTCACAGTAGCTGTTATTGTGGCGTTGTATCCATCCCCATATTGTCCTTGCGGGTGCTAACAACTGTTGAAGTGGCAGGTTCAGTTTCATCTGGGGTCTCATGCTAGGGGTTGATGCTACCATGAGAGGACTTGATGCTACCATTGGACCACTTATTCAGTGTTTGGACTGAAATCTCTGTGAGTTAGCCAGGTGAACACTCAGCAGTTACCTCCCTGTTTTGACGCCAGCACAGACATATGGCCACCTTTTAATGTCTCAGATTGTCTTGGATTCACAGAGTCAACAAACTAATCAGCGTCACAGACACACAGTCTATTGAACTCTATTCCCAAAAAGTTTGCTCTGAATTTTATCAATGGAAACCTTTAAAGACAGAATGATTGATACTTACTGGGTACGGTTGAACCACTGTCAAAACAATGGATTCCTTGCAGCTCCTACAGAGAAGGAACACAACACAAACAAATCAAACAAAACATCATTATACTGTAGATTGAAAAGGAAAATATGTCAAATTCATGTGCAGCGGAAATCGATTAATCAGGCCTGAGTCAGGCATTGTTTCTCCAATACATTGAGCAGATTATGACTGTTGAAATAAACCCATGAAGAAGGGCTAACAAGATGACCAATCTGTTCTAGCGATGCCTCAAGCCTGGCTGTTACTCCTGTAATGGAACAGTAGTTTACTGCTGAGATGGAGCCCCAGCACACTGAGTCAAGGCCAGGGGAACAGTGACGGACTGGACACCTTATGGCCATATTTCACTGCACTAATCTACTGTACAGACTCACTCCACAGTCCAAAACATGTACATCATATGTAGGTCATATGGCCGTTCAGCCATTCACTCACGCACTCACTCACTCACTCACTCATTCACTCACTCACTCACTCACTCACTCACTCACTCACCTGAGTCAAGCATATAATAAGACACATGGAAATAATTCACACTGGTATATAGTTGGACCCGCATGGTGCAGACGTGGGCAAAATACTATACCCACTACCAACACATTATCTGGGTATTGCTGGTATTGACATTGAATCTGTACAGAGGGCATAATCCTAAAAGTATGACTTTCACTGCAGGTTTGTTTCTTTTAGTTAGTTAACCAATTCAACCATTCATATAGACATTTACTGTCTATTGTCATGACTCACGAGCCATGAAAATGACTTTGCAAGGCAAGGCCCACACAGCTTGACATTACAATGTTTCAGGAAAGAAATGTCCAACTGACTTACAGTGCATACATAAATCCCATCTAAACTCAGCAGGGATACTGTATGTATGTTAGAGACGTTGAGTTCCTGTACCTGACGAGGTCGATGACCCTCTCCCTGGGCGCAGAGCTAACCGGCTCATCGTTAATCATGATGATCTCGTCTCCTGGGGTCAGTCTGCCCTCAGAGGGACCTCCTACCAAGACACAGGGAACCACAGGGCAGTGGTACCAATTACAAAGTTTCTAGCTAGTAATTCTTTTTTGTTTTCTGGATTCATTGTACTCTGGTCTTTAGGCGAAAGGTTGGTTAATTTATAAAGTACCCTGAAGTGCCTGGTTCATAAATAAAATGTGGCCTTTCATTGGTTGTCATCACCTATTTGTCGCCATCTTTTGTCATCTGGTCACCATTGGATATACAGTACAGCACTACATCTTACTTCCTGAAGATAATGGCTATGTGTGAAGCTGTGGTTATTAATGGTGACATGATTGGTTTACAGGTGGGCTGGTGTGTTTACCTGGTGTGACTGACCGGACCACCACTGGTTTCTCACTGCCTGCCACAAAGCCAAAGCCCAGGACTGGATCTCGTCTCATCTCCACCTTGCGGGGGGCTGGAGGTACAAACTTGTCCCCGTCCAGACGAACCTCCTCCAGGGAGCTGCTTTGGGACACGTGGCTGGGAGAGTGAAGAGGGAAGGGGACAACCACAGGTCCAACAGGTGACTAAACAGGTGATTGTGTCACTAAAAGACTGACCACCAACAAATCTATTTTTACCATTGGTACTGGTATTGACCTTGTATATAGTGTATATTTTCATGTGTACTTGTTTTATTGTATTTTATTTATTGTGTGTATTTTCTTTATATGACTTAGTATTATTGCATTGTTGAGTAAGAGCTTGCAAGCAAGCATTTCACTGTACTGTTTACAACTGCTGTATCCTGTGTATGTGACAAATAAACTTTGATTTGATTTGACCTTTCATCTTTAAAATGGAGGTGTGATTCATTATATCCAAAATGGGCCAAAGGGTGTTAAAAATCCATTTAACAAAAAATGTAAAATAATAATAATAATAACATTACAAATAAATATATATGAACCAGCATTCCATTCTATGAAATACTACTGTAACTTTGGCTAGATTCTTCCATAAATCTGAAACATACAGTAGGAGTACAGCAGTAAATGTCATGCTCTTAGGTATGAGCCAACTGGATGTTTCCCAGTCTATTAAGTTCCTTAAACGTTCCAAGCTGAAAAGTAGCATTTAGTCTGAAATTACAAACTACTGCCATGCCTCAAAATAGAACACGTGGGCGATGACAATCAAGCTGTGATTGTATCTTCATGCAGCCAACCCTCACTTTCACTCTTATCAAGAAAATTTCGAACAAAACATACACACATACTAATGCATATAACCCACTAGGCAAAAACTGGTTGAATCAACATTGTTTCAACGTAATTTGTCGACGTATTGTGACGTGGAATCTATGTGGAAAATACATGGAATTTGAAAAAAGTAATCAACCTAAACTGTTGTTTTGAGGGTTAAATTGTAAACACAGGATTATGTCATCATGGCAACCAAATTTCAACATAGACAAACCTTGAATAAAATATGTTGAATTTCTACCTTTGAAACAAAGTCAGATCTTCAACGTTATATCCACTATCAGAAAGAAAAAACAACAGGATGGGCAGCACCTCCTACTGTAGAATTGATCTATCCCATCCAGGATTTTAACCAAGCCCAACTTAGCTATGATATTTGTCACTGACTATTACCAATGTGCTATTGTGAGAATGATTTCTTAGAGCTCTCCACTTAAAAACTAAACAGATTTACTGTTGCTATTGATGTCCTTCCAAAGGGTAGGTTTAACAGAGCAAATGAAATGTGACCATACTTTATCACTCGTATATCATCAATGATGATATTTAGGCCTATATAGCATTTGCAAAGTCATCAAAGGCTATTGTTTCAATTCAACCCAGAATTCAACTAAAATAGACAATACAATAGGCCAAATATCAACATTTGAAGGAGATGGATCTTCTGCTTGGATAGTTCCAACTGTGCTCTGATTTAGCATGGCTTTAATTCCAGTTTGTCTACAAATTAATAATGTATATGTTGGAATGACAATCTCAAACAATAATCAAAGTTGAAAAATAGGTTTGATTTGAATTTTGATTTGATTTGATTTAGTCACATTCTAAAACTTTGACTTTTGGTTGAGATGGAGACGTGAATCCAACATATCAATTATTAATTTGTAGACTAACTGGAATTAAAGCCAGATTTAGGGCTGTATTCAATCTGTAAAGCTGAAGCGTTACAGATTCCGTAATATAATTTTAAAGGTAATTTCTGATTGAGCCGACATGCAACGTTTACCGTGAATGCAGTCTCGACTAAAGCAGGAACAGTGCCTTTTAATTTCAATCACGCTGTAAAGCTGAATTTCCACGATGCAGATTGAATAGAGCCAATAAACAGTACAATAAACAGCCTATTAACTTGTTGACAAGTTAACAAATTATTTGTTGGATTCACGTCTCCTCAACCAAAAAGAAAACTCAACCACAAATAAAACCAAAAATACAAGTTAAAGAATGGGATTAAGCCAGTGGCTCAGATGGAACTATCCAAGCAAAGCAGTAAATGCATCTCCTTTGAATGTTGATATTTGTTTGCATTGTCAACCAAAAACAATTCAATATTACTTTTTTAATACAGTAAATAGCCTAAAGTTAAGGCTATCTTACAAACTAATGTAACATTCAACCTTAAAATGAGTAACACATCCATGGCCACATTTCAAGGTTACTGTAACTATACATTTCTTCTTATGTAATCAAAGCCTGCATGTTCAAAATAGCATGCATAGGTTGCAGATCTGTGAAGATCTTCATAATTGCTGTAATAATCTATGCAGAATCTCGAAAGGCATTGATCACGTTCGCCATGTACTTTTAATGTAATCTCAACTGCAATCCAGGTAATTTGTTTCTGCTATTAGATGAAGCACAGAAATAACACATTAATCTGACATTGTATTTCAATTTGATTTTTGCTGTTTAAATGGTTGAAAGTGTCACGGTTTCGGCCGAGGCTGCTCCTCTTCCTTGTTCGGGCGGACTTCGGCGGTCGTCGTCTCCGGAGTACTAGCTGCCACCGTTCGATGTTTCTTGTTCTTTTGGTTTTGTCTGTTCATAACACCTGTCCCTTATTTGTGTCTTGATTGTTCCCCTTATTTAGTTTGTTTGTTTGGGTCAGGTGTTATGCGTGATTGTTTTGTGTCAGCTTGTGTACTTGCTTCGTCTCTCGTTTATGGTTTTCGAGAGTTCGCACTGCGTGCGCTTTTTCTTGTTTTCCGCACTGTGTTAGTGCGTTATTGTGTGCGCCACCCGGTTGGGCAGGCTACTTTGGCTCGTATCAGCCTTTACTAAAGCGTTTAAAACGTCATCCTGGTTCCTGCGCTTGATTCCTACACTCATCCACATACACCACTCTGACAGAATCACGCATCACAATGGAATCAGCAGGAGCGACCGCGCCGACCGCCGATATGGACGAACGTCTTCGTGGTCAGGAGGACCGAATGAACCAGGTCTGTCACGCCCTGGAGAGGGTGATGAACACTCTACACCGATGGGAGACCAGCGGGGTGCCCACACCTCCAACCACCGACCCAGCTCCAGCGGTCAGCCCTCCGGTTTCATCTCCGGAACCCAGTGGGATTCGGCTCTCGCTCCCGAGGGCGTACGACGGCTCCACCGCCGGGTGTCAAGGGTTCCTGCTGCAGGTGGAGCTCTACCTCGCCACCGTACACCCGGCGCCCTCGGGACACGAGAGCGTCTCAGCCCTCATCTCCTGTCTCACCGGCAAGGCGTTGGAGTGGGCCAACGCCGAGTGGAGGAGAATGGACGCCGCAACCACGAACTATGCGGAGTTCTCCCGCCGCTTCCGTGCTGTATTCGACCATCCACCAGAAGGGAAGGCGGCGGGGGAACGTCTGTTCTACCTCCGACAGGGGATGAGGAGCGCACAGGACTTTGCCTTAGAGTTCCGGACCCTAGCGGCGGATGCAGGGTGGAATGAGCGGGCCCTTATTGACCATTTCCGCTGCAGCCTCCGAGAGGACGTCCAGCGAGAGTTGGCGTGCAGGGACACGTCGTTAACTTTCGACCAACTGGTCGACATGGCCATCCGGCTGGATACCCTGCTCGCCACCCGTGGGCGTCCCGGAGGGGGGGGTTCGCCCATTCCACTCTCCAGCGCCTCCGAGCCGAGTCCTATGGAGCTCGGGGGTGCTGGCGCTAGGGAAAGGAGGAGGAGGAGCCCACGGGGACCCGGCCCTTGCACCAACTGTGGTCGTGGAGGGCACACTGCGGCTAGGTGCTGGGGCGGGTCCTCCAGGGGAGGAGATGGCAGGTCTAGCATTGGGGGGTTCCCCCAGGTGAGTAGGCGCCCTGCTTACCCAGAGCTTTCTGTCGTGCACCTAACCTTGCCTGTTTGTTTCCCACAGGTTGCACCTCGTTCCCAGCATAAGGCGCTGGTAGATTCAGGCGCAGCTGGGAATTTTATAGATCGCCAGTTCTGTTTAGAGTTAGGGATTCCCCTCCTTCCAGTGGATAAGCCTTTCCCCGTCCATGCCCTAGATAGCCGTCCGTTAGGGTCTGGGTTGATTAGGGAAGTCACAGCACCACTTCTGATGATGGCGCAGGAGGGTCATGAGGAGAGAATTCAGCTTTATCTGATTGACTCTCCTGCGTATCCGGTGGTGCTGGGTCTTCCCTGGTTGATGACTCATGACCCTATTATTGGGTGGCGAGAGAAAGCTCTTAAAGGGTGGTCTGCTCAATGTGAGGGGCGGTGTCTGGGTGTTTCCATAGGGGCGACCTCGGTGGAGAGTCCGAATCTAATGCCAGCACTGCAGATTCCCCCCGAGTATGAGGATTTGGCATTGGCGTTCAGTAAGACTAGGGCTGCGCAGCTGCCGCCTCATAGACGGGGGGATTGTGCGATAGATCTCCAGTCAGGCGCAGCTCTCCCGCGGAGCCATGTGTATCCCTTGTCTCAAGAGGAGAAAAAATCTATGGAGACATACATCTCTGAGTCTCTTAGACAGGGATACATACGGCCCTCCGTTTCACCCGTTTCCTCAAGTTTCTTTTTTGTGAAGAAGAAGGATGGAGGTCTGCGGCCGTGTATTGATTACCGCGGTCTCAATCAGATCACAGTGAAGTACAGCTATCCACTTCCTCTGATTGCGACTATGACGGAGTCACTGCACGGTGCGCAGTTCTTTACAAAATTGGATCTTAGGAGCGCATATAATTTGGTGCGCATCCGAAAGGGCGATGAATGGAAGACAGCGTTTAGCACGACTTCCGGGCACTACGAGTATCTAGTCATGCCGTATGGGTTGATGAATGCTCCCTCAGTCTTCCAATCCTTCGTTGATGAGATTTTCCGGGACATGCAGGGACAGGGAGTGGTTGTGTACATCGACGACATTCTGGTGTATAGTCCTACCCGTGCTGAGCATGTAGCCCTGGTGCGCCGAGTATTGCGGAGGCTGTTGGAGCATGACCTATATGTCAAGGCAGAGAAATGTCTGTTTTTTCAGAAGTCGGTCTCCTTTCTGGGTTACCAGTTATCTGCGTCAGGGGTGAAGATGGAGGTAGACCGGGTGTCAGCTGTGCGTAATTGGCAGACCCCAACCACTGTGAAGGAGGTGCAACGGTTCTTGGGTTTTGCGAATTACTACCGGAGGTTTATCCGGGGTTTTGGACAGGTGGCAGCTCCCATAACGTCTCTGTTAAAGGGGGGTCCGGTGCGCTTGCGGTGGTCAGCTGAGGCGGACAGGGCATTTGGGAGACTGAAGGACCTGTTTACCTCGGCGCCGGTGTTGGCGCATCCGGATCCCTCTTTACCGTTCCAAGTAGAGGTGGACGCGTCAGAGGCCGGGATAGGGGCCGTTCTTTCCCAGCGTTCTGGTACTCCACCTAAACTCCGTCCCTGTGCGTTCTACTCTAAGAAGCTCAGTCCGGCGGAGCGGAATTATGACGTAGGAGACAGGGAGCTGTTAGCCGTGGTACAGGCCCTAAAGGTGTGGCGGCATTGGCTCGAGGGGGCTCAACACCCTTTCCTCATTCAAACTGACCATCGTAACCTGGAGTACATCCGGGCAGCTAGGAGACTGAATCCTCGCCAGGCTCGTTGGACTATGTTCCTGGCCCGGTTTGTGTTTAAGATCACATACATCCCTGGGTCCCAGAACGGGAAGGCAGATGCTCTGTCCCGGCGGTATGACGCAGAGGAGAGGTCAGTTGAGTCCACGCCCATACTACCGGAGTCTTGTCTGGTTGCTCCGGTGGTGTGGGAGGTTGATGGGGAGATCGAGCGGGCGTTACGCACCGACCCGAGTCCTCCTCAGTGTCCTGTGGGTCGGACGTACGTTCCGCTCGAGATACGCGATCGCCTCATTTGTTGGGCTCATACGTCCCCCTCCTCTGGCCATCCGGGTATCGGCCGGACAGTGCACTGCCTTAGCACGAAGTACTGGTGGCCAACGTTAGCTAGGGATGTGAGGATTTATGTCTCCTCCTGTTCGGTGTGTGCCCAGTGTAAGGCGCCCAGACATTTGCCCAGGGGTAAGTTACAACCCCTGCCTATTCCACAACGACCCTGGTCCCACCTCTCGGTGGATTTTGTTACCGACCTTCCCCCCTCACAGGGGAATACTACCATCCTGGTCGTTGTGGATAGGTTCTCGAAGGCCTGTCGTCTCCTTCCCATGCCGGGTCTACCCACTGCCCTACAGACCGCTGAGGCTCTGTTCACCCATGTCTTCCGGCATTACGGGGTACCCGAGGATATAGTGTCTGACCGAGGCCCCCAGTTCACCTCTAGAGTGTGGAGGGCATTTATGGAACGGTTGGGGGTGTCGGTAAGCCTTACCTCGGGTTACCACCCGGAGAGTAATGGGCAGGTTGAACGTGTCAACCAGGATGTGGGTAGGTTTCTGAGGTCATACTGTCAGGGCCGGCCGGAGGAGTGGGCGAGATATGTGCCCTGGGCCGAGATGGCACAGAACTCTCTTCGCCACTCCTCCACCCAACTAACCCCGTTTCAGTGTGTGTTAGGGTACCAGCCGGTGCTGGCACCATGGCATGAGAGCCAGATCGAGGCCCCCGCTGTGGATGAGTGGGTAAGGCGCTCGGAGGAGACGTGGGACGCTGCACACGTCCATCTGCAGCGTGCCATACGTCGACAGAAGACGAGCGCCGACCTACACCGCAGTGAGGGGCCAGTGTACGCACCTGGAGATCGAGTCTGGCTCTCAACCAGAAACCTGCCCCTCCGCCTGCCCTGCCGGAAGCTGGGTCGGCGGTTTGTGGGGCCGTTTAAAGTCCTGAGGAGATTGAACGAGGTGAGTTATAGGTTAGAACTACCTGTTGACTACAAAAATATTAACCCCTCGTTCCATGTGTCTCTCCTCAGGCCGGTGGTAGCTGGTCCACTCCAGGACTTTGAGATTGAGGAGACTCCTCCGCCCCCGTTGGACATCGAGGGGGCTCCGGCGTACACCGTGAGGTCCATCCTGGATTCTAGACGCCGGATGGGGGGTCTTCAATATCTCGTGGAGTGGGAGGGGTACGGTCCGGAGGAGCGGTGCTGGGTGCCAAGGAGGGACGTGTTAGACCAGTCCCTACTGACCGATTTCCATCGGGGTCATCCTGCGCGCCCTGCTCCGCGTCGTCCGGGTCGTCCTCGAGCTCCGGGTCGGCGCACGGCTGGAGCCGCGCGTCAAGGGGGGGGTACTGTCACGGTTTCGGCCGAGGCTGCTCCTCTTCCTTGTTCGGGCGGACTTCGGCGGTCGTCGTCTCCGGAGTACTAGCTGCCACCGTTCGATGTTTCTTGTTCTTTTGGTTTTGTCTGTTCATAACACCTGTCCCTTATTTGTGTCTTGATTGTTCCCCTTATTTAGTTTGTTTGTTTGGGTCAGGTGTTATGCGTGATTGTTTTGTGTCAGCTTGTGTACTTGCTTCGTCTCTCGTTTATGGTTTTCGAGAGTTCGCACTGCGTGCGCTTTTTCTTGTTTTCCGCACTGTGTTAGTGCGTTATTGTGTGCGCCACCCGGTTGGGCAGGCTACTTTGGCTCGTATCAGCCTTTACTAAAGCGTTTAAAACGTCATCCTGGTTCCTGCGCTTGATTCCTACACTCATCCACATACACCACTCTGACAGAAAGCGCAGTGATAAACATTTGGATGACAACTAAACCAAAAATAAGACATCGTTTTTTCATTGGAATTTGGTTGTGCTTTTAGATGTTTTAAAGCATAACACATTGGAAGTTCAACTAACTTTTGGCATTTTGAGTGGGTGAACATAGGTTGTAATATCATTTATCAACTTCTCCACCAAATATTACCCAATTATCCACATTGAAATGACATGGTGTGCCCAGTGGGTATTGGTTATTTTATTAGGATCCCCATTAGCTGTTGCAAAAGCAGCAGCTACTCTTCCTGGGGTCCACACAAAACATGAAACATGACATAATACTGAACATTAATAGACAAGAACAGCTCAAAGTTAGAACAACATACATTTTTTGAAACGGCACAAGCAGCCTACATATCAACACATACACACAAACTATCTAGGTCAAATAGGGGAGAGGCGTGGTGCCGTGAGTTGTTGCTTCATCTGTTTTTTGAAACCAGGTTTGTTGTTTATTTGAGCAATATGAGATGGAACGGAGTTCCATGCAATAATGGCTCTATATAATACTGTACGCTTTTTTGATTTTTTTTCTGGATTTGGGGACTGTGAAAAGACCCCTGGTGGCATGTCTGGTGGGGTAAGTGTGTGTGTGTCATACCTGTGTGTAAGTTGACTATGCAAACAATTTAACATGAATGTTTCTTACAAAAAGAAGAAGTGATGCAGTCAGTCTCTCCTCAACTTTTAGCCAAGAGAGACTGGCATGCATTGTATTTATATCAGCCCTCTGATTACAATGAAGAGCAGGATGTGCTGCTCTGTTTTGGGCCAGCTGCAGCTTAACTAGGTCTTTCCATGCAGCACTGGACCAAACGACTGGACAATAATCAAGATTAGACAAAACTAGACCCTGCAGAACTTGCTTTTTGAGTGTGGTGTCAAAAAAGCAGAGCATCTCTTTATTACAGACAGACCTCTCCCCATCTTTACAACTATTGAATCTATATGTTTTGACCATGATAGTTTAAAATCTAAGGTAACGCCAAGTAATTTAGTCTCCTCAACTTGTTCAACAGCCACACCATTCATTACCAGATCCAGCTGAGGTCTAGAACTTAGGGAATGATTTGCACCAAATACACTGCTCTTAGTTTTAGAGATGTTCAGGACCAGTTTATTAGTGGCCACCCATTCCAAAACAGACTAAAACTATTTGTTAAGGGTTTCAGTGACTTCATTAGCTGTGGTTGCTGATGCGTATATGGTTGAATCATCAGCATACATGGACACACATGCTTTGTTTAATGCCAGTGGCAGGTCATTGGTAAAAATAGAAAAGTAGAGGGCCTAGAGAGCTGCCCTGTGGTACACCACACTTTACATGTTTGACATTAGAGAAGCTTCCATTAAAGAAAACCCTTTGAATTCTGTTAGATAGATAGCTCTGAATCCACGATATGGCAGAGGTTGAAAAGCCATAACAAATACGTTTTTTCAACAAAAGGTTATGGTCAATTATATCAAAGGCTGCACTGAAATCTAACAGTACAGCTCTTTAAACAGCTTGTAAAATTCCAGAAAATTATGTCATGGCTTTAGAAGCTTCTGATAGGCTAATTGACATCATTTGAGTCAATTGGAGGTGTACCTGTGGAAGTATTTCAAGGCCTACCTTGAAACTCAGTGCATCTTTGCTTGACATCATGGGAAAATCAAAAGAAATCAGCCAAGACCGCAGAAAAAAAATTGTAGACCTCCACAAGTCTGGTTCATCCTTGGGAGAAATTTCCAAATGCCTGAAGGTACCACGTTCATCTGCACTAACAATAGTACGCAAGTATAAACACCATGGGATCATGCAGCCGTCATACTGCTCAGGAAGGAGATGCATTCTGTCTCCTAGAGATGAATGTACTTTGGTGCGAAAAGTGCAAATCAATCCCAGAACAACAGCAAAGGACCTTGTGAAGATGCTGGAGGAAACAGGTACAAAAGTATCTACAGTAAAACAAGACCTATATCGACATAACCTGAAAGGCCGCTCAGCAAGGAAGAAGCCACAGCTCCAAATCCGCCATAGAAAAGCCAGACTACGGTTTGCAACTGCACATGGGGACAAAGATCGTACTTTTTGGAGAAATGTCCTCAGGTCTGATGAAACAAAAATAGAACTGTTTGGCCATAATGACCATCGTTATGTTTGGAGGAAAAGGGGAAGGCTTGCAAGCCGAAGAACACCATCCCAACCATGAAGCACGGGGTTGGCAGCATCATGCTGTGGGGGTGCTTTGCTGCAGGAGGGACTGGTGCACTTCACAAAATAGATGGCATCATGAGGAAGGAAAATTATGTGGATATATTGAAGCAACATCAAGACATCAGTCAGGAAGTTAAAGCTTGGTAACAAATGGGTCTTCCAAATGGACAATGACCCCGAGCATACTTCCAAAGTTGTGCCAAAATGGCTTAAGGACAACAAAGTCAAGGTATTGCAGACTCAGTTACACCAGCTCTGTCAGGAGGAATGGGCCAAAATTCACCCAACTTATTGTGAGAAGCTTGTGGAAGGCTACCCGAAGCATTTCACCCAAGTTAAACAATTTAAAGGCAATGTTACCAAATACTAATTGAGTGTATGTAAACTTCTGACCCACTGGGAATGTGATGAAAGAAATTAAAGCTGAAATAAATCATTCTCTCTACTGTTATTCTGACATTTCACATTCTTAAAATAAAGTGGTGATCCTAACTGACCTAAGACAGGGAATTTTTAGTAGGTTTAAATGTCAGGAAATGTGAAAATCTGACTTTAAATATATTTGGCTAAGGTGTATGTAAACATCCAACAGGTCTGCTGTTAGAACCAGTAATGGCCGCTTTACCATTATTGGGTAGCGGAATTTCTTTGGCATCCCTCCAGGCCTGAGGACAATGACTTTCCTCTAGGCTCAGATTAAAGATATGACAAATAGGAGTAGCTATAGAGTCAGTTTCCATCCTCAGTAGCTTTCCATCTAAGTTGTCAATGCCAGGAGGTTTGTCATTATTGATCGATAACAATAATTTTTCCACCTCTCCGACACTAACTTTACAAAATTCAAACTTGCAATGCTTTTCTTTCATTATTTGTTTTTTTTATACATGAATACAATGGCTCACAGTTCATTGTTGGCATTTCCTGCCTAAGTTTGCCCACTTTGCCAATTATTTTAAAATAATTGGCAACATCAAATGGTTTTGTGATGAATAAGCCATCTGATTCAATTAAAGATGGAGTTGAAGTTGTCTTTCTGCCCATCATTTCATTTAAAGTTTTTTTCCATCATTCTTTATAGCATTGATCTAGGCTTCATAATACAGTTTCTTCTTCTTTTTCGTTGAGTTTAGTCACATAATTTCTCAATTTGCAGTAAGTCAACCAGCCAGATTTATTAGCCACTCCTTTTGTCTCTTTCAACCATACAGTTTTTCAATTCGTCATCAATCCATGGAGCCTTAACAGTTCTAACAGTCAGTTTCCTAACAGGTGCATGTTTATCAATAATTGGAAGAAGCAATTTCATACATTCATCAAGTGCAGCGTCTGTGGGAGTGTACTCGGTGCCTTTTCAAGATTCAGCACAAAAAAAAGTATTTGGCAGCATCTTACTTGCATGTGATTATACAGCCATATTGGAAACCATAAAAAGAAAGTGTGGCCATTTGTCACGGTTTCGGCCGAGGCGGCTCCTCCTCCTTGTTCGGGCAGGTTTCGCCGGTCGTCGTCTCCGGAGTTCTAGCTGCCACCGCTCGATGTTTCTTGTTTGTTTGGTTTTGTCTGTTAGTCACACCTGTTTTGTGTTAGGTCTCATTTAGCACCCTATTTAGTTTCCTTGTTGTTAGGTTTGTGTTGTGTGTAATTGTTCGTGTCGTGGTTGCGCTACCCGTGTCGGTACGCTATTTTTCCTGAGCTTCCTCCTTGTTGTGTGAGGAGAGATTTACGCACCTGTGTGTGCGCTTGTATTTACGCCTGTGCGCGTCTTTTTTGTAGGAGGAACCCAGTGGGATTCGGCTCTCGCTCCCGAGGGCGTACGACGGCACCGCTGCCGGGTGTCAGGGGTTCCTCCTACAAGTGGAGCTCTACATTGCCACCATACACCCGGCGCCCTCGGGATACGAGAGCGTTTCCGCCCTCATCTCCTGTCTCACCGGCAAGGCGTTGGAGTGGGCCAACGCCGAGTGGAGGGGAATAGACGCCGCCACAGTCACCTATGCGGAGTTCTCCCGTCGCTTCCGTGCGGTCTTCAACCATCCACCAGAGGGGAGAGCGGCGGGGGAACGTCTATTCCACCTCCGACAGGGGATGAGGAGCGCTCAGGCGTTTGCGCTGGAGTTCCGGACTCTAGCGGCTGATGCGGGGTGGAATGAGAGGGCCCTCATAGACCACTTCAGATGTAGCCTTCGGGAGGACGTCCGCAGGGAGTTAGCCTGCAGGGACACTACACTAACATTTGACCAGCTGGTGGACATGGCCATTCGACTGGACAACCTGCTGGCGACCCGCGGACGTCCCAGGTGGGGGCCCCCCATTCCACCCTCCAGCGCCTCCGAGCAGTGTCCGATGGAGCTTGGAGGTGCTGGCGCTAGAGGGAGAAGAGGTAGGAGCCCGAGGGGGGCAGTCTCCTGCACCAAGTGTGGGCGCGGAGGGCACACCGCGGCTAGGTGCTGGGGAGGGTCCCCTGGTGAGGGAGAGAGCAGGTCATACAGTGGGGAGTCCACCCAGGTGAGTAGGCGCCCTACTTACCCAGAGCTTTCTGTCGTTCACATTACCTTACCTGTTTGTTTCCCACAGGTTGCACCTCGGTCCCAGCATAAGGCGCTAGTCGATTCAGGCGCAGCTGGGAATTTTGTAGACCGGAGATTCTGTGTTAAGTTAGGGATTCCCCTCCTTCCAGTCGAAAAACCCTTTCCTGTACATGCCCTAGATAGTCGTCCGTTAGGATCTGGGTTGATTGGGGAGGTCACAGCGCCACTTAGGATGATGACGCAGGGGGTCATGAGGAGACAATTCAACTCTATCTTATCGACTCTCCTGCGTATCCGGTGGTACTGGGGCTTCCCTGGTTGATGACCCATGATCCTACTATTTCGTGGCGAGAGAAAGCTCTTAAAGGGTGGTCTGCTCAGTGTGAGGGCTTATGTCTGGGTGTTTCCGTAGGGGCGACCTCGGTGGAGAGTCCGAACCAGATGCCAGCACTGCACATTCCTCCTGAGTATGAGGATTTGGCGCTCGTGTTCCGTAAGACCAGAGCGGCACAGTTGCCACCTCATAGACAAGGGGATTGTGCGATAGACCTCCAGACAGGAGCAGCGCTTCCGCGGAGCCATGTGTATCCTTTGTCACAGGAGGAGAAAAGGGCAATGGAGACTTACATTGCCGAGTCTCTGAGACAGGGATACATACGGGCCTCCACTTCTCCCGCGTCCTCGAGCTTCTTTTTTGTGAAGAAAAAGGATGGAGGTTTGCGTCCGTGTATTGATTACCGCGGTCTCAATCAGGTGACGGTGAAGTACAGCTATCCACTTCCTCTGATTGGGACCATGACGGAGTCCTTACACGGGGCAAGGTTCTTCACAAAATTGGATCTCAGGAGCGCATATAACTTGGTGCGCATTAGGGAGGGCGATGAGTGGAAGACAGCATTTAGTACTACATCCGGCCATTACGAGTATCTCGTCATGCCATATGGGTTAATGAATGCTCCATCAGTCTTCCAATCGTTTGTAGACGAACTTTTCCGGGACATGCAGGCGCAGGGAGTGGTGGTGTACATAGATGATATTCTTGTGTACAGTGCTACTCGGGCCGAGCATGTAGCCGTGGTGCGCAGGGTATTGAGGAGACTGTTGGAGCATGACCTGTATGTCAAAGCTGAGAAATGTCTGTTCTTTCAGGAGTCAGTTTCCTTTTTGGGTTACCAGTTGTCTGCGTCAGGGGTGAGAATGGAGGTGCAGCGGTTCTTGGGTTTTGCGAATTACTACCGGAGGTTTATCCGGGGTTTTGGACAGGTGGCAGCTCCCATAACGTCTCTTCTGAAGGGGGGTCCGGTGCGCTTGCAGTGGTCAGCTGAGGCGGACAGGGCCTTTGGGAGACTGAAGGACCTGTTTACCTCGGCCCCGGTGTTGGCGCACCCGGATCCCACTTTACCCTTCCAAGTTGAGGTGGACGCGTCTGAGGCCGGTATCGGGGCAGTTCTTTCTCAACGATCCGGTACACCACCTAAGCTCCGCCCCTGTGCTTTTTATTCTAAGAAGCTCAGTCCGGCGGAGCGGAATTATGACGTAGGGGACAGGGAGCTGTTAGCCGTAGTACAGGCCCTAAAGGTGTGGAGGCATTGGCTTGAGGGGGCTCAGCACCCTTTCCTCATTCTGACCGACCATCGTAACCTGGAGTACATTCGGGCAGCTAGGAGACTGAATCCTCGCCAGGCTCGATGGACTATGTTTCTCGCCCGGTTTGTGTTCAAGATCACTTACATCCCTGGGTCCCAGAACGGGAAGGCAGATGCTCTGTCCCGTCGGTATGACACGGAGGAGAGGTGCGTGGAGTCCATTCCCATACTACCGGAGTCTTGTCTGGTGGCACCGGTGGTGTGGGAGGTCGATGCGGAGATCGAGCGGGCGTTACGCACCGAGCCTAGTCCTCCACAGTGTCCGGTGGGTCGGGTGTACGTCCCGCTCGAGGTCCGGGATCGGCTGATTTATTGGGCTCACACGTCCCCCTCCTCTGGACATCCGGGTATTGGCCGGACGGTGCACTGCCTTAGTACGAAGTACTGGTGGCCAACGTTAGCCAGGGATGTGAGGGTTTATGTCTCCTCCTGCTCAGTGTGTGCCCAGTGTAAGGCGCCCAGACACTTGCCCAGGGGTAAATTACAGCCCCTGCCCGTTCCACAACGACCCTGGTCTCACCTCTCGGTGGATTTTGTTACCGATCTTCCCTCCTCACAGGGGAATACCACCATCCTGGTCGTTGTGGATCGGTTCTCGAAGGCCTGTCGTCTCCTTCCCATGCCGGGTCTTCCTACGGCCCTACAGACCGCTGAGGCTCTATTTACTCACGTCTTCCGGCATTACGGGGTGCCCGAGGATATAGTGTCCGATCGAGGCCCCCAGTTTACCTCCAGAGTCTGGAGAGCATTTATGGAACGTTTGGGGGTCTTGGTGAGCCTTACCTCGGGTTACCACCCGGAGAGTAATGGGCAGGTTGAACGAGTCAACCAGGATGTGGGTAGGTTTCTGAGGTCATATTGTCAGGGCCGGCCGGAGGAGTGGGCGAGATATGTGCCCTGGGCCGAGATGGCACAGAACTCTCTCCGCCACTCCTCCACCCAACTAACCCCTTTTCAGTGTGTATTAGGGTACCAGCCGGTTCTGGCACCATGGCATGAGAGCCAGATCGAGGCCCCCGCTGTGGATGAGTGGGTGCGGCGCTCGGAGGAGACGTGGGACGCTGCACACGTCCATCTGCAGCGTGCCATACGTCGACAGAAGACGAGCGCCGACCTACACCGCAGTGAGGGGCCAGTGTACGCACCTGGAGATCGAGTCTGGCTCTCAACCAGAAACCTGCCCCTCCGCCTGCCCTGCCGGAAGCTGGGTCGGCGGTTTGTGGGGCCTTTTAAAGTCCTGAGGAGATTGAACGAGGTGAGTTACAGGTTAGAACTACCTATTGATTACAAGAATATTAACCCCTCGTTCCATGTGTCTCTCCTCAGGCCGGTGGTAGCTGGTCCACTCCATTGAGGAGACTCCTCCGCCCCCGTTGGACATCGAGGGGGCTCCGGCATACACGGTTCGGACCATCCTGGATTCGAGACGCCGGATGGGGGGTCTCCAGTATCTCGTGGAGTGGGAGGGGTACGGTCCGGAGGAGCGGTGCTGGGTGCTAAGGAGGGAC